>NW_027529433.1:574790-675974 GCF_008692635.1 Crocuta crocuta | reverse complement strand
AGAGAGAGAGAGGGAGAGAGCAAGCATAGGGGAGAGGGACAGAGGGAGAGAGAGATCATCTTAAGCAGGCTCTAGGCTCATTGCAAAGCCCAATGCAGGGCTCAGTCCCCACGACCCTGAGATCATGACCTGAGCCGAAATCAGAAGTTGGACACTCAAATAACCAAGCTCAGTGTACCCTTTACTGACCTTTCCCATTGATATCAATATATAACTGTCACTAAAAGCAAGAAATTCACATTGGTATCATATTATTTATTGACCGAACAACAGACTTTATACACATTTACCAGTTTTTATAAGCATTCTGGGGTTTTTTGATGTTGTCTTTGTTTTGCTTTTGTGTGTTGATGGTTATGTGAATTTTATTTTATATATGGACTCATGTAATCACCACCACCATCATAGTACTGAACTCTTCAGTTACCACAAAGAAACTGCTTCATTTCCTCATGCTATACCTTCATAATCATACCTACTCTCCAGTGTAACTCCCAGCAGCCACTTATCTATTCTGCATCACTGTGGTTTTGTCATTTTAAGACTATTGTATTAATGGAATCATAAAGTATGTTACTTTTAGAGATAGGCTTCTTTTTCCAAGGAGCATAATGCCTTTGAGATAGATGTAAGTTGTTTGCGTGCATCACTAATTCATTTTTATTTATTGCTTGCTTTCTGTTCTGTGTGTCTGTTCACATCATTCACTTGCTTTCTTTTTAGTTTGGTTGTTTGTTTTTCTTTGTCAGATATGTGACTTGCAGATATTTTATTCCAGTTGTATTTGCTCACAGAGTTTCCCCTTCTGAAGCAATTTATTCCTCTGTGTAGATTCAGATTTCCTTGTAATATTATTCACCTTCTTTTAGAAGGACTTTAAGATACCTTTTGGGCATGTCTAATTGTGATCATTCTGTCAGGTCTGTATTTCACCTTTCTTTTAAAAGATATTTTCACTGGGTATAAATTTCTCAGTTGATATTTTTTTTTCTTTTCATAACTTAAAAATGTTTCTGTCCTGTCTTCTGGCTAGACAGCTGTCATTCTTACCATTATTCCTACCTAAGCAGTGTGCCATTTTGTTTTTTCCAGCTGCTTCTAAGATTATTTTCTTAAAAATTTTTTTGATGTTTATTTTTGAGAGAGAGACAGAGAGTGAATGGGGCAGGGGCAGAGAGAGAGGGAGACACAGAATCCGAAGCAGACTCAAGGCTCTGAGCTGTCAGCACAGAACTCAATGTGGGGCTCAAACACACATACTGCAAGATCATGACCTAAGCCGAATTCAGAAGCTTAACCGACTGAGCCACCCAGTGATTTACATTCTTAAATATGTGAAATAGGATGATAATAATTGTTAAAGATATTTGTTTACTAATTCTGTAATCTATTCTTTTGGGGTAGGTTTTCATAGATTTTTCTGCTCATTATGTATCTAATTTCCTTTTTTGTTGTTGTTGCATTCCTTTTAATCTTTGATTGGAATACCAAACTTTGTAAATCTTATTTGGTGTTCTCTAGTTTTTGTGCTTTGGGACACAAGTCAGTTACTTGGAAGCATTGTAATCCTTAGTCTTTTGGGGTAGGTTTTCATAGATTTTTCTGCTCATTATGTATCTAATTTCCTTTTTTGTTGTTGTTGCATTCCTATTAATCTTTGATTGGAATACCAAACTTTGTAAATCTTATTTGGTGCTCTATAATTTTTGTGCTTTGGGATACAAGTCAGTTACTAGGAAGCATTGTAATCCTTGGGGTCTTGCTTTTAAAGCTTTATTAGCATACTAGAACATTTATTGTAGGTCTAATTTTATACACTGTTGAGGTAAAATACTTTGGAGTGTCTTAACCAATCCCCGTTGTTTCTATACATGGTAGTAAAATTAAGGATTCTGTGATTCTTAGTGGCATTTTAATTTTGCCTGTCAATTACAGTATCTTATCTTTAGCTCCTTAAGTTAGATCACATGTTTTAATAAGCTGTCTTTTAGATTTGTTGCTTATTTTGTACTTGGAGAAACTTAAAAACTGAGACGATTTCCACCCTCTACTCCCCAGGTAAGATGACGTAGTCTTTTAGATATTGCTTCATTCCATGGACCTAAGGCATTAAGGTTCAAGAAGAGAGTTATCAGGGTACCTGAATCGGAGTTGTGATAATGTTCATTATCTAGTTACCTTTTTTTTGGAATATGGTTTTCTTTTGAATCTGATGACTCTTTAGCTTTAATAAAAGTAAGCCATACAATGAGAAAAAATGAAATCTGGCCATGTGTAGCAATATGGATGGAACTTGAGGGTGTTATGTTGAGCGAAATAAGTCAGGCAGAGAAGGACAGATACCATATGTTTGCACGCATAGGAAGATTAGGAGGAACTTAACGGAGGGCCATGGAGGAGAAGAAATAGTTGGGGAGAGAGAGGAGGGCAAACCATGAGAGACTCTTGAATGCTGAGAACAAACTGAGGGGTGATGGGGGTCGGGGAGAGGAGAATGGGGGTGATGGGCATGGAGGAGGGCACTTGTGGGGATGAGCACTGGATGTTATATGATAACAAACTTGACAATAAACTATTTAAAAAAAAAAGTAAGCCATATAGTCATTAAATCATCACTACAATTAAATCTGTTAGGGATAGAGTACTTAAGGTGATTTTAAGCCTTGAAATCTCATTTCAGAATTTTCAATTTTCAAAATATTTTAGATCACCTACATTCTTAATACTATTTTCAATTATTGCATAGAAAAAGTTTTGAGTGGTGCCTGGGTAGCTCAGTCGGTTAAGCGTCCGACTTCTACTCAGGTCACGATCTCGTGGTTTGTGCGTTTGAGTCCTGTATTGGGTTCTATGCTGGCAGCTCAGAGCCTGGAGCCTGTTTCAGGTTCTGTGTCTCCCTTTGTCTCTCTGCCCCACCCCCTGCTCATGCTCTGTCTCTCTCTGTCTCAAAAATAAATAAACTATGAAAATTTTTTTTAAAAGTTTTGAAATTAGCCATACTTTGACAAATTGATTTTCTGAAGCCATAAAGACCTATCGTCCACTTTATCAATTTAATTAAATTATTTAGTTATTTGTTTTCTTAAATAGACATTACTTTTTATTTCTAAAAGCAAATTGTTTATTATGATACTCAGTCAAAAATCAGATTTTCATTTACTATTAGTATCCTGAAGTTTTCAGTAAATAATTAAGAAAAATCAATAGAATCAAAAACACTGTAGATACATCTAAAATCAGATGGTGGTAATGATGATGAGGATGACGTATACTTTTATGTTAATAAGGAAAGTTATGGGAAATAATTGCTAATTAAGTTGATATTAAAACTCAATTATTTTTTAAATACATGCAGAACAGAAATCTTCACTGTTGATAAATAAATCACGACTAATATAATAATTAGACTACCTCTGATGTTTCAGTGGGTAAGTTTGGAAGAGATGCAATGTAGGATAGCTATGAATCTCCTCAATAAATTTTTAAATTTAGGGAGTTTATAGAGGGAGAAATACTGTTCAAACTATGTTAAAACTATTACACATTTTTGTATGGCTATACTTGTATACTTAGAATATTACTGCTGAAATAGTTTACAACTATGAGAGCCCTACTGCATATCTGTAAGCCATTCTGGACATGTTTTTATCCAAGTGGCTAGTAGCTAAATTACCTAATTTGAACCTCAGCCCTGCATTTACTAGGTGTGACTGTGAGCAGCTTGTTCAATTGTGTTTCCTCGGTTTTTAGTTTATCATTTGGAAATAATACTAATAGCTAACCATTGGGTGGTTTTAAGGATTTAATAAATTAGTGTATACATGTGTGAGGGGGGTATGTTTTTTTCTAGGACAGTCCTTTCTTATAATAAGCACTTCATAAGTGTTTGGTGTTGGTAATTATTTACTTGAGTGAATTCCTTGAGGGAAGTCACAATCTATTAATTGAACTTGAAATTCCAGCAAATGCAGATGTTTTGAGGATGGCCTTCTGTTGAGAGAAAATGTGGTGTAATGGAAATAACTTAAGATCTTTGTTTGAATCTTAAGTCTATTTCTAATTATATGGGTATTAGCAAATCATTTATGTTTATTTTATGATGAAAAAAACGAGTTCAAATAGACTAATAATGCCAACTCATAAGGTTTATGGTTGTGGGCACTCAGATTGATGTGTGTGCAAATATTTTGTAAACCGTGAATTGGTATACCATGTGGCCTGTCTCAGGCCACTGAGTCACATTCAGAAGGGCCTCAAGCATAAACTTGTGATATTATCTGTGAATGAATTTATACACATGGTTGTAGCAGACTTTTTAATACCAGTTTAAAATTATATAATAAGAAGCCATACTACTTGAAGTGCATTATGAATAACCTCAATTTAAATATGTCAGTAGTATTTTTACAAACTTGTGACTTTTTTTAATATGATTTATTGTCACATTGGGTCATCCCAATAAGTGCCCTCCTCAGTGCCTGTAACCCACTTTCCACTCTCCCCAAATTTGCTGTAACTTTTAATATATCTGGAGACTAAGTAATTGTGTGTAGCTGGATCTCCCTTGACCTCAGTGAAGTCTTGTTAAACAGATGTTTGTTATTGTGAAGCTGTATACTCTATTAGATGTAAGTTTACTGGTGGCCCCAGAACTTCTGTTTTCTTTGTTAGACTTTATGGTATTGTTAAATAATATTAATTAAAATTGGCCACATAGTAAATAACTTTTATGTAAAACCAGTAGCATTCAAACAAAATAATTGTTTTCAAAAATATATCACTGTATTAATGACTAATTGCTTTATTTGTATAACACCTAGACAGAATGTGATATTTCTAGCTACAAATGGTCCGAAACCAATCCAAAAATGGTGTTATACCCATAGTGACAAGGACCATAATGATTGATTAAGGTAATATTTTCCTAATTTGTGATGGTTCTTGGTCATTTATATTTTTGGTCAGCTATCTTTTTTAACACCTCAATTTTAGACTTAGAGAAAAGTGGCAAAAATAGTAAAGAGAATTCTTGCATACCCTTTACCTACATCCCTAATGTTCACATTTTATATAACTGTGATATAATTGATTAAAATTAAGCAATTAACATTCACATAGTAATCTACAGACCTTTTTTTGAATTTCACCATTTTTTCCCCACTGTCCTCATTTGCTTTGGCTTCCATAACACAGTGCTATAGACTAGGTGGCTTCAACAAAAGGAATTTATTTCACATAGTTTTGGAGGGTTGGAAGTCCAGGATCAGGGTCCAGTACATTCAGTTCCTGGTGAGGGCCTACTTCCTGGCTTAAGTTGGCTGCTGCCTTGCTGTTGTACCCTATTATGGTGATAGAGCCAGCTCTGGTCTCCTCTTCTATAATGATAGAATCCCATCATGAGGGTCCTCATCTAATCCTAATTACCTCCCAAAGGCTCTACCTCTAAATACAGTCACATTGTGGGAAGGTAGGGCTTCAGCATGAATTCAGTGTAGGGGAGACACAAATATTCAGTCCATAACATCCACTACAATTTGTTGTTGTTTTTGTTGTTGTTGTTGTTTTTGGTGTAGAATACAGTTAAGTGTCTTACATTGCATTTAATGGTCTCTGTAATCTTTCATAGTCTTCAGTCTGTGTCCTTCATGACCTGATTCTTCTGAATAATACTGGCCAGTTATTTTGTAGAATGCTGCTCAGTTTGGGTTTGTCTGATGTTTTCTCATGTTTAGATTGAGTTTATGGATTTTTGACAAGAATTCCACAGAAATGATCTTCTACCCTTCTCAGTGCAACATATTGGGAGGTATGTTGCACTGATATCTATATGCACTGTGACTGGTAATGTTAATTTTGAATCCTTGGTTAAGGTGGTATCTTGCCAGGTTTCTAGGCTATTAACTTGCTGGGTTTGTTGTTGTTGTTGTTGTTGTTTGTTTTGGTTGTCATTAATAAGTATCTTAGGTGGAGATATTTTGGCAGGTATACAAATACCCTATTTTTAGTCATACTTTTACTCACTAAGTTTAGCACCTATTGGTGGTTTTTTCTCCACCAGTTATTACTATGATATACCTGTGATTTTCTGTTTTCATTATTCCTTTATTTTATTAATTGAAACTATTCTTAAGGTAAAACTGTACCTTCTCCTTCATTTATTTTTTTCACTTATTTATTTATATCAGAATGTACTCACATGAGTACATTTATTTTGTTCTATGGGTTAAATTTCTTTTATTATTTTATTGCTCAAAATGTCCCAGATTTGGCCACCTGGATTATTGTATCTTTAAAATATGTCTCCATTAAGATACTTACAAATGACATATTGGATAAAGGACTAGTATCCAAAGTCTATAAAGAACTTATCAAACTCAACACCCAAAAAACAAATAATCCAGTGAAGATAATGGGCAGAAGACATGAATAGACACTTTTCAAAGAGAGGACTTCCAAATGACTGACAGACACATGAAAAGATGCTCAACATCACTCATCATCAGTTAAATACAAATCAAAACTACACTGAGATATCACCTTACACCAGTCAGAGTGGCTAAAATTAACAACTCAAGAAGCAACATATGTTGGTGAGAATATAGAGAAAGAGGAACCCCTTTCACTGTTGATGGGAGTGCAAACTGCTGCAGCCACTCTGTTAAACAGTGTGGAGGTTCCTCAAAAAGTTAAAAACAGAATAACCTTATGACCCAGCAATAGCATTAGGAATTTATCCAGAGAATACAGGAATTCATAGGGGCACATGTACTCCACTGCTTATAGTGGTGCTATCAACAATAGCCAAATTATGGAAAGAGCCCAAATATCCTTCAACTGTTGAATGGATAAAGAAGATGTGGTAAATACATACAATGGAATACTACTCGGCAATGAAAAAGAATTAAATCTTGTAATTTGCAACAATGTGGATAGAACTGAAGGATATTACGCTAAGTGAAATAAGTCAGTCAAAGACATATAGCATGTTTTCACTTCTATGTGGAGCTTGAGAAACTTAACAGAAAACCAAGGTGGAAGGGAAAGAAAAATAACAGTTACAGACAGAGAGGGAGGCAAACCATAAGAGACTGTATTTAAATACTGAGAGTAGACAGGGTTGATGGGAGTGAAGGGATGGGGTAGCAGGGAAAATTGGTGATGGGAATTGAGGAAGACATTTGTTGAAATGAACAGAGAGTGTTGCATGTAAGCGATAAATCATGGGAATCTACTCCAGAAACCAGAACACTGTATACACTGTATGTTAGCTAAATTGATAATAAATTATATAAAAGAAATAAAAATAAAATTAAAAAACATTTTATTAGGGGAAAAAAAAGGATATATCTCCATTACTTTGAGCCATTCCTTGCTTTCTGGCACCACAAGGTGTACTAAGGTCAGCACCACAAGGTGTACTAAGGTCATCTTGTGTTTCCTGACCCAGCTGTAGGTAGAATCAACCATTTATCCAAAGAGCCATAGTTCCTTTTATTTGAGGCTCTATTTTGTAATCTATACCTGTAATCAATATCTCATTTCTCCTGTGGTATCGTTGCTCTGGGTCCTCTCAGCAGACTAGCAGAGGTAGCAAATATATGTGCAAACGTACACATATATGTGCACACATCTGCATTTCTCCATTGGTACATATGTTAAGAGTCATTATTAGTTCATCCAGTGTCACAGAGTTTATCCTTCTCTTCTTTCTTGTAACTTTCTCTCACAGTGAAAAGTCTGGCTTTCATTTTCCACAATATGTTTACTTATTTACTCAGATCTAGTATGCATGTAAAGTAGTTTCAGAAATGCTAATACATATCCCTGTGAAAAACAATTTTTTAAAATATAGTACAATATATAATTCATTTTGTCTTTGTCCTTATACATTCAAAATATGATTTTCCAAAATGTCTTAAGTAATTTCTGTGCCTTCCCATCCATTTTGATGTGTCTGTTCCTTTTGGGGTTCATCTCACATTATATATGATATAATTTTTTTTTTTTTTTTTTTTGCTTTGTGAACAGTTATCAAGAATCAGAGCTATATAAAAAGGTGTATTCAGAGAAGGGTCACTTTTCCCTCATTCCCACTGCTCTCCTTCTATGCTCATACTTTTTTCATTACATTCCAGCCACCTCCTCTAGTAATTAATTAAGCTCATTAATGTTTGGTTTATGGGTTCTTTCTTTTGTACCCATGAGCACATATATTTTCTTATATTCTTTTTTTTCTTATATGAATGGTAGTACATTATGAACACATTTTTTTTACATTTTGATTTTTTTTAAATAACAGCATCTCCAGGAAATCACTCCAGGTCAATTAATAAAGATTCTTCTCTTTTATTTTTATAATGACTCCATGTTCTCATTGTGTATATCAGTTTGTCAACCACTCTCCTACATATGAGCATTTAAGTTGTTTCCAGTATTTTGCAAATTCAAACAATGCTGCAATGAATTATCTATGTATGTTTTTGCATTTTTGGAAGTTTATCTTCAGGATAAATGCCTAGATGTGCGATTGCTAGAAAATCAGTGCATATATTGTTTTTTTAGATACCGCCAAATTCCCTTCCAGAAGAGTTGGGCCAATTTGCATTACCACCAGCAGCATATGAAATCGTCTAGCTCCCCACAGCCTCACTAACAGAACATGCTTTTATACTTTTTAATTTTCTCCAATCTGATGGGTGTGAAATGTATCCCAATGTTGTTTCAATTTGCATTTCTCTGATTCTGAGTGAATTTGAACACCTTTATGTATGTTTAAGGATCATTTTTAGATTTTTTTTGGTCCTGTCTTTCATTTTTTTCTATTGGTTTTGGTTCTTTCTCAAATTTTAATATTTCTTTTTTAAAAAACTAAAACGAATTTTTAATGTTTATTTATTTTAGAGAGAGAGAGAGAGAGACAGCGTGTGAGTGGGGGGAGGGGTAGAGTGAGAGGGAGACACAGAATTGGTAGCAGTCTCCATGCTCTGAGCTATCAGCACAGAGCCTGATGTGCGGCTTCAGCTCACTAACCGTGAGATCATGACCTGAGCTGAAGTTGAATACTTAACCGACAGTCACCCAGGTGCCCCTCAGATTTCAAGAGTTCCTTGTATGTTAGAGCCATAGCCCTTTATATGGGTATTACTTATTGATCTAAAATTTATTCATTTCAGCATGGCTGTTTGTTATTAAACTTCCCAAAATATTAATCTGGAACAAGTTATTATTCAGATATTCTAGATAAACTGTCTTGTACTGAAAAAAAATGCTATGTCAGTCTCTTTTTTGAAAGAAAATGATTCCTACATTTTGGTCACCTCTGTATGGTTCATGCTACTCTCTAAATGTCTTTCATTTATATTGTCCTAAGGAAAGTGCATATTTCTGTAGGTTTGTGGAAATACCTGATCTTTCAAGAAGTTTTCACTTACCCTCTGCTTTTATTCAAAACTGTTACTGCCTTTCTTGGTATTCCTGTAGGTTTTCTGTATGTCATAATTCTATCTACAGTGAGTTGCATTCAGCTATTACTGCTGCCTGAGATCTGGGACTTTGTCATTGTCATGTCTTCCTCCTTCACTGTGCTTTATACTGGGAATGATCATTATGTCCCCTCCATTATAAAACATGCAACCCTGAAGATTTTTTGAAAGAGGTTCTGTTATCATTTTAACATTATGGATAAGGAAGCTAGTGTTCAATGGTATGTAACTTCTCCAAAGCCAAATAACTTGTAAGTGGCAGAGCTGGGATTGAACACAGGTGATATGACTTCAAAGCATTTAGGGCTAATTATTCCTCTTCTATACATAATTTCCATTAATTTGTGTGTAGTTACTGTGCTCAAATTTTTATTGAATTCATCTATAAAACTGGCAAAAAAAAATTCTGCAGCATTCATATTTCAGGTGTAAAATTGGTAGGGCCTTTGCCGAGGGAGCTGCATGCCAAACTGCACATGTGCGTGTGTCAGTATACACTGAGCTAACATGGCCAAGTTTGAAAAGATCTTTGAAGTTTTGTCAGAGTCAGTCTCCTTGATTTTGAAGAAATTATCATTAATTGTGATTACATTGGCAAAAGGAACCCATTTTGTACATGGCCACTGTGTAGATGACATTCCAGAAAAACCCCATTTCCTTTGTATGTTGTTCCAAAATTGTTATTCAGAGACCCCAACTGTCATTTTTATTTCCAAATGCTATATATTAGACATTGTTAAATTTTCCTTCAGAGAAAGTGTTTGAATAATTTTCACAAATCTTTGATTAGCATAAATGTTTTCAATGGATTTGGATGCCAATTTGGGATACAATGGTTATGATACAATTTTGATTGCATCAGGTGATCTTGTACATTTGATGCTACTTATATAGAGAGATTTAAAGACTTATCAGTGACAGAATACTTTTTGAAGGACTTTAAAAAATGTCTTTTCCCAGAGGTTTCTGAGTTTCTTGAATCTGTAAATTTATGTCTAACTAAAATTGGGAAATTCTCTGCCATTATTTCTCAAACATATATATATAATTTTTTTTCCTTATTCATTTCCATCCTCTTTATCCTTCCCTTTCCTGTCTCAGACCTCCATTAAAGGTCCTTTAGGCTCGATTTATTTTCAGATTCTTTTTTCTCTCATTTCTTTAAATTAGATCATTTATATTAATCTTCCTTCAAGTTCGTTCTCTCTCTCTCTTTTGAATCTCAATCCAGTGATTTTTAAAAATCTAAAAATTTTTCTGGGGTACCTGGTTGGCTGAGTCAGTTGAGCCTCCAATGTTGGCTCAGGTCATGATCTCACAATTCATGAATTGAAGCCCTGTGTCAAGCATTCTGCTGTCAGTGGATAGCCCACTTTGGATCCTCTGTCTCCCTCAGAGAGGCAGTGCTCTCTCTCTCTCTCTCTCAAAAATAGGTAAACAAAAAAAAATATGAAAACAGAACACATCTAATATATTTTTCATTTTTAATATTTCTATTTTGTTCTTTAGAATTTTTTCTACAGAGATTTTCTATCTTTTCATTTATTATGATCATATTTTACACTATTTTTTTTTTATTTTTTAAATGTTTATTTACTTTGGTAGNAGACTTATCAGTGACAGAATACTTTTTGAAGGACTTTAAAAAATGTCTTTTCCCAGAGGTTTCTGAGTTTCTTGAATCTGTAAATTTATGTCTAACTAAAATTGGGAAATTCTCTGCCATTATTTCTCAAACATATATATATAATTTTTTTTCCTTATTCATTTCCATCCTCTTTATCCTTCCCTTTTCTGTCTCAGACCTCCATTAAAGGTCCTTTAGGCTCGATTTATTTTCAGATTCTTTTTTCTCTCATTCCTTTAAATTAGATCATTTATATTAATCTTCCTTCAAGTTCGTTCTCTCTCTCTCTTTTGAATCTCAATCCAGTGATTTTTAAAAATCTAAAAATTTTTCTGGGGTACCTGGTTGGCTGAGTCAGTTGAGCCTCCAATGTTGGCTCAGGTCATGATCTCACAATTCATGAATTGAAGCCCTGTGTCAAGCATTCTGCTGTCAGTGGATAGCCCACTTTGGATCCTCTGTCTCCCTCAGAGAGGCAGTGCTCTCTCTCTCTCTCTCTCAAAAATAGGTAAACAAAAAAAAAAATGAAAACAGAACACATCTAATATTTTTTTTTCATTTTTAATATTTCTATTTTGTTCTTTAGAATTTTTTCTACAGAGATTTTCTATCTTTTCATTTATTATGATCATATTTTACACTATTTTTTTTTTATTTTTTAAATGTTTATTTACTTTGGTAGAAAGTGTGAGCAGAGGAGGGGCAGAGAGAGAGAGAGATAGAGAATTCCAAACAGGCTCCGTGCTGTCAGTGCAGAGTCCACCATGGTGCTCAGTCTCTCAAACTGTGGAGTCAGTCACCCTGATCATATTTAACTTTAAACCCTTGATCATAAGTACATTAGCTGATTTAAAATATTTTTCTGCTTATTCTAATATCTGGATAAACATGTCAATCTCCACTGATTGTATATATGGTATCTTTAATATGTTTTTGTTTCTTCATTTGTTGATTTTTGTCCTGGATATTATGAATGATTTATTATACAAAGTGTTACTCTGTTAGACTCATTTGAAGAGTATTGATTTTTTTTTATCTGTTTATTTTTTAAGTCTGTTAACTTGGCTATACTCCAGCTTCAAATTCTATTTTCCACGTGGTGAGTCTATTTCCCACTTAGCTGAAATTTCAGGTCAGTTCTTTTAACCTTAGGAAAGCTGCGTGGAATCTGTCTCTCACATACTTGATTTGGGGATTAGCAAGAGACTTGGACAATTTATCTGTGGAATGTAGAGTTTTCCTTCTCTTGTTCTCTCCTTTGTAGAATTCTCCCCTTCACTTTCTTGCTGTGGTTTTCTTGGACTCTGTCTTCCAATTCTATTAAGAGTTAAGACTACTGGTTTCTATTTAATTTTAACTGTTCTTCATGGCCGAAATTGGCTAAAACCCATAAAAATGGGAATCTTGTTCAGTGTTATTTCCCTTTTTTTCTGATTCAGACTGCTTTGGTTCACTTCCCTGTGCCCTCAAGTCTCCTTCACCTCCTCCTTTTCCTCCTTCTCCTTCTCCTTGTTCTAAAATATTTGTTCATAGTTTGTAATTGTTATCTCTGGGAGGGTTGGTCCTATGGGAACTATCTATTGATGACTAGAAGCAGAGGTCTACACTTGGCTTTTGAGCTCTCCAGACACTGTGGTCTTGTGACTCTTCTCCATATTTCAACAAAAGTATGTTTATATTGTTCTTTCAGCCTGTTCAGATCTTTGGTCCTGTTCAGAAATTGGTGCTCTGGCCTGATTTCTTAGAATCAGTCCTTCTGCTGTCCTAGTTTATGCCTTGTCTAATTAAAGTCATGCCTGTATTTGAAAAGTGGAAAATTTCCAGGGAAAGTGAGCAGCTGGTATTGACACTCAAAAGAGTTTTATGCAGTGAAAGTAAGCAAAGGGCCAGTTAGTCTGATCCACAGGAAAAAGTATCTAATGGTGAGATTCGTGAGACTAAACAATCTGGCAAGGGGACTTTCTCTGAGCTTTTTCAAACTGAATTGGAAAAGTCAGAGGAAAAACAAGTAATAGTCTTGTATTGGCAGATGGACGGTATGTATGATCTCATAGTCAACTTTCCCAGTGGCTACTTGATTGTGTGGTCATTAGTAGGAAAGCCCTTTAGGCTTTACATTATTAATATGTGTCTTATTTGGAATAATAAAATGGATTCCTTTACAAAATTTATTAATTGAAGATAAAAATCTTCATGGGAAGGAAGAACAAGTATGATATTCATTTTTATATGTTCTTTATATAATCCCTTGATGTCAGGGATTTGAACTCTCTTGTCTTAACATTGTATTTCTAATACCCAGGGTAGTATCTAGCACTTAGAAGGGATTCAGTAAGTGTTAGTATCCCTTGTACTTTTATTACACTTTGCTAAAAAGCAGCATACTCTCGAATGGATGTCATTTATTGAAAGTGAGGGAGAGGCAGAGAGAGTAGGGGAGAGAGAGTCTCGTGGAGGTTCCTTACCCAACGTGGAGCCCCACTTGGGATTTGATCTCACCACCCCAAGATTATAACCTGAGCTGAAATCAAGAGTCACATGCTTAACTGACTGAACTACCCAGGTGTCCCTCTCGTATTTCTATACGAGAAATATTATCTATATTTCTCTTTTCCCCATAACTCCAGAAGCCTGAATTCAAGGTGTTTAGGTGTTCTCTATCGTTTTACTCACAGGAAAAAACAAAAGGATTTGTTTTGTCATAACTGTGGAATTCACTACAGAAAAACAATATCACAATCTTTTGCCAGAAGAGATAATATTAAATAGAGTGGTTAACAGCACAGGGTCTGAAGTCCAGTGGTCCTAATTTTGAATTCTGGGTACATATTATACTTGTTTTGTGACCTTTGAAAATTTCCTCAATCTTTCTTTCAGTTGTATCATCTTAAGAAGTGTGTATAATTAGTATCTATTTCTTTTGGCAGATGTTAGTTTAAAATTAGAGTAGTATATAAAATTGTGTAGTGTCATACCAAATAGGCAGTAGACATTCAATAAAAGATAGCTGATATTTTATGGTAGTTTTTCTTTTCATCTTAATCTTCTTTATAATTTCTTCCTTCTTGCTTTTTGGATAATTTCATATTTTAACATAGGACCTATTACTTGTCATATGACTTTGTACTTTTTGGTGTAACCTTTGATTCTCAGTTAACTTATTTATGGAACTCAACATGGAATTGTTGAATTAACTTAGAGTCTCTTTCTTGGGCCATCTCTGATTGGTGGGAGCTTTACTTGGAGGGCTGTTGAACTTCAAAGTACACTTGGGCTACTTCCATGGTTCACTGAAGGATGTCCTGTAATGATAGGAGTCTCTAAACCAGATTTGACATCACTTACCTGTTCATGGCCTCAATTTTTAACTTTCAGTAAATGAAGATATAAAATAAGTTCTTAAAGATACACTCACGTGACTTCATATTTTTTAAAACAAATACTTACTGAGGATTCACTTTATATAATAGATTTGTGTTAAGTGTTTCCTTTGGGTCTGTGAGGGTTCAAGTGATTGATACCTTTCCTAGATTCTTTTCCTGAAAGAGATAGCCTACTTAGGACACTCATTATAATAATAAGTTGTAGTAAAAAAAAAAAATTGTTAAGGAATTGTATCAAGTGTACTCCAAATAAAGAAATATGCTTTTTAACAGAGTATTTAACAAGCTGTAAAGAATAACTTCTACCTGGAAAAATGAGTTTATGATATAGTATCTATGTAGCATTGTACAGTGAGTAGCTCAATCCGAAACAAAAACTTTATTATTAAATCAAAATACTGAAACACAGTATGTTTTATATTTAATTTCAGATCATATCATTGATAATGTTCATATGAACATACTGATTTCTATTTTCACTCTCTAATAGTTTCTGCAGCCATGCAGAGATTTGGCTCAATCTATAGATGGTTCTTCTTTTTTTTAAAGTTTATTTATTTATTTTAAATAATTACTGCACCCGGCTCGACCTCGTAACCCAGGATCAAGAGTCACCTGCTCCTCTGACTCAGCCAGCCAGGGCCCCCAATCTGTTGATGGTTCTTTTGATGGGTCTTTAAACGGAAGAAAAGTCTTCTCTTTGCCTAGTATTCTTCTATTTACGGAGGTTATGTTGGGCTCCTCTTTCATTAATCAGTTGTATTTAAAGTATTTAGGTATTCTTTTATTTAGATTTGTTAGCAATTCAGTTAGCATGTATTTTTCAAATGGGTGAACTACCTTGAAATGTGTTCATTATCTTATTTCTGGTCTACAATATTTTGATTTTTTTCGATATAGGAAATATATATAATGGATATGTCATTACATGTTATACATTGTATACTGTAACAGTAGCATAATGATTAAATGTACCATTAAAGCAAAATGAATAATTCATTCAATGTAAGAAACTACAAATATTTCTAGCATTCTTAATTATAATTATTGCACTCCTTTTAGTCTCTTGCAGCAGCAATTAAAGAAGTTACATTTCTATGTGACTCAGTGTTTTGAAATATTTACTCCCAACTAAAGTAATATTTCATCAAAAGAGATGGTGTCATTAATACTGACTTACAAATATATTGATATGCTGCTCCACTAAGCTGCTATCTGACAGATTGTAAATGTTCTATATGGGAGTACTCTTTTAAGGTTTTGAGTAGTGAGAGGAGAGTGTTGTTTATTCCTATTAAAATAACAACTTATTTGGTGTACTGTGTGCTAAGCCAGCTGTAACACCAATATGGGCCACCCACAGACAGTCCAGTGAAGATTTATTAAACTGCTACCACCTAAACAGTTAGTATTGCTGATCTTGTGATTTAGTGCTTGATTTAAATTAGAAATGAATCTTTCCAAGTATGTGAGCTACTGAGATTCTATATTAGAAAATATTAAAAATAATAAAAAAGAACCTTCTTTCATATAAATTTAATATGTTAAATTAAGGTGAATTTTCTAAAAATGGTTAAATTATAATATTTAATTTTAATATGCATCATATCTTTTTATTTTAAATAACATCTGAATAGCTTTCTGCGCAATGTTATCATTGTTCGTAAGATAATTGTATTATCTTTGTGTTTGCCACTCTGTGTTTTGGAACTATTTAAAAAGCAAATATCACTCTATTAACAATTTTGTTTGATGTCCTTGAATGATGCACATTAATAGCAATCTATCATAATGAAGTATGTGTTTTACTTTGCAGGAGAAACCTTTTGGTGTTAAAAGCTTTCTAAGCATGATTCAGACGATCAGAGTTTGAGTAGTAATATAACTGTGGTCGGGTGATGTAGTGTTTGGATAGCATAATTCACTTGCAGTTCAGAGTGTTACCCAGGAATTTAACTAACTGCTCAATTAAGGGGGGAAAAAAAGGTTGCACTTTCACTGGCATCAAAAAATACAGATATAGTGACAACCTACTTGAGTATTAACTGCTTGCTAAGAGTTCAACATAAATACACACATATAGACATAAACGAACGTAAAAGCCTTCGCATGGTTGGTACATGAACAGTGAGAAAGTTTATTGGACTTGTGTGGTATGAAATTATTCCAAAAGTATATTCTAACTTTTGAAATGTATTCTTTGAATGATTTCTAGGATTTACGGTGTCTAGAATCATTACCTTCATGACAAAGATAAACCTAGTTTTTTAGGGAATTGCATGTTTGTATAATTTATTGTCTGCTCAAGAGGATGTCTTGTATTGGAACATAAATAGAACTTGTGTGTTTTTTTTAAATATAGCAAGTTTTAAAATAGGTTTATTTAAAATATAAAATTCCTGTGTAAACATTCTTGTGTAAACATAAGCATATAGCACTTTTTAAGTGGTTTGTTTGTCTATGGTCCTTAACATAGAGAGTGGCAGATTAAGTGAAAATGAGTTAGTGTAAATCATGGTGGCTTATGTCACAATTATAGGAGAGTCTTGAATGAAGGCTAATTTTTAAAGTCTGTGCCTAAGGTAAACATTGAATATAGTCAAATTTACTCTTGAAGGTCCTTTAAATTGTCATTAAGTATAATATCCATGACCCTATCTACCAATAAGTCCCGCATAGGCAGTTTTTCCTATAGTGATAAAAGGTATTTCTGGTTCTTTCACTGATGACCAGGTTAAAAAAAAAAAAAAGTTTCCTTTATTCTAGGTGCTATGTTGATTAAAAATATTTGTAGAGTCTGATATAACTTCACTGCATTACTTGTGGTGATAGCCTAAGGCAAGTATTTATAATCTTAACAAAACACATGATCAGAAGACCATGGATTTTGGTTATAGATAGTAACTCCTGGCTCAAATCCAGCTTTTTCAGTCAGCCTTTCACTTAGTAAAGCATTTTACCAACCCTCTATACCTCAGCTCACTTGTAATGGTAACAGTAGCATATCTCTGATTGTATGTGAAAATGGCCTAGTAATAAATTCGCATCACTAAATTTCTGTCTTCCTCTTTTGTTTCACCATGAATGCAACTACAAAACTTTTGAAAAATAACTAGAATTATGCTGGTTATTTGAGATGCATAAATTTATATAGAATTATTTAAGCATAATAATTTGTTACCAAACATAACACATTCCATACCCATCTCCTGTTTAAAATATTTTAATGTTTCTCAAAAGCTTTCTGATAAAATTAAACTTTTTAGCATGGAGAGTAAGACCCTGTATGATCTGGTTTTACCTCCCTTTCCCTGTGTACTTCCACCAAGAAATTTTTTGTGAGGGGCATACCTGGGTGGCTCAGTTGGTTAAGCGTCCTACTCTTGATCTTGGTTAAGGTCATGACTCTTGATCTTGTCTCAGATCATTATCTTGCATCACGGTTTGTGAGTTCCAGGCCCACAGTGGGCTCTGCGATGATGGCAGAGAGCCTGCTTAGGATTCTGTCTCTTTTCTCTTCCCCTCACCTGCCTGTGTTCTCTCTTTCTATACCAAAATAAATAAGTAAACTTGAAAAAAAAATTCTTAGTGAGGGTGTTGCTAGTGTTCCCTATATTCTTCCCCTGACTAACTCCTGGTAGTTTGAGTCTTAGCTCAATAATACACACACACACGCACGCACGCACGCACGCACACACACACACACACACACACACACACACACATACACACCTCTTGATTTCTCTAGCCATCCTTACTCTCACCTCTCCTCTCCCAAGTCTGAATTCTATTTTTTCGGTGTTTCTAAATTCTTTGTGCCTTGTATATTGACATAGGTATTATAATCATTTAACCCACTTCTCTTAAGTGCTGTGCTTTACTTTATTTGAGTACTGTACACACATAGTACTTAGTATAAATGTATGAGGTCATTGATCAATGTTTGCTTCATTCAAAGTGTGGAATCTTTGAAAAACAGAGAAAGTTTATTTGAGTGAGTACTGCCATGTTCTACTGGATTAGTTTTTGAGATTCCCAGGTTTTAGTTGCACACTAAACGGAATATTTTTGTGGACAGCCAAGTTTCCAACCCCATCATATTTTTATGTTATAAATTAAGTATCTTTGCTTTTTGATAAGTAGGGATTTCCCATGAACAATACTGGAGGTTTGAAAATGTCTTTCCTCAAAGGATTAATCACTCTTTTAGAAGGAAAAATAATTATCACTAGTAGTAGATCTTTGTCAGAGCATCCAGACACACTGATCAGAAGGAGTTGTGAGAAATGGGTGGAGATGTAATTAACACACTGGGCACTGAATGGAAACAGCTGGCAGTGCTACAGTCAGGAGACAACCATTCCTTCCTTGATAGGTCCCTGGGAGTGGTTTGCTTGTAAATGTGGGTGTTATTTTAGGAAAAAATTGAGAACTGGTTTTCCAAAACAGCAACACATTAGGCCATGGATTGGCAAACTATAGTCATTGGGCTAAACTCAGCCTGTCTTCTGTTTTTATAAATACAGTGTTTTTGTTTTTTTTGTTTGTTTGTTTTTTGGTAGCATAGCCACACTCATTCCTTTACATCTTGACAGTGGCTATTTTTATGCAACATGGGCAGAGGTGAATCTTTGCAACAGAGAGAGAGCTATGTGGTCTTCAAAGTCTAGGGACACCTGGGTGGCACAGTAGGGTAGGCATCTGACTTTGGCTCAGGTCATGATCTCGTGGTTGGTGGGTTCGAGCCCTGTGTCGGGCTCTGTGCTACTAGCTCAGAGTCTGAAGCCTGCTTTGGATTCTGTGTCTCCCTCTCTTTCTCTGCCCCTCCACCACTCACGAGGTGTCTCTTTCAGAAATAAATGAACATTAAAAAAATATTTCTTAAATAAACGGGCCACGTTTAAAAAATATTTCTTAAAAAGGGTGAAATATTTACTGTTTGACCCTTAACAGAAAAAGTTTGGTGACTTTTGCGTTAGATATTTTGCCAGTTTTATAGTTTGACACTTGTGTATTGAGAAATTCTTATCTTAAGAAGGCAAGTACTCCTTCGGATGCAGGTTACTAAAACAAAATCAACTTTTAGTTTTTATTAAATCTATTAAAGTATAATTTCAAAAACGGTAAAACCATGACTCATCTAAATATAAAATAAACATTTAAGATGTTTTATCTTAATTAATGAGAGAATCTGTGAGATAGTAAAACTGTTTCAAAGGAGAATGAGATATGTGTGTAATTACTAATCCACGTTAAATTGGGTGAAGTATTTTATAGGACATTGTGATGTTTGGAATCATATTTTCTATGGGTAGAAATTAGTGTATTTATACCAGACAGACTTAATTTCTTTGGGTAAAATCATTAGGATTAGTGTTAGCTTTCTCTGACTTACAAAGTTATAAAAGAACCTAGTCAAAAATAGTCGTATTTGTACACTTCTCTAGAATCAGGTAGCATGGGAGTCTCTCTATAGACCATCCAGTATTCTATTGAAAAGACACTTAGAAACAGCTTTTTGCCTATTTCAAAATCTTTAACAGTTTTCCCTATCAAATATAAGTATATGTAAAGTATTTTTAAAAATACTTTAAAAAACAAACATGTAGGAACTAAAAACAAATAATGCTATCGATTGTTGCTCGATACAAAGAAGTGAAGTACTCAGATATAAACTTAATGAAATATGTACAGAATGTGCATCAGAAATCAAAGAAGACCTAAATCAATGGAAAAATCTATTGTGTTCATGGAGTGGAAGGTTGAACATAGTCAAGATTTCATTTCTCTTCAGATTGATCCATGATTTAATTCAGTTTCTGTCAAATAACAGCGAGATTTTCTGTAGACATATTCAAAATTGTTCTAAATTTTACTCAGGTGGAACGGCACCGACCCTAGAATAGCTGAACCAGTCTTGGTGAGGAAGAATAAAGCAGGAAGAATCACTGTTTGGTATGAAGACTTGCTGTTTATTAGCTATACTAATCAAGACAATATAGTATTGGCGGAGACGTAGGCACAGATCAAAGGAACGGAATTGAAAACCCCTGAAGTGCACCCATACAAATATGCACGATTGATGTTTTCAAGAAGTCATTTTACTTGAATTCATTAAATGTTATCGTCAAAGTAGATATGAAATTTTAAGGCAGTAATTACCAGGGAATGGTCAACTGTGTCAAGGAACAGGAAATACCTCAGAGACAAGCATAATAAGTATGATGGTCTTGTTCCACTTTCCGTCATTGTTTAAGATTTATGCCAATCTAAAATTACATGACACACTTTTTAGTTGCCAGTGGCTCTCCTTGGGGNCCCCCCCCCCCCCCCCAGCCCACAGGAGATTTTGCTGAAAGTGCAAAAGCAATTCAGTGAAGGAAGGATAGCTTTTTCAACAAATGGTACTGGAGCATCCACTGGGAAGGAAATGAAGCTTGACCTAAAGCGTATGCTTTATATAAAAATTAACTCAAATGGATTCCAGATTTAAAGGAAAACCATAAGACTGTATCACATTTAGAAAGGAAAAAATAAGGGAAAATCTTTGGGATATTTTTGGGACCTAGGTATAGGTGAAATGTTCTTAGACTTGACACCGAAAGTATGACTCACAAAAGCAAAAATTGATAAAATGCAGCTTAAAAAAATAAAAACTTTTACTTTGCAAAAGATCCTGTGAGAGGATGAAAAGACAAGTTGCAGACTGAAGAAAAAACTTGCAAACCACGTATCCAGTAGAGGATTCGTGTCTAGTGTATTTTGAGAGCTAAAATATCGCAGTAAAAATACAACAAAAACACAACAGTAAAAAACCAAATGATAAAATTAGAAAACTGGGCAAAACTCATGAACAGACATTTCACTGGAGAGAATATTTACTTGGCAGATAAGCACATGAAATGATATTCATCGTTAGCCATTAGGGAAACGTAAATTAAATCCACAGTGAAGTATCACTACTACCTATGAGAATGACTCGAGAAAATAATGACAGTGCTGGGGAGGACATGGATAAACTGTATCATTAAATACATTGCTGGTGGGAATGGGAAATGTCACAGTCACTTTGGAAAATAATTTGGCTGGTTCTTATAAAACTGAGCACACACTCATCATATTACCTAGCAATCAAATGCCAGGACATTTATCCCGGGAGATGAAAACATGTTCACACAAAAACTATTCAATAGTGTTCATAAGAAGCAGCTTTATTCTTAGTAGTCCAAAACTGGTGACAACTCATATATTCTTCAGCTGGCGAATGGTTGAACCAAGTGTGGTACATCTAAAATGGAATATTATCAACAGTAAAAGCAATGACTTCATCTTACATGCAACTGGGATGAATCTCAAGGTAATTACACTGACCGAAAAAGCCAATCCCAAAATGATTCCATTTATATCACAAAATTCTTGAAATAACAAAATTACAGAGTTGGATAACGGATTAGTGGTAACCAGGAGTTAAGGATAGGGCAACAGGAGGGATGCTTATGGTGATAGAACTGTGGAAATGGAGTGTGTTCTTGATTCCAGCCATGGATACGGGAAGCTACACGTGAAATACAGCTACATAGAACTTACTACACATAGATGTAAAAGAATAGATGTAAAAATGAGGAAATCTGGATGAAATGGGTAGATTGTTTCAATGTGAGTTTCCTGGTTGGAGCTTTGTACTGTGGTTGTGCAGGAATTTATCATTTGGAAAACTGGGTGAAGTCTACACTGGATCTCTTAGTACTACTTCTACAAAAGTTTAATAACAAGATACAATACAACAATTGTGTCTACATATACAGTTATTCTCAGGTATTAAGTTTAAATTAGGAAGAGGAGACTCTCTAAGCCCTTTAATTTTATTTTTAAATCCCTGATTAAAACCAAGTTAAATAGCCTCAATAATTAGGAATCAATATTAAACTATTATTGACAGCAACATAATTATGTTTTTTAATCTTTTATGTTTTGGTAACAGCTAATTCAGTACTTTAGTTACTGAGAAATAGAACTTAATTCATTTTTGGATTTCTATAAAATAATAGTTATGAGTTAGTATGTTTCTTATATATAGGTCTAGAAAATGATAATTTTAAGACATGCTTTTGAATTTATAAATAGTTCTACCAACATGTGGGGAACCGTAACTCCAGTGTGAAGTACTGCTTGCAATCAGTTCTAGGACTGTAGTGACAAAGTGCTTTAGTAAAGAAAGCAATGCATATAGAAAATATTTTAATTATGTGTGGGTTTGAATAACTTCTATTGAACTGAATCTGTATTATAAAATGTAACTCTTTATTCGACATCAAACCACATATTCAGGTAGCATTATTATTTACTGACATCTGATTTGTCTTTCGACCCTGTTCCAGACTCTTCCCTAGTGGTGCAATTTCAGCAAAAATAGATTTATCAAAAAATAATAGTGCACACAACACTGGTAATCAGAATAGAAAAATGTGTTACTTATTTCGAATCAAGTATTTTTATTGTTAACATAGACAAAACTAAACTAAGGTAGCTTCCTTCATATTTATATTAACTAAAAATTTTATAGCTTCTGTGGAAATAATTTTCTATTCTTCAGGTTTTAGAGTGATAAAAAACGTATATAAAAAATTTTTCATGGATGGGATCACCTATAACCTTTCTTGCAAAGAAAAAGGTAATTTCTTTTGGATTCAGTTCATTGGTATTTCTTGTTCCTGATATATGTCACTTTTCTGACAGTATGCAAGCCTGGAAGATGAGAGGAAAACCACCTGCATAGTAAATATTCTGGTCCCTCATCATTTTTCCTACAGTTGTGACAGTCATTGGTATATATTATTCTTATAGAAGGCTGTCCTGTGAGGAAAATACTGTCATGTTTATGATATGTGTTTTCCATAGAGCTAAGAATAAAATTTTTAAATATTACATTTTTAAGAAAAGTACACATTAATGACTATTTTAATTTTTAAGGATATTTGGTATTTTTCCCATAATATATTTACCCACATCTAAAATTTATATAAATATAAATCTGTCTGCATCTCTCCTTGCTATCTTAACATACATGGTTTTTCTGTGTATGTAGTTATTAATTTCCTATAGCTGCTGTAACAAATTATCATACGCTGGGTGGCTTAAAACAGAAGTTTATTCTCATAGTTTTTGGAGTCAGATACCCCAAATCAAGGTTTCTGTATAGACAGAGCCACATTCCCTTCAGAGACTCTAGGAGAAGAATCTGTTCTTTGCCTTGTCCCAGTGTCTCTGCCCCCCCTCCCCCCGCCCCACCTTTTTAAAAAAATTGTGTTGAAATACTCGTAACATAAAATTTACCATCCTGTTTTAAAGTGTGCAATTTGTTGATGTTCACGTACATTCACATTGATGTATTTGCCTTTCTAGCTTTTATAGCTGCTGTTTCTTTGCTTGTGGCTATATCACTGATTTCTGCCTTATCTTTACATCAATCTCTGTATGTGTGTGTGTATATTTGTGTCTGTGTGTGTGTGTGTGAGAGAGAGAGAGAGAGAGAGAGAGAGAATGATCAAGCTTTTTCACATGCCTTTAAGGTACCCATTAACTGGCCTGTGTCTTTATCTGCTTTCTTATTATTTTTAGTCTTACGGATATTTATGTATCCAGGCTCATACATGTGGTTTTTACTTTCTCCTTAGAGTTTTTTTCTGTACTGTATTTTTGCCGTGTTATTATTACCTTGAATGGATAAATAAGCGATGGTACCTGAAACAATGAAGTATGTTGGTAATGGCGGGAGGCTATTGCATGTGTAGCATATATGGAGAATTTCTGTACTCTTCTCAATTTTGCTGTGAACCTAAAATTGTTCTAAAATACTAAGTCTTAAAATTTCAGTTACTAAAAACAAAGCTTGTCATAACCTTGTCTACTAGAATATAGTCAAGATAATGATTCTCGATCAGACCTTGTTAATGGAGTCCTCAACAGACTCTTTGATGAGAACTTTGATGTATTTCTTATGTGAGGAAGGATTAAAATACTGTAAAAAAATACTACTTGTGTCCCCCTTAGGAAGTTTTCCCTCAGTCCCTCTCTTCAGTCAAGCAAGGAGTGTACAAGACTAACTGCTCTATATATACCAGTCCAGTCTTTCACCAGGTTAAAAGGGGTTTGCAAGCTTGATTTTATGTGATCTTACATGATATGAAATTGGAAGCTGATTAGTTATATGTAAAGTATGAAAATAAATCTATATTAATTGAATCTTGAAATCTGGCCTTGATGGATTTTCTTTTAGCATTCATCTTAGTTTAGCGTATAGTAGAGTGATATAAAGGTTAAGTGTGAAAACAGCTTAGATGATCCTGGTTTAAACATTCTTCCAGTACATAAAAGTGTGCCTAAAAATACTGTTAAAGTTTTAAGGATAGATATGATTAGAATATGATTAATTGAAATATACCAAATGGAATCCTATGCAATTTGAATGACCATACATTCAAATTTATACATTTTGAATATCAATATTTTGGTACCAACATAAAACTTAAGAAAAATCCCTTTTCAAAGAATGATTTCTTGGGGTGCCTGGGTGGCTTAGTTGGTTAAGTGTCTGACTTTGGCTCAGGTCATGATCTCACGGTTCATGGGTTTGAGCCCCGCGTTGGGCTCTGTGCTGACAGCTTAGAGCCTGGAGCCTGCTTCAAATTCTGTGTCTCCCTCTCTCTCTGCCCCTCCCCTGCTCATTCTCTCTCTCTCTCTCTCTCTCAGAAATAAATAAAACATTTAAAAAAAAAAAGAATGATTTCTTTCAAAAATAATCTTAAAGCCACATACATCTAGGAAACTTTGTTTACACGTATTGTAATTTTAGCTCTTTGTTCTCTAGGTTTACATAGGCAATATGAACTATAATCTATACTTTTACATGATAATATTACTCTCACTAGTTAAATGTTTTCTGGAAATTGGTAGCTTAAAAGTAGCAGAGGAAATAAAACAAATTATAACTGGTAAGTCAATTTTGAATGAAATATGTTCAATACAAAAGAACTATTATTTTATTTTGAAATTTTTAGAAGGACAAACTGAAAAGAACATAACATTCATTTTAAAGTGAGGTCTTCATGCATCATTTATTTATAGATATATTCTTCAGGGAATGTAACCAATCTTCTTTGTCTTTTCAATGACAAACATTGTTGAAAATGGAAGACATCCATCAAAGCAATCCCCTGGCAATACTAGTCTGGTCCCCATGGGATTTTCTCAAGTGCTTTGTCTGGGCTAGTTCTTAACCTAAGTGGCGGGGCTTTTATTGCATTCCTTCAGAGCTTATTTCATCATTTAATAGACTTCACTTTAAGAAAATGTTTCACTTTGTTCAGATTTATACCATTATTATGGTCATGACCTTTTCTCCACCTTTTTTTTGCTCCTTTGCTCATCTTCCTCTTCCCTCTCACTGCTATAGTCATATTTGTTTCTGGGTGATTTATTTATCGTATAGAAAGCAGAATCTTTCAGGAAATGAGCCACATAGTATATATGAGTCTTAGGGAGTGAATTTAGGTTTCTAGAAGACCTTAATGCTAGTAATAGCAATTTCTAAATTACACCAACAGTGTTTGTTTTTCATAGATCTTTTTCAAATAAGAGTTTTTATTTTCAAAGATTTGAACAGTTTATATTCAGGAATATTCATACTTAACTTTGAGGCATGAAATGTAAACATGGAAGAGAAGGGGACTCCAGCAGAATTGCGGGAAGGTTTCTATCTGGCATACATAATGCTATTTAGTTTTGAGTACATATTGTGAAATCATATTACTCTTATATAATTATATTAGGAGTTTGTGGCAGTATCATTTGAAACAAATTAATACAGATAATGAAGATTGTATTTTCATTTGTAACAAATTAGATTTCGTATAGTTGAGTAAATAATACTTATATAACACATCTCAGTTCCACTCACCATATATGTCTTTATAAATGTATCGTGTAATAGCTCATTTCTGGCTGAGTTTTATGCTGTTATCTTTGTTTGCTTTTTGTGTCATCTTTCTGAACTTTACTCTTTTTGTGGATAATATGGGGTAATAGTAGGATTTCTTTAAAAACTAACAGCACATCCTATTATGTTAGTGTTTTTCATGTGTTTTTAGTGTCACTGGAAAAAGCTTAAAGAAAACATTAAAACTAAATGATAAAATGAAAAGAGATCTTTGGCTTTCAGTATGTCCTTGTCATTCAAGAAGTTTACATTGGTTGGTGTGCTGCCCAAGTTTCTGATGTAACTTATTTTTTTTTCCTTTTTAATTCTTAAGCAGAAAATTAAATTCATTTTTTAAAGTTTATTTATTAAGGAGAGAGGTGGTGTGCGAGCGAGCAAGCGAGCCCAAGCGGGGAAAGGGCAGAGATGAAGAGAGAAAATCCTACGCAGGCTTCACGCTGACATTGTGCAGGACTCCACCTCATAAACCATAAAATCAGGACCTGAAGTGAAATCAAGAGTCGGTTGCTTAATGACAGAACCACCTAGGTAACCCCCAAATTAAATTCTGTATACCACAAAGGATCTTCTGTAGTAATTAAGTCACTTCCTAAGTGAGAGAACAAAATTGATAAATTGGTGTCTCAAAATAGGTTTTTCTTTACAAGCCATTGTATTACATACAGAAAACTATGATGAATAAAACTGTTTTCTTTGTGAAATGGTTACCTACCCAAAAAAAAAATGTGCTAGTGATAAACTAGCATTAAGAAACAGCATATAAAATGTAAAAAGCTTAAAAATTAAGCAAATTGTGTACTAACATGTGAATATACAATTTATATATATTTTTAAAGTTTGTTTATTTTGAAAAAGAGGGCACAAGCAGAGGAAGGGCAGGGAGGGAGAATCTCAAGCAGGCTTTGCACTGTCAGCAGAATCTGTCCCAAGGTCCATCTAACAAACCCTGAGGTCATGACCTGTGCTGAAATCTAGGGTCAGATGCTCAACGACTGAGCCACCTAGGTGTCCTAGGCATATCATTTATTAACTAGGATATGGTAGTTATATTTTAAAAGGTTATAGTATTTCTTAGGCATTTAAATGTTCTCACTGATATACTTTAAAAATAATCAAAAGTCCTTTCTGAGAAATACTAATATGCACAAATCAAATTAAATTTCTTAGATAATATTTTTAGAAAGGGAAGAGGTCCAAGAAATCAGTGAATCTTACTAAAAAAAAAAAAATAGTTCTTATTAGTTGGAAAAAAATCTTGAAACTAGGGAGTATCAGATCTATGACTGAAACTTACTCAAAACTGAAATCCTCAGTATTTATTTGATAAAGTTAATTATTGCAAAAAATCTTTTTTAAGGTATATATAACCTTCAGTATTAATTATGTCACTAATCTTAGGGCAAAACTTTTTGTCACTTAGTTGTAGATATGCATAAACATGTATCTTTCTTTCATCTCTCTTTCTCCTTTCTGATAAAATTTATACTCAGTGAAATGCACTGATCTTAAATGTACAGTTTGATGCATTTTGCAGATGTATCTTCCCTTGTAAAGACCACCTAAGTCAGGATACAGAACCTTAGTATCATTTCAGAATGTTACCTTGTGTCCTTATCCAGTCTCCATTGCTCATAGGCAACCACTTTTGTGATTTCCCTCATGATAGACAAATTTTGACTGTTCTTGCACTTTATGTAAATACAGTCATACAGTATGTAATCTTATACGAGCAGCTTCTTTTGCTCAGAATTAACATCGGTGAGATTCATTCATGTTGGTGCCTGTGTTAGTATTTCATCCCATCATTGTTGAACAGTATTCTTTTACACTGATAAATGACAAGTTGATTATCCATTAACCAGTTGATCAACTTTTACACAGCTGCATTTGCTACTAGAGTTTTTATTATACTCCTTTTTTTTTTTTTTTTTTTTTGCACTATGTTTTTAGACCAACTGTAGGTTCACAGTGAACTTAAGAGGAAGGTACAGAGATTTCCCATATGTTCCCTGTTCCCCCAGATAGCCTCCCCCATTATCAACATCACTCCTATCAAAATGGTGTATTTGTTATAATTGAACCATTGATCTGTCATTATGACTCAAACTCTTTGTGTTAGTGTTCAGTCTTGGTGATGTATATTCTGTGGGTATGGACGTATGTCTAATGACATGTATCCATCATTGTGGTTTAATACAGAGTATTTTCACTACCCTAAAATGCTCTGTGCTCTGCCTACTTACCCTTCTCTCTGTCTTTGCAAACCCTGGCAACCATTGCTTTTTTGACTATCAGCATAGTTTTGCCTTTTCCAGAGTGCCATATGGTTGGAACCATACAGGATATAGCATTTTAGATTGGCTTTTTTCACTTAGCAATATGCATTTAAGGTTTCTCCATGCCTTGAGTGGCTTGATAGCTCGTATCTTTTTAATGCTAAATAATATTCTATTTTCTGGATGTACCACAGTTTGTCCATTTACTTGCTGAAAGATATCTTTTTAATTTTTTTTTTTTTACGTTTTATTTATTTCTGAGAGAGACAGAGAGAGACCGCACGGACAGGGTAGGGTCAGAGAGAGATGGAGATACAGAATCTGAAACAGGCTCCAGGCTCTGAGCTAGCTGTCAGCGCAGAGCCCGACGCGGGGCCTGAACCCACGAACCATGACATCATGAGCTGAGCGAAAGTTAGACGCTTAACTGACTGAGCCACCCAGGCGCCCCGTCCTGCTGAAGGATATCTTTGTTGCTTCCAGGTTTGGGTGATGTTGAGCATCGTATTGTATGCTCTGTTGCCATCCGTATATCTTCTTTGGTGAGGTGTCTGAGAGCTGTGCCTCATTTTTAAATCAGCCTATTTGTTTTCTTAGGTTGAGTTTTAAAAATTCTTTGTATATTTTGGATAACAGCCCTTTATCAGGTAGGTCTTTTGCAAGTGTCTTGTCCCAGTCTGTGGCTTGTTTTCTTGTTCTCTTGACATTGTCTTCTGCAGAGCAGGTTCTTAATATTTTTTGAGTAAATTTAAAGATCTAATTGGTTTTATTTAAGGGTTCATGAATCAGGCAGCATCCCATCTAGCAAAGAGAAGAGAGATCCTGAGGTTTTTCATTTTTGTGAACACCAGCTTATCATTTCTTGGCAGATTGTGCCTTTGGTGTTGTATTTAAAAACTCACTGCCTACCCAAGATCAAGTAGGTTTTCTCTTATGTTATCTTTTTTTTTTTTTTTAATGTTTTATTTATTTCTAGGAGAGAGAGAGAGAGAGAGGGGGTGAGCAGGGGAGGGTCAGAGAGAGAGGGAGTCACAGACTGAAACAGGCTCCAGGCTCTGAGCTGGCAGCCAGCACAGAGCCCGACACGGGGCTCGAACCCACGAACCGCGAGATCATGACCTAAGCGAAAGTGGGACGCTTAACCGACTAAGCCACCCAGGCGCCCCCTCTCTTATGTTATCTTTTAGGAGTTTTGGGTTTTGCATTTTCCATTTAGTCTGTGATCCACTTTGAGTTCATTTTTGTGAAGGGCATAAAGTTTGTATCTAGACTCCTTTTTATGTTTTATTCTTTGTTTTGGTTGTGGATATCCATTTATTCCAACACCACTTGTTAAATCACCTATCTTTGCTCCATTGTATTGCCTTTGCTTTGTCAAAGATGAGTGTTGTTAGTTTTTGAATATCAAAGACTGTTTATTTAGACGATGTTCATTTCTCAAAATTTTTCATTCAACCATCCCTTTTAGCTAAGGGGAATGAACTTGATGCCTGGCATGTTAGCTAGGATAAATGCAGAATTTCTTTGAAGTGTCTTTTATTGTTTCAAATATTTTACATGAGGCTTTCTGTTAACATGGCTGAAAACCAGTATAAATTCACAAACCCAAGAAGAATACTAGAGGCATCTAAGAAATATCTATGCAATTTTTGATGATGGAAGACAAATGAATGATTTGTAACTCAGTAAGTGGACTGGAGGAAGAGTCTAATACTTTTGTGTTGTTACAAAGGCAGACTAATTCCTAAACAGAAAGCTTCAGAAATTGCAGGTACCAGTTTCCTCCAAAGGTGACAGTACAGAACAGTGTTGAAACTATGATTTGTTTAAGGCATTATAATAAGGGACTTCGACCACCCAGGTAGCCATGCACCTAATTTCCTTTTTGTTCCCAGAAAAAAAAATCTAGGTTCACAGAAACCAAACACAGCTGAAGAAAGAGTGAGGGAATGTACTAAAGCCATGAGGATTAAATGAAAGTCTATATGATTAACAATGGGAACAGGCTACTTTCCCTTGTTTGACTGCAAGAATAGTAGCAGCCAGTCTTAAAATTCCTAATACAAGAACGAGCTGATCAAGAAAAAAGACTCAGCTATGGGCAGGTATGGTATCTTAGAATATGATATCTCTGCATGACCATACTATATTGCATGACTCCCCATACAGAGTTTACAATCAGTTTTTTAGTTCTTGACTCTTAAATCTGAATGTATAGCCAAGGGTTGCTGGGGGTTGGGGGAAATACTGTAGTATAAAACACAGTGATCAAACCAAATAAAAAGTACAAAACAGCTTTTAGTAAACAGAAACTTGAAGGGGGCAGGATAAATGTCTAATAACTTATGACGAATATGTTTAGATAAATAAGCAAAGTTTGTATCAGTAAGGCAAAAATAGGGATATATGCTATTAAAGCTGTCAGAGAAAAGACAGAATTCTTGGAAGTTGAAATAAGTTTTAAAACAATATTAGTCTGGTGGAAGATAAAAGAGACAGTCTTCCAGGAAGTAAAATTAAAAAGATGTGAACAAAATGAGAAAGGAAAGAAAAAAAAATTTGATCATCAATCTAGGAGTTGCGTTTTCTGGTAATAACTCCAGAAAGAAAGAAAGAAGAAAATGATAGAGACTCTAATTTTATAAAAGATAAAATATAGGAACATCTGTTGAGTATGTAAGACATGTTTAACATACATGAGAGGGCTACAGAATATCAAGCAAAATGAATTAAAAAGATCCATACCGGGTCATGTAGCATGACCCTATAAATCTTTGAAAAGTAGTAAAACAGGATAAATCCACACAAATATTGTGAATGAAAAAGTCTTTCAACTTCTCAATAGCAACACTGAAAGCTAGTAAAATGTAGACCAAATTTAGAGAGAGAATAATTTTTAACCTGGAATTTTTTTTAAGGCTTATTTATTTAAAGAGATAGTGAGCGAGCTTGAGTGGGGGAGGGGCAGAGAGAGAGGGACAGAGAGAGAATTCCAAGCAGGCTCCCCAGTGTCAGTCTTGATTGAACTCGGTCATGAGATCATGACTGTGCTGAAATCACGAGTTGTACACTTCACCGACTGAACAACCTAGGCACCCCTACCCAGAATTCTATAACCAAACTATCAATCACCAATAAAGATACTTTCAAGTATTCAAAGTCTCATATATATTATTAACAGGAACTTCTTCTCATTAAGTTCCTGAAGATTGTAGTTCACTAAAACAAGGGAGTACACCAAGAAAGAAGATAAAGACAAGTAATCAAGTCAATAGATATCCAATGCAGAAGGGTGGCAGAGTGAATAATGGGCTGATGGTGGTGGGCTGAAATCTCAGGATAACTGTTTTGCTTCAGTCCCAAGGAGTAACCACCCCAGAATTTTAGGAAAGTTATGTATTACCTAATTAATGGTTGTCCATGTTCAGAGGTGTACATAACTCTGTTGGAAACTTTGAGGAAGAGTTATTGGTAAGCACAGAGAAAACAAAACAAATCAAGTGTGAGACAAAAATTAATTCAGGGAAAATAATTGTTGCATGACAAATAATAAAACCATAGTGATTTACATAGTTAAGCCATGATTAACTGTACACATTCATAATAATGTAAATAATAAATTTAAATATTTTTAACAATTCAATTAAATATATGTATTCATATATATAGGAAGAGAAGCAGGGAAAGTGAATTGGAGGAAGGAGTGGTGAAAGGTAAATCCACATCTTTAATGGTGAGTAGATTGAGAAAGACCAAGTGAAATCAGTAGTGAATGGGTAAAATTGACAAGTTGTGAAATGTGGCCAAAAAGTGGTCAAAGGAACTGCTTATGTGGAGCTGGAATCTGGGTGGCAGGAGTGGGATGGGGCGTTTTCATTATGAATCTTATAGAACTCTTTGATTTTTTAAACTCCCTGTATGCATTATTTTGGTTAAAGATGGAACTAAAATATGCCTTTGACTTTGGTATTCTCTTTCCTATCATACCTGTGGTTGTTTTATTATTAAGAAAAGTTTCCAACTCTTAAAATGCTTTAGTTAAACGTTCGCTTGATGTGCTGGGTTGATTATGTGGATTTCTGTGCCTCCTCCTTGGCCAATGGCCACATGCTTCTAACAGGATATAAAACCCACTTTGAAATATAATGGATTTAACTTTTTTTTTATTAACATAAAATAGTGCTGCGAACATTTAAGAACATAAATATGTTTTGATAAAAGGGAGGTATGATTATAGCCACTGGTTTCTGAATGAAAAAATATTAAAAAAAAACAAAAACAAAAAAACAGTGCCCCAAAACTTTGTATATTCTGTGAAAACAGAAAACACCTATCCTTATTTTGGAATTTGTTGTCCATCCAATTAGGAATCTAGGGGAGCCTGGGTTAGCTCAGTTCGTTAAGTGTCGGACTCCTGATTTTGACTCAGGTTATGATTGCAGGCTCATGGGATCAAGCCTTTGTCAGGATGCTCTCTCTGTCTCTCCCTCTGCCCATCTCTCCCCTGCTCGTTCTCTCTTTCTCCCAAGTAAAAAAATCTACATTTAGGTGTAGAGTACATTACATGGTGAAGAGTTTGTTTACTCAAATGTCTTTTTTGGAAGCTTTTATAAATATGGATATGACTTTTATAATAATCTCTTTGTATGAAGAAGCAAATCCTAAATCTAAATGCTTCTGTGGGATTTTATCTTTTTGAAACATTTTGAGAAAAGCTGATTATATCCATTAACTTTAAATTTGTTAAACCATGGGTTTTCTACCAAGTAAAGGACTTGGACATCATCTTCTTTGTGGTCTGTTATGCTTCTGTGCTGGGAAAAGGTATATGATAGTGGATGGATTAGATGACTTAATAGTTATTTTTCCATTTAAAAGTAATTCTTGTTTTTATATAATTCAGAAAATCAACCACTTCACATACAATATTTTATGACAGGGGTTAGATCTCTTTCTAGATTGTGAAAGAATCGTCGTTTTTATTCCAGTACCAATATAAAAATACTTTATATTGGTAATTTATGTAAGATGTTTGTCAACCATGAAAGAGAGCTTATATTGACTATATTTTAAAAAAATAAATAAAATCTACCTAGTATACATAAAAGTTATTTCATGCAAAGATGATAGTAACGTCAAATAGTGTAAAGTCATGATGACTTTTGAAAAATAAGAGAGGAAAGTAAGCTGGGAGTAATTTATGGATGGGCAAAGACAATTTGATGTTTGCCTTTTATGATTCATAATAAATATTAAATTTTTTTCCTCAGAAGACTGTTAAATATTTTCCTGGAGAACTGTAAACAGTTTTAATTGTACGAGTCAGAAGGGAATGTTGCCCAGTTTTGCTGAAAGGAAACTGCTTTTTTATTTAATCACGAAATAGTACGATAATCACAAAATACTGATCTTTTGTGCACAACATTGAGCAAAAAGTACAAAATATCTATTTTTTAATTGGTATAGTTACGGTAATTCCTTTCACAGTTCTTCTCTTACACTACTCACCAAAGTACTTTACTTCTTCAAGAGATACATGCTGTGATACGACAGTATTAACCTGAGCTGTACTGTACCCGAGTCATACAAATTAGAAAAGAAATATTTTGGAAATTAATCTCCTATAACTTGTTAAGTTTTATGAAATGTTTGTTAGTACAGAATTCTGAGATTAATGGATAGATAGTAAGATGTATTGGAGGCTTATGTATAAAATATGAAAAAAATAATTTTAAGTTAATAAAATGTTTTAAAGCTTCTCAAAATTATTAAAATTCTTCCATATTTTAAAATTTGAAAAAAATAATGATTCATTTCATTGCTGCTTATACTTCCAAACATATTTTGATATATTTGCAAGACATAATTCCCTTTCTTCAGAGAATTTATAATTTAGTAGAACTGTCAGTTATTGAGATAGGTTATTGGAGAGTGCAAGAAAATTTGACGGTGGCAGGAATGTTTGATCCAAAGTGCTAGTTTATGCAATTTAAAAAGCATCCATGAATGTTCCAGAGCTCTGCCATATAGCAGGAGCAGTTGGACATACTGAAAGAAGAAATATCTGAATTTAGAAAATTTGGTGAAGATGCAATTATAATATATTTATGGCCTGACCATGGTATAGTGTGTTTATGCAAAAGACTTTTTTCTGTGATGACGGGTGAAGAAGCAAAAACCAGGGCCCTCCCTCCACCTATTCATGAAGGTTTAATCACTTTTTAAATTTTACTGATATCTTCCTATATGGAAAATATGGGAGGAATTTTGTAGTTATGAAAGGTTGGGGGAAAAGGTAGAAAATCTCAGAAAATTGAGATTAAAATAGAGAATAATAAACATTTTCTGTAGAAATTCATTGAAACATATTTGGTGGCAAAATTCACATTTGTGAAAGTCTTCAAACTTAGGGTTTTGGATGTCATTTCCAACTAAGATTTTACCTGCAGTTTCACAGATACCCTGATAGGATGAAAGAATATATTCTTTTATTTTTACCATTTAAAATTGGAGTCCTGTTATTAGATCATCATGTCATTTATATTGCACTATGAATATTTTCAGAGCTTCTGTTTATGATCATAAATGCAAAAAATTTACAATAACCACTGTTATTTATATGCATATAATTTATGTTAAATTGATAATTTATTAAATGTAAACACTCAGTAGAGTTTCTAACTTTTTAGACCCTGTTTGATATTTCTCACTTTCAGTATGTCATGAGATGAAAAATTAAAAAGAAAAGAAAGTGGTTCATTTCAATTGCATCAGTCAGAGAATATTAAATTATTGGAGGGAACAAAAAGAGGGAAAAGTTCAAGTAGCCTATGCAGGTGATTCTACAACAATCAGCTTTCAAATTTGTGATCAAATATATTGATCATATTTTATTCATTGATGCATCCATTATTTACAATTTTGTAGGTTCAATGTCTAATTGGAAAATAGTCTCAACAATTTGCTTCATTTATTAATATTTCCTTGAAATGTACTAGATATTCATGGTAATAACCTGTTTGTTCCAAGGTATCAAATGTTTTATACTCCAAAGAGATATATATATATATATATATATATATATATGCAGATGTCACCAGTGTACCATATAGGATGACTGATCTCCCTTTGTTTGCATTATTCTGTGAAGTTCTTTATTTATTCTTACTTCAAAAAATGTGTTCTTTCAGAATTCTAATCAGATGGTGTTTTCACGAAGGAAGTCAGTTCCAATTGCTTCTGATTTAGACTGTTCCTGCTTTTCTTCTTCTCAGTGAATTTCCATGACTTATCTTTTGGTTATTTATAGACTGCTATCACTTTAGTGCTATAAGAGATGGTACAGACCCCTACTTAATTTTTCTTTTATATATTCATTTTTTAAATTTTTCCTTTTAAGAAGGACTAAATTTAAATTTGGTTACTTGGTAATAATTACTTTTTAAGTTTGTCATATGACACTCTATAATTTATCATTTTTAGGCACTTAATGTGCCAAGACTGTTCTAAGTGCTCTGCACATATTAAGCTAATTTAATAATAATAACAACTATGTGAGATTGATACTATGATCTTTCCCATTTTACAGATGTGGAAATTGATAACAGGCATATAGCTAGTGTGACCATAGTATTCTCAGTTTTTTAAACTTCTAGTAGATGAATTATTAGAAAGTTTTACATTAAAAAGAGGACCTGTGATTATAAATCATAACTCTATAATAGTTATAACTTTAAAAATTTTTTTTTAATGTTTTATTTATTTCTGAGAAAGGCAGCATGAGCAGGGCAGGGTCAGAGAGAGAGGGAGACAAAGAATCCAAAGAAGGCTTCAGGCTCTGAGATAGCTGTCAGCACAGAGCCTGACACGGGGCTCAAACTCACGACCGTGAGATCATGACCTGAGCTGACTTAACCGACTGAGCCACCCAGGCGCCCCTAGTTACAACTTTTAAGAGTAGAAACAATACTTGATTGAAGAAGTCTAGGGAATCCCTTAATATTTATTAATATACTCAATTATTTTAATTTAATTTAAATCAGTTACATTTGGCTATTTTTTTTAGACCTCGAAAAAATAGGTGCTAATAAAAGACTTATGAAGGTTACTCATGTAGTACTATTCTTTCCTCCACTCAGCATATTTGTTTATTTGTCCTCTATTTCGTAATTGAAGGTATGAAGAGCTTTAATAAATAGGCTACATTTCCTATCTTGTCCTTGAATCTGGACTTAAGATTTGAAGTGACTTTGGTACAATAAACTTTTGATTTACTGATACCAGCAGTTGTTTGGTACTGTGTTTTTTAAATTCTGGTTTGGCATATGCCTTTAAAATCTTATTCAGTTTTTGGAGTAGTAAAATTTAAATTCATTTATTTTCTGCATTAGGGAAGATGCTAATTCCTTCATATGTGGGGTTACCCTGCTTGTCCTTATTATTGTAATTAGATAACTATGAACTTGCTTCACTTTGCATGGTTGATAGATTGCATTTTATTTTCTTCCTTATCTTTGGATTCCTATTTTAATGACAATCACTTTGTGATAAGGGTTAATGAGAGTTCAGTTTCAGTAAGCTCCTGACTGCCTCTTCAGGGGCGTTGCTTATTTATGAAGGAAGAGATGTATTTGGAAGGCTTTGGATGAAGTTTTATTATATACCTGCTGAAATGTCTTACCGATTTTGACACTGAGTCATTTCATAACTGTCTCCTTTTTGTTTTTAATACATGTTTTTTTCCAAGTGAACACATCTCAAAATTTACTGGATTTCTAGAAACATAAATAAAGAACAGATGGCTAGTTACACCTTATGACAAATACAATGGAGACAGAGGACTTTCATCATGTCCCTCATGTTCAGCATGTTAGCTGTCATGTGGTGGACATCTGTGGCTATTTGAAAGAGGCCTTGCTGCTGTTTTGGAGTCTCTCAGGTCTGGTCAGGCCCCTTGATAGTAGCTTATTTTTAAGCAGTTGGGTTCCTCAGTTATTTATTAGTCTGGGAAAAAAACAAAAATTATTCTGAATCAATAAGAATTGGGAAATGTCTCAAATAAGGGTATTCTTCTTTTAGATTGTCCTGTAGTTGTTCAAACCAATTCATTGATGTTGATTGATACTTCTTTAGTCATCAGTTTTGCCAAATTTGGGAATCTAGCTTCATTTATGCAACTATCTTAATGAACACATTTCTGTACTTGTATGCCTATTAACAGTACTGTAAAGCAAAGTAAACCACTGTTGTTTAGATTAATTTAGGGAAAAGACCAAATGTAAACACTTAAATCATGGATTTAATACCTAAATCATGAGCAATCCCTAAGTGTCAATGACATGAGATCTGTAAATTTTGGTGTTACAAATTTTAATGTTGATCCACAGATTCTTAGGTGGGAGAGTTGCCTGTTTATCCACATATGAGTTTTTGTCCTGTGTTGTCACTACAGTAACCTTTGAAATATTCAAAACATTGTGTCTTTTTGGAGAAATAGTTACCAATTGAGAAGGAAAATATTAGTGAATATTGAAAATGCTCTTGACTTGTAGCAAAACACATTAGAAACATGTCTCCTGAGAGCAATATGGCTTTGGAAATGCTAGGAGCTGGTAGAAAGGTTTATATTTTTGTAAATGTGCAGAATTCCTAAGGTCTTAGAAAATCTAGACAGCATATCAAAGATTTTCCGTATGGAATTTTTAAAGAAGTGCTGTAAGAGAGGACATTAAGGTTCTGACACAAAACAAAACCAAAAAAAAAAAAAAGAAAAAACTATTGGTTGTCAGCTCAAAGGATAAAAATAACCTGGTTTTAAGAAAGAAATTTGATTTATGTATTTTTAAAGATTTTTTTTTAATGTTTATTTTTGAGAGAGAGAGAGAGAGAGCATGAGCCGGGTAGGGGAAGAAAGAGGGAGACAGAGGATCTGAAGCAGGCTCTGCTCACAGCACAGAGCCTGCTCTGGGGCTTCAACGCATCACTGTGCGTTAATGACCTGAGCCGAAAACAAGAGTTGCCTTCCTAACTGACTAAGTCACCCAGGTGTCGCAAAAGAAAGTTGATTTATTAAAAAGTCTTATCCACCATAATGACATCTGCTATCTATATAACAATTTACTAAACAGAAAACAGTCTTCAGCATTGTACTACCTAAATTACTATGAAATTTGAATTAGAATATATAATAATTAATTTATCACATCAACTCAATCTTTAAGTGAATTTCACATATTTACATATGTTACAGAATAATATTTCAATAAACTCTTCTTTTACAAAGTCAAAAACCATTACTTTTTAGACATTATTAAGATCAAAAACAGGAAATTTTAACAATATTGTTGGGGATGTATTTTGGATATGTAACATATTGCATAAAACTATCTTCAGGTAAAAAAATTTCAATCTTTCATACTTGCTCTTAGGTTAAACAAGAATGCCTCCATGAATCACACTGATTTCATTTTGTTTAAGACTTTAAGAAGGTATTGTGAATACAATATAAAAACAAGTTAGGAATACGAAATTGTTTTGTGGATGACATAAGATGATTGTGTTTCATTTGATATGTTTATTTTATTTTATTTTAAAGGATTAAAATGTCTTTTCTCTCAAGGCTCCAAGTAATGTGAAATGATAAACTGTTATCTGATTAGGTAAGGATTTAAGATAATCCCATTATAAAATAGCATCCTTGGAGCTTGACAACTTTGAACAAACATGCAACATTAGTTATCATTTTTTTAATTCAGAATGAAAACAAATGCAAAATTTTCCTGATCCAGGGCCTAATGAAATAACCCTTTTATCAAAATAAATATAACCTATAACAGTAAAATTAGTTTCTGTAAGGAGATATTCTTTCTGAAAAATTTCTTAATGATTCTTGAAGTGATAAATACGTCTGGAGTAGGGTAACCCCTAGGTATAATTGATTTATACTAGATTTAACTTACAATGACTATAAAAAACACACTATGGAATTATAAGATTTTATATCTTGGAGAGAAAACTGGTATAGTGCTAATATTACATGTTCAAATCCTAAGGACAGTGGTGAATAATCCTCAGGCCTTTTGAAACTCCAGGTTCACAGGGAACGTGATTTTCTTGTCATTCATGTTTGTGCTAAGCTGAGCACTCAGTAAATACTGATGATACTCATGAAAGTGAAGTGAAGGATTACAGAAGTGTTCTTTGGATTTCTGAAACTAACCTGCAACATGATCATTCCATTCCAGGTGTATAGAAATGTTGAAGCAAGGAAAGAAAGGGGAAATCTCCAGGTTACAGAAGTGAAAAGACCACTTGAAGCCAGAGTTATGTTGCATTGGTCAGAGAGATTATTTGGCCTATATACAAGTTCTTTGGGTTTGAGTCTAATAGCTATGTGGTGATAAGATATTAGGAATAGGGAGTGAGGGGAAGGGGCCTCTGAGTGGAGTCAGAATTACCTACTGTCACTATAGCACAAGGATTTCAAGCCAAGAGACTGCTCTAATTTCTGAATCTCTTGCAAAAGCAAATCCTAAGTTAATTAGAAACGAATGCAAAGCCCACACTGATGGGCATCTTACGGAAAGAGTATCCCTCCTGAAAATTAAGTTCAGCATGAAAAAATGCCAACTATATGAATTATCTAACGTGAATAACATGATATAATTAGCAAACATAAAAAAAGGGTTATTGCCACAAAACATAAAATAATGTAAAAAATGTAATGTAGAATAAGTATATTTTAAGTGATTAAGGAGATTTTAAATGAATATGAAACATAATAAAATGGAGCAAAGGAAAAATAAGTACATAGCAAATAGGGAACAATAAGATGGTAGAAATAAGTCAGTAAATCAATTATGTGAATATTCTAGAAAGACTCAAGTCTATAAAATGCAAAATAGAAGATCATGCTATTTATAATAAATACATCTAGAACATAAGGATAATAAATTTTGGAAAATACAAAAATAATACATGAGAAAAATATTAGTCAAAATAAAACTTGTGAGGCAATTCTGTTATACAAAAAAATAAAACTTTAAGGCAATAAGTGTTGCTAGGAATAGGGAAGACCGAATGACTAGATAGATGTAATTCTGACAACCTGTACTCACCTAACAACATAATCTCAAAATATACAAAGCAAAAGTTGACTCAATTGCAAATTCAAATTAAAAAATCCAAAATTATTGAAACTTGAAAACACATATCTCAAAGTAGAACATATTAAGCAAATAAGAAAACAGAAAAAAAAATAGAAGCTTTGAACAGTGTATTTTAACAATATGACATGGATGGTTGGATGGATGGATGGATGATGGATATGAAGATACCCTTTAACAATTAGAGAATATAAAATTTTTTCAAGCATACTAAATCATGACAATATTTATGTACTAAACTACAAAAGACTTCTCAACTAGAGAATAAACAGAGTTTAAGATTTCTATAACACTTATTTACAAAAAGATTGTCTCTCCCACAAATGTAAAACACACATATATAAGAAAATTCATGGGGCAATGAAGAAAATTAAAAAATGATTATGAAATATTTAGAATTGAACACCAGCCCAAACAGTGCAGATCATAACTTAAAGCTAAAGAGTCAGCCTAGTTTTAACTGTTGGGGGCTCCTGGGTGGCTCAGTCAGTTGGGCATCTGACTCTTGGTTTTGGCACAAATCATGATTTCACAGTTCATGAGTTCAAGCCCTGCATCAGGCTCTGCATTGACAGTGTAGAGCCTGCTTATGATTTTCTCCCTCTTTCTCTTCCTCTCCCCTACATGTGATCTCTCTCTGTCTCTCTTTCTCTCTCTGAAAATATAAAAATTAAAAAAAAAAGAATATTGGTGATTCATGGGAAGAGATCAAAATAACATTAAGAAGCCTTGGAAGAAGTGGATTCCTTAAAACAATAACAACAACAATAAACAACAAAACAGGGAAATCCAGGATGCCTATACAGAGTGGACTTAGAGAGGGGTTGGTCAGATGGATAGGAGGGTTGAATTTAAGGGGGCTGGTGATTGAGGGCAGTGATATTTGATGTGTTAGATTGTTATGAATTAGAGTTGAAATTTGTTGAACAAAATTGTTTTTAACATTTTCCCCATTCTCATTTTCCATCTCTTTTTTGCTTTTTTACAGGAATACATTTTGGATTTATTTTCTTATTTCTTGAAAAATGATTATTTTTTCATAGTTGATTTCCTTTTTAAAATTGTGAATGATTTCATATTTTTTCCCCAAATTTAAAGGGAAGTACTTTTGTTCTGTTTAGAATATATGCTGTTGGCCAACAAAGAATACCTCCTTGAAACTATTTATTTGGAGACAGCTTTAAATTTTCAATTCTATTTTCTCAGTGGTTGATTTTCTTATATCCCATGATTTGGAATAGACATCCATTTTAATGTAAAGAGAACTTTCTTTGTTCTCTTTAGGGAAAGAAAGTTGAAAGTTGACAAGAGAAAGATGAAACATGAAGCCAGTGCAGTGCTTGCTAACGTAAAATGAACAAAATAGACACATTATGTCATGGACTGCTTTTTTCTCTCAAGAGACAAAGACTAGGCCAATCTGGGCTCTCCTTCTATTAAGTTAGAACAGCTGGAGTTTGACATTTTTCTACTCTAAGTCTGAAGACTGGCTAATGTTCATACTGGAGCTTACTTGTCTTTTACACATTTGGTCTCCTGTGTTCGTTTTGGTTTGGGAGCTTGGTTAGTGTGCAGTATGATTTTGAGAAAAAAAAAAAAAAACTTCTTATTTTGGGATAGAATATTTAAAATAAACAGGCTGTGTGTTTATTACTGTGGAAACCAGAGAGCAAGTATGACTGTAAACGGAATGATTTCAAAAGACTAAGTGATTAAATGCCAAGAGGACTGCAGTAATACAATTATTCTTTCATAGCTTTTATTTCTACCATAATTGTTGACAGGCTTTCTGATGTAATTAAATTTTTTTAAATGTTTATTTAGTTTTGAGAAAGAAAGAGTGATAGAATGTGAGTGACGCAGGATCAGAGAGAGAGGGAGACACAGAATCTAAGCAGCCTCTAGGCTCTGAGCTGTCAGCACAGAGCCTGGCATGGGGTTCAAACTCACAGACTGCAAGATCATGACCTGAGCCAGTCGCTCAACCCCCTGAGCCACCCAGGAACCCCNTATTTGGCATACATTTTTTTTTTTTTTTTTTTTAGAATTTTAGTAGAAGCTTTTAGTCATTTATTTTACTAAATGGAGACACTTGAATGAATATATTCTTATTTAATGCAGTTATGACTAGAACTTTCTGAAGGTGTTAAATTCTCAGGAATTACTTGATAACATTTTTTTCATGTTTGTTGGCTACCAGGGAAGCAGTGATTTGGCATCTTGTGTGTTGGCTGCAGACGGCTGCTTTCTTCTATAGTTTTCTCATGGAAGTATACTCTGGAAACCTAGTTGAGAGTATCTACCTCCTTTAGTATTGAAATCAAAATTTTATGTAACACAAGTAGCTATTTCTCTTTCTAGTGAATCATTTTGTACCTGATCTGACACTTGGATAAAACTTGATGAGACCAAAGTTTCTAGAAAATAAATTCAGCCCAACACAAATTGATGGAAGTCCTACCAACTGTATCTTAAAACAGTGCCTGTTGTTTCATTCAAAAAATGACTTTCTGTTTACTAAGCATGTTAGTTTCCTGTTGTGTTACAACTGGGTTCTCTGCTAAGGGTCTCACAAAGCTGAAATCAGAGTGTCAGCCAGACTGCGTTCTCACATGGAGCTCAGATTCCTTTTCCAAGCTCACGTGGTTGTTGGCAAGCATTCATTTCCTGGCTGGCTTTTAGCCAAAGGTTGTCTTTTTCTCCTAGAAGCCATTTTTATGGCACTCTCCCTCTTAAATCCAACAACAGAGAATTTCATTCAAGTCCCAATCCATTTTAAGGGCTCACTTAATTTGATCAGGCTCAACCAGAATAATCTTTTTTTTTTTTTTTTTAAGTCAGTTTTGCTATATACCTAACCTAGTGGGAATGAATATCTCATTAAACCCAAAAGTTCTCACCTGTATGCAAAAGGGGAGGAGTATACAGGGCATGTGCTGTGGAGGTTCGAATTCTTGAGGGTCATCTTAGCGCCTACCTCTAAAATAATAGAAGACTATTAGATATGTATTCAGTTTGTTTTTTTCCATCTTCATATATGTCTGTAGTCATTCCTTCTTTAGTTTCATAAAAGGAAGAGTCTTTATTCTAAGTTTAAGTTTCTCCCTCTGGTCCTTCCCACCCCTCTTTGAATTCACTCTATTAGACCTGCATGTGTCCTCACTCACACTCTTGTATTTTCATTTTCCTCTATTTACTTGTTCCTTCCCTTTAATTTACACGTGGCCTAGTCCTCAGGTCTTATCACTGAAGTGAATCCCTCTGACTTTCTATGGCTCAGGTTTAAGTCCACTATCGTTTTTGCAAACAGGTAATCTTCCTGTCTCTGGCCCTCGCTACTCTCCTCTACCAGGGAGACATTTCTAAAATGCAAATCTAATCACATTATTTTGCTTAAAAGTCATTGGAAGCCCCACCTTGTTGTCTTTAGCAGAAGGCCAAATACAGCCTATACACATGTTATGTTTGGCACTTACATCTAGAAAAAAATTGACATGAGTTCCTAATTATCAAAATCAGGAGTTTACATCTAAAAATCTACATTTATGGTCTTTATTGAAAAATTAAAAATCTGAGTAATCTGGCCCACATTTCCACCAGACAACAATCTACTACTACTACCTAGTAGATCCCCCTGTAGAAGGGAAATGCTTCCCGTAGTTTGCCAGCCCATAACCTTTATTCATTTACTTTACCTCACTGGCTTCTGAAGACAGTTTATACGCGAGCCCTGGCCTTAAAAATAAAGGCTGAAAGTCTTAGCTCTTAGCATGACAGTTCATAATTTTTCCTAACTTCCTCTCATTCCTTCTTTTCAAATCATGTTGTATTTTAGTTGGGCGATTACATTTCAGTTTGTCCTGCCAGACTGTGATTTCCTAAGGACAGGAAGTATTTTTGGTTTATACTTTCATTCTCAGCCTCTAACACAATTTCTTTTTTCTTTCCTTTTTTTTTTGAAGTTTCTTCCTTCCTTTCTCCCTTCCTTTCTCCCTTCCTTTCTCCCTTCCTTCTCTCTTCCTTCCCTTTCCTTTCCTTTTCTTTCCTTTCCTTTCCTTTCCTTTCCTTTCTTTTCTTTTCTTTTCTTTTCTTTTCTTTCATTTATTTATTTTGAGAGACAGAGAGCAGGGGAGAGTCAGAGAAGGAGGGTGACAAAGAATCTCAAGTAGGCTCCTCACTGTTAGCACAGAGCCTGATGCAGGGATCTATCCCATGAACCATGGGATCATGATATGAGCCTAAACCAAGAGTCAGACACTTAACCCACTGAGCCACTGAGGCACCACCCCTCCCCTGCCCCCTGCCCCAACACAATTTCTAACACATACTAGGAACTCCGTAAAATTGATTTGAATGAACGGTGTTGATTGTACTATCACAATGATTTTATGTGCCCATATAATTGCTCAGAAAGCAATACAGACAAAAGTATGTATCAGCTCTTGGCACTATTGAAAAATCTTAAATCAGAACTTTATTCTCTACCACAAATGAATCAGTAGAGTTATTTTGGTTTCCAAATAATCCATTGTAGTACTATGATGGTGTATAGTAGTTGTGGAAATCCTTCAACATTATCACTGTCTTTTGATCTTTTCATTCTTTCATGGGAGTGTGAAAATTGGGACTGCTCTGACAAGGTTATATATTCAGTCTTCTGGAGAACAAAGAGAAAGTAGGGCTTCCAGTTGACTCTGGTTCTTTCCTTTCCACGATATGGAAAGGCTTCTTGTTTGTTGATACCCATCAATCAGTAAATATTAATAAATTATCTAAATGAATATCTTAACCATTGCTGGTCAATAAAAAGCATTTTAAACTGTGATTCTCTTTTTTCTAAATTATTTTGAAAGAGAGAGAGAGAGCATGTGAGCAGGGGGTAGGAAGAGAATCCGAAACAGGTTCTGCTCTGTCATTACCAAGCCTGACACTGACACCAGGATTGATCTCATACAACCTTAGATCATGACCTGAGCCATCAAGAGAGAGACGCTTAACCGATTAAACCACCCAGGCATCCCTACATTGTAATTTGTTAAGGTGTTTTTGAGAATGATGGCTTTGGTTATTGGAGAATTAAATACAGATAATTAATGGAATTTTTATTGTATTTATTTATGGTTGGATTAAAACATGACAGTGTAAATGGGATTATTGAGTATATCTAAATCTACAATGATAAAGTTTATAGTGTTCTTTGTAATTAAATTGCCCTGTTAGGGTTTGAAGATGGCCTTTCCGCTGGATATTTTTGTTCTCTTTTTCAGAAATGTCATATTCAACTAATTATACACACACACACACACAATATCCCCACAAAAGTATTTTTGCATGAAGTAGAGGTAGCTACTCCTCATGTTTAAAAGGATCATAGATTGTTATTGGCAATGAGAAAGAAATCATGTTTAATCCAAGACAGGGTGGTTCCTCTAGGTTACTCACTGATGAGACAATAACAATGGAAAAGTTTGCATCATTGGTCCTTCTTGCTCTCAGTTAAATTGTGAACAAATTCTTCTTGTGATCTTGTTTTTGTGTTGATCTCACAGGGGTTCAATACATTTTGGACTGATCTTTTTTCATTGATAGTTAATAGTGATGATATTAGTTGTCTGCAAGAAATTGTTTTGTGTATATGTTCCAACAGTAGTCATTATTTACAGTACTCTCTGGCTTTATTTTTAGATAGTGTTCTAGTATTTCTTTATTTTGTTATTTATAATGTTCAGTCCATACCTGTGGCAGGGAGGGGGAGGAAGAACAAAAAGCCTGGCTAGAAATAGTTCTTATCCTCTTAACTTTTTTTTTTTTCTTTTTTGATTGAATTGGCCAGAGGATGTCCAGGGCCATCCTCTGGGAATGGGGGAATATAGGAAATGAATTTAGGATATAACCATAGACTCTGTAAGGCTGCAAAGACTGAAAACTACCTGTGTTAGAGTTTTCCAGAGAAATGAAGTCTATTTGTAAAGAGGCATGTAAAGAGACATTGCAAGGTATTGGCTTACACAATTATAGAGCCTGAGAAGTCTCACTATCTGCCATTGAAGCCATTGAGTTGCAACAAAACTGATGGTTTAGTTCAAAGGCCTAAAGGCTGGAGAGCTGATGGTGTAGATTCCAGTCCAGGTCTGAAGACTTGAGAACCAGAAGCACAGGGAACAGAGAAAGATCTGTGACCCAGCTCAAGTTGTCAGATAGAAAGTTAACTCAACTTCTTCTGTGTTTTGTTCTATTCTGGCTCTCAACTGATGGGCTAGGGTAATCTGTTTTACTCAATTCCACCGATGCGATGGAATGCTAATGGATGCTAATCTCTTCCATAAACACCGTCACAAACACACCCAGATATAATGTCTAACTGCCTATCTCGGCATGCAGTGACCCCATGAAGTTGACACATAGAATGAATCATCACACTAGCTTTTGTCAGTCTTGATATTGAGAGTCTGATTATGGCCTTGTATATTGGTATTTTGGTAATATTTCATGCTGTTACTATTATCCTGAAAATGTGATTATCCTGGGATTGATGTGCTTGTGAAAAATATCAAATCCTATACTAATGACCACAGTTTTATAACACTTCTCATCATATATAATGGGGACATCCTAGAAGTCTCTTCTGTGTAAGTCTCTTTGGAGGCACGGACTTTGCTTTATTCCTCTTTGTTGCTTTGATGTGTACATTAGTATTTTGTGAAAATTTCCTTTAAAATCTTTGTTGAATGAAATTATAAGAATAAACAGTTCTATGAGGTTATATGGTAGTTTCTTTTTGAATACCATCTATATAATACCTGTGAACTAGGGTAGATAGATCGGGCAGTAGCATTGTCCCAAGTTTTTCAAGTTCAGAGATTACAGTCAATGCTTATTGGTAAGGGAACCTCATCTAGACTATAATATTTATCTCTTGTACATCTCGTTTTGCATTTAAGTACCAAAAATGTGAGTAACATAAAGAAGGAAATCTAAAATTTTAGGGTATTCTATTTTTCTTCCTAGTTTTAGCTTTAGCGAAGAGAAAGATATGCATAGGAAGAAAGACATGTATGAAGCAAAATCAGAATTTAAATCTGATCGTCAGTCTTTCATAGGCATTTAGGTCTAGGAATTGATTTTTAAGCCAATTTAATTATTACATTTGACAACCTCAAAATTTAAAGTAGACGTTGAATTTATGCTCATTAAGCACAGATGCTGCTAAGATCTATAGTTGTTAAAGATGAAAATCTCAGTTAAACATATGTTAAACAAATATGAATTTGCTTTTGAGGTAGCCAGTCTAATAGATATTCAACTCTGGGAAATACTTCTAGATTGTAGAGCCAAATTGGTCAGTTTTCTTAAGATCAGTAAGAGGAGGTGTATACAGATGGACTTTGAGGATAGAGGTGTGTTAGGAATAACCATAAAAATGAGAATATTTGAGTCAAGGGGAAGGTAGTGACATATTAGAACACCACCTCTTTTGGCCTCAATCATGCCTGGTTTCCAGCTCCTGTGACTAATGCCTGATGAACTGAAATTTTACCTTTGTCTAGTTTTAAAAAGCAGCTTTCTTAAAAGACATTCATGAGAATGTCTTTTATGTGTTTGCTTAAAATCACCACCTTGGTAATTCTAAGGGGACATGCAATATGACATTTACTGTCCTTTAAAACATAGAATCCCTTTGGGAAGAGTTTATGTCAAGTGATTTCAAAAGCCATCTACGTAATCAATGCTTATGTTATTTGTTTGTTGTTTGTTTGTTTAGGCTTGTGCCTTGATCTAGTTAGTAATTCTTGGGTTGGAAATTTGAGTTTATCCAAAGCATGAATTTGTAAAGGCCTGCCATAAACTTGAAGTTTACCTACCTGTTTAAAAATTAAATAAACTGTGTGGAGCTACCTTTCCCAAAAGGAGCCCTGTAGGTGATAAGCACATCAGGCATCATGGTCTCCTTCTTCAGTTTATAGCCAAACACCGATTTAAAAAATTATTATAATTTTTGTAAAGAGTCTGCATTCTATAATTTTCTAAACTATTAAGGGGAATGCTTTTTTTCTCCCTTAATAAATTATAAGCAAGACAGAATGTGTCAAAGTATTTCTTGTAGTTGAACATAAATCTTTGATCTGACCTTTTGAGTCACAGAGTTAGAGAAAAATTATCCTTTAAAAAAATGTATGAAATACTCATTTTGCATCTGACATTATTTCCCCATGGCTATAACTCTTCCTAAAACTCTGTATCTCAGTGTATACTCTGTTTTCAGATTGCCACTCTCTTCCACTGCACCCTCACTTTAGTTTTAGGTAGGTATCCCTTAGCACCCCATTCGATAAACTGAAATTATTATATTGTCAAAATACAATAACTGCTGTAGCATTTGGACATTTTTGGCAATGAGTAAGTATTCTTATTCGAGAGCTACCTCATAAGAAATAGTTAACAGAAATGGAACGACAGTAGGCCAAAACAGTTGATTTCTTTTGGGCTTAACTGAAACTTGGTTTCTGGCTTTTAATATTTGCTAACAGCAAGGTGCTATTCTATGTAACATGACTTATGTACATAGTTACCACAAAACACTTGGTATTTCATGGAGTAATGACATTATTTCATTGAAAACAGTAATTTTAGTACTGCAGTATTTCAACATTTTTGTCTGGCTACAATTTGTGTGTGTGTGTGTGTGTGTGTGTGTGTGTGTGTCTGGCTACATTTTTACTTTGAGCTTTTAAAACCTCAAAATTCATGGTTGGGGCATGATGGTTTATATAGAGTTTTCCTTTTCTAACTAATTTTTTAAGCTTATTCATTTATTTGAGAGAGACAGAGACAGCGTTATTGGGGAAGGGGCAGAGAGAGGGAGTACAAGAGAATCCCATACAGGTTCTGCACTTTTAGCACAGAGCCCAGTGCCAGGCTTGAACCCACAAAACCTTGAGATCACGACCTGAGCCAAAAACCAAGATTTGGGTGCTTAACCGACTTAGCCACCCAGATGTCACTTTAATTAATTAGTTTTATTTCAGAGAGAGAGAAAGTGAGAGCAAGAGTGAGTATGAAAGGGGGAGAGGGCCAGAGGGAGAGAGGGAGAATCTTAAGCTGGCTCCATGCTTGGCATGGAGCTCAAAGTGGTGTTCAGTCTCATGACCGTGAGATCATGACCTGAGCTGAAATCGAGTTTGACTGTCAACCAGCTGAGCCACCCAGGTGCCCCTAGAATTTTCTGAAATGAATCTATTAACATTGTGGGTCTTATAAAATGCTGTTATTCTAGGGGTGCCTGAGTGGCTCATTTGGTTATGCATCTGACTTAGGGCTCAGGTCATGATCTCATGGTTCATGAGTTCAAGCCCCCTGTCAGGCTCTGTGCTAACAGCTCAAGAGTCTGGAGCCTCCTAAGCCTCCTTTGGATTCTGTATCTCCTTCTCTCTCTGCCCCTCCCCAACTTGTCCTCTGTCTCTCTCTCTTTCTCTCAAAACTAAATAAAAACATATAAAAAATTTAAAAAACACTGCTCTTTACATTTATGTAAAGCAGATATATTCTTTCCAGCTTTTCTTCATATAATGTAGGTTGCCTCGTACATAGACATGGTAGGAACTAAAAAAAGAATATTTCATTGAATTCAAGGTTCCCCGTAGGATTCTATAGAAATTTACTGACTATATACTTCATGTATTTCTTATACTCTTTTAGTCTTAGAGCCAAGCTCAAAATCTGAATTTTTTACTATTAACCCCGGGGAGACTTTTTTGTTAACTGCTGTAATTAATGCCTGAAACATTTTAAGTACTCAATAAATGTTACTTACTATTATTAAAAAGTGTTGTGATATAATTTGATTTATATCATCACATTGATGGAGCATATTCTCTGAATATTTCTTTATTTGGAAGACATTAATTTGTTGATTTTTAGTGTACAGCATTGCTATAGAAATCCAATGCCATTTCAATTTCTGATCATTCACACGTACCTTTTTTTTTTTTTTTTCTGTTGCTCTGGAATCTTTTAGTATTCTCTTTTTGTCCCAAACGTTCTGAAATTTAATGTTACATCTTGATACGAATCTATTTTTTAAATCCTGTGTACTGGGTCCTTAGTAGACTTTCTGTCTGGAAACTTAAATATTTCAGTTCATGTATTTCTTCTACTTCTTAAATTCTTTCCTGTTTTGTTTTCTCTTTCAGCTAACTCTATTGTGTAGATTTTAACTGATCCTGTGCTGTACTTTTCCCCTAATTTTCTTATATTTACTCTCTCATTTTGCTTCTATTTATTTGTGTGTGTATATTTATGTGGGTGTGTTATGTGTGCAGCCTAGAATTTTATTCTTTGATACCTCAGGTCAGTAACCATGGTTTCATCTTGTTCTACATGAGCTCTGCAACATGGGAGAGAGAGTACCCTGTGAGGAACCCACGGAAACATGGTTCTCACCTTGTTGACATATGTGCCAGTTGCTGTCTGCTTTCAGTCATTCTCCAATCCCTTGATAGGTTTTGTTTTTTAGTTTTGGGTTCAAAGTTTATAATTGTTATCTCCAGGAGGGTTAGTCTAATACAACTTTGCCATAACCTGAATTGGAACCACCTCAATGTTAATTCTTAATTACATTTTTCTTTGCAAGAAAATTCATTTAAATGCAGGGTTACCATCTCTTGTGCCCTTCAGTTCTGAAGTATCAATAGATAATAATTTTTATGCCCTATAGACAATTTTCTGTTGATTATTCACTTAAAAAAAAAACCTTGAAAATTTAAAAATGCTATTTAGCCCATTAATTTGTTTTTATCTTGTTGCTAATTATATAAGGGGATAAATCAAAGTAAATTTTATTAGTTTTCTGTGTAAATATTTTGGATAGAAATTTATTTCCTAGAGAACTGCCATCAAATTGTTACAAAGTTTTTTTAAGATTCTTAGTAAATATTTTTGAATGAAAAACATGTGGCAGAAGAATTTTTAATCCATAATTTATAAGGTAATTATTGAGCTTTAAAACTTTTTGAAATAAATTCATAAACCATACAGAAAAATGAGCATATTTTGACTTTTATGTCATATTTTATTATTTTATTTAAATTGAGAATTTAAAGATACTTGATACTTCTTTGATCTTTTTTAAGGATCACTAGTTTTGAGTTTATTAGTTTATGATAATTGATTTTAAGGATATTAGAGTTAGTTAACACATTAAGTTTTTATGAAAATATTTTGTGTCTGAAAGGTTTCTGGTGTCAATATAATGACTTTTGAGCAGTCCTGCTCTTTCATCAGAAAACTATAGTTCAGTGCTTTGGGGGCAGGATATAGAAGGTAGGAGAGGTTGGCCTTAAGTTTCTGAAATTTTTAAATGACAGAAGGCCAGAATTTTATAATCAGAAAAAATATCTAAGATTCTCCTCTCTTAATTTTCCTGAAACATGTTATGAGAGACCTGAACAATTGTTACTTAACATGATAAACTGGTTTAAGTTCAGAAATAAATGATCTATGACATTTTATACTATGGTTTAGTAACAGTTATATTTCCTAAGTATCCCATTGGATGATATTCTGTAGTAAGTTTTATCTAGTGTTCTCTTGCTCACTATACCTGTGAGGCCTCAGAAGCAAAGAAACAACAGTGATCCCAGTCCCCGTGAGATTTTTCTCACTCACACCCATTCTGGAATGCTAGTGGGTAAAAGTAATCACTTGTTTTTTATGGGGCGCCTGGGTGGCTTAGTCGGTTAAGCATCCGACTTTCCCTTAGGTCATGATCTCGCGGTTCGTGGGTTCGAGCCCCGCGTCGGGCTCTGTGCCGAGTGCCAGCTCGGAGCCTGGAGCCTGCTTCAGTCTGTGTCTCCCTCTCTCTCTGACCCTCCCCTGCTCACGCTGTCTCTCTCTCTCTCTCTCTCTCTCTCTCTCTCCTAGAAATAAATAAAACATTAAAAAATTTAAAAAAAAAGTAATCACTTGGTTTTAGAAGACAAATCAAATTACCACTGACTTAAGAGAACAGAGTTTTTTTTGTGCCCTTAGGTGCTATTTGTATTGTGGTTTTTTTGCAAAATCCTTCATGATCAGCACTTAGATTTTGTTCACAAATCTTCTATAGGAAGAAGTCTTTAATTTTAATACAGGTTTTAAAATATTTTAAAATATNTACATCATATAATTATTTTATTATAAAAAATAATAAAAATTAAGACTGAGTAGGCAGTTGAATTTATATTTCTACCTACAGATTATTTGATGGTTTTATCAGCTGCAGTGTGGGGAGTCTGATTTAAAAAAATGGGGAACTTAACCAAAGGACATAAAAATAACTCTTAATTAGATGAAGTAACATAATGGTCCTAAATGGAGGAATTACACTGTTAATTCATATTGGAAATAAGTTAATTCCTAAATGAATGTAATTCCAAGCAAAATTCCTAGAATTTTTTAGTTGCTTTTTTGGTTGTTTCTGGCTTATCTGAAATTCACAGTCAAAACTCTTGGGATGTATTTGGCAAAACCAGACAATACAATGTTGAAAAGGAATTATGAGATGAAACTTACAGTCTTTAATAATAAAACCTATTATAATGCTATAATAATTAAAAGAGCGTCCTACCACTAGTAAAAGAATAGTGACTGATGAGACTGAATAGGAAACTCATTTATCTATACATAAATATCTACTTTCTGTATTTTTAATGCTTTTTAAAAGTTTATTTATTTTGAGAGAGACAGAGACAGCATGAGTGGGGTAGGGGCAGAGAGAGAGGGAGAGAAAGAGAATCCGAAGCAGGATCTCCTTTCCAGCACAGAGCCTGACACGGGGATCAAACTCATGAAGCTGTGAGATCATGACCAAAGCCAAAACCAAGGGTTGGACGCTTAACTCTCTGAGCCACTCAGGCATTCCAATAAATATGTAGTTTTTAACAATGGTGGCATTTTATATATGTGGAAAGAATAGATAGCTGAAAAAAATCGTGAGGAAACATTGCTTCTGTATTTGGAGAAAGAAATTAAAAATGAAAATATAGGTGTATAGTTAACTTCTGTCATTTGCAAAGACCTTAAAAAGAAACTTTTTTTTTTTTTTAAGACTTTATTTTTTAAGTAACGTTACCCAGTGTGGGGTTCGAACCTACAACCCAGAGATCAAGAATTGCATGCTGTACCAACTGAGCCAGCCAGGTGCCCCAGAGGCAAGTGTTTTTATATTTTAACTACATTAAAATGTAAATGCTCTATAAGAAATACTTCCAAAGCAGCAAAATATTTGCAGCATTGTTACCAAGTGTTCATTCATTCAGTTAACAAACATGTTATGAATCCGTATTGTGGGTATGGGGAGAGGAGACAATAACCATTTATAAATAAAATGATGTAAGATGATGAGAACTGCTGTGAGGATTATAAAATATTTTCTTAATACCTGTACTGTTGGCATTTCTTTGTAGGGCTATTTGGAGGATTCCAGAATGCTTATATCATAGTTAGGGTAGTCAAGAATGTGTCTACAGAGGCAACATTGAATGGAGACTTGAATAAAATACAGGAGGAAACCGTGTACAATTCAGGGAGGACATTCTAGAGGAATATACAAAGACTATTAGTTTCCTGTTATCACTGTAATGAAGTACCACAAACTTTGTGATTTTTTTCAGCATCCAGAGGCTGTCAGCATTCCTTGGCCTGTGTCCACGTCACTCCAGTGTCTGTTTTTATCATCACACTATCCTTGTTCAGTCTTATCTCTTACTTTTCCCTTATTAGGACCCTGGTGAGTACAGTGGACTACCTGGATGATCCATGATTATAAACCCATCTCAGGATCCTTGATTTCATCACATCTGCAATTTACCATATAAAGTAATATTCACAGATTTGGAGCATTTGGGGGGCAATTATTCATCCTACCAGACCAGGAAACACTGTATTCATTTTTCATTGCTATGGCAACAAATAACCACAAACAGTAGCGTAAAACAACATAAATTCAGTATCCCATGTTTTTGTAGATTAAAAGTCCAAAACAGTGGTCTTATCTCAGCTAAAATCAATGTGTCTGCAGGACTGTATTTCTTTCTGGAAGTTCTATAGAAGAACCCATTGCATTGCCTTTTTTCATCTCTAGAATCCACCCACATTTTGGTTCGTGGTCTCCTTCGTCTTAAAAGCCAGCAATTTTACATCTTTCTGTGCCTCTCTTCAAATAACATGTCCTTCTGATGGTAGCTGAGAAACGGAGGTTCTCTGATTTTAAAGATTTATGTCAATAGATTAGGCTCATCCAGATAATCCACAACAGCCTCCTCATCTCAAGGTCTGTGTCCTTAACACATTTGCATAGTTTCTTTTTCATGTAGAAAGTAGCATATTCACAAGTTGTAGGAAGTAGGGTAAAGACATTTTGGACTTGCCAACCTTCATAATCATGTCAGCCAATTACTTAAAATTATTCCCTTCCTATATGTATTAACATCTTGTTTTGGTGTCTATAGAGAACCCATCTAATACACTGGCTGTTGGTCAGAGGCCTCCCTTGGATTTTAAGTGATTATTTGCCAGCTGTCACTCTTGGTTCCCTGCTGCATGGGCTTCTCCAATATGGCTGCTAGCATCATAAATGCCAGCAAGGAAAGTCCATTAGCAAGATGGCTATTACAATCTCATATAATTAAATCACTGAAGCGATATGTGTCACCTTTGCTGTATTCTGCTTATTAGAAGCAAGACACAGGCTTGCCCACAGTCAAGGGGAAAGGATTACACAGTATGAGTACCAGGAGGTTGAGATAATCAGGGGCAGACTTAGAGAAAATGCTGTGGACTATTTAAAGACTGTACAGTCACCATCCTTCCTATAACCTTCCAATGGCTTTTTGTTATGATTAGTGATAATTCTCAAGTTCTCACTGTAGCCTACTGGCTGTGATGGTTAATTTTATGTGTTAACTTGGATGGGCTAGGGTGCCTGGATGTGTGGTCAAGGATTATTCTGGATGTTTCTTTTAGGAGGTTTTTAGATGAGGTTAACATTCAATTAGTGCTTTGGATAAAGCAGAATGCCCTCCAAATAAGGGAGGGCTACAGTCAATCACCTAAAGGCCTGAATAGCGCAGAAGACTGATTTCCTCACAACAAGAGGGAAATCTGCCCATAGATTTCACTGAGTCTTCCTAGCCTGCCTAGTCTGAAGAATGGGGATACTAACCTGAGTAATATGTAGTTGCTATCCCTTTGCAGCTTTTAGCCTGCTACAAAAAAGAAAAAAGTAAATACTGTAATGTTATGATAGATGTCCATACTCACTCATGAGACCACCCAAGTATAACTGAGTGAATGGTGAATGTCTATTGGAAAATTCAGGGAGGAGCTAGTTTAGTAGTGAGATAGATAGACAAAGAATTCTGTTTTGGCATTTGAAGTTTGGGGTTTGTGTGGGTCATCCTGCTGGCACCATTCCTAAAGAGAATTAACTGTGTATATAAGTCTGGGGTTTAGGATAGGCCCCCACCTACAGACACACATTTGGCAGTTTTCAGTTTATCTGTAATAATGGAAGCTGTGATTGTGGATAACACTATAACTATAGAGAAAAAAAGAAAAGTAGGTCAAGAGACTGTGCCAAGAAATATTACCATTTAAGTCTGAGTGGAGGATAGAGAAACATACCGCACACATATGATTAGATAAGTATTATAAGATTTAGAAGACTGTCAGGGAATCCAAGGCATTATGTATCAGTACCTAATACCAAAAATAAAGTAACAGGCAAATAATAGACAACTCCTGCCCTCTAGCCCCTCCCCCCAATCCCGTTACTATACAAAGCCTTTCAGTTGATTCTAAATCCATGTGTAGTATAATTTTTCATTGGTAATATTAACTCCTAATTAGGCTGAGATGAATCTAGACTTTACTATATTTCCCATCAACTAAAAGACTCATCTATTTTAAGACAGTAGTGGAGTGAACATTTATAGTCATTCAAAGTAAAAGTAACTTCTGAGATTCTCTTACCATATATACTATTGTGGTTTTTGTTGTCAAGGATTCTCTGATGTCCACCAATGATTTTTGCAGTTATGAAGACCAAAATAAGACTTCTTAAGTGATACTTAATAAATAAAGCATACAGCGTGGCCTTACAATTCTATTCTAATAATTTTGCAACACTAGAATTTGATTTCAGCATATTTTTCACTTTTAGATTATTGCATTTTGATTGTAGGAACCTATGGGATCTAAACTATGCAGAGTCTTGCTTGATCATACAGTCATCTTGAGACATTTAAACATTTTTTTTAAATAAGTTGTAAGAAATTCCAAGAAAATAGTTGGAAAGGTGAGATTAACAGTCTCACAATATATATAGCTATCTTATATTTTTAGAAGGAGTCCTTATTGGTATTCATTTCTAAGTTCTAGAGAATTTAGAAGAGAGATCTGGTCAGTTGTCAACTTGGACGTATTACTGCTTTAGGAGGTACATTTGTAATGTTATTTATTAAAATATGAAGTAAAACATTTCAGTGGTCCACTAAACCAAAGGATTCATGATACAAATCTTAGTAAAAATATATTTGATCCAAAATATGAGCAGGTGATAATTAGCATAAGTAGGCCAACGTAATATAGTTTAGCCTCTTGTTTGTTATATGACTTGACTAATTTCTGGTATTACTGGATTTTGTAACTGTGTTATCACAACTACATATATGCAACTGTGTATTTGTCTTTTTCCTGTTTTACTAGCTTGTTATGTGTCTTGCCCCTGCAGGTTCTACAGTATTAAAAAGGGGTCATACACTATCCAGGATCTGGCCCTTCAGGAGGTGTTTTTGGAGACTATGTATTTGTCTAAAATAGTCAAAACATTCTATATTATAAACTATAATTGGGCAAGCTTTACTTTTTAGTGTATATATATCTAGATACAGTTAAACTTTTCTCTGAAAGGAATACATTTAAAAACACATATTAAAAAAAAATGAGTTTCTGTCTGCCTAGTAATCATTTGCCTAGTAATAACATCAGGTATCCTTATTCCTCTCTTGGCTTTAGCTTTATATTTTGGTTTCTGGGACAGTAGCAAAGATTAATTCTGCAAGATTATTTAGACTACTTTGGTAATGTATCAAACCTCAGATCCTTTATTTGATGTGTTCCAAGCAGAATATCAACTCACACCTTGACAACTCTCCTATCCCCAGAAACATTCAGAGTAGCCACAAGCAGTTCCCCAGGAATTGGTTAGTAGTTATTCGTAGTATTTATGTTGTATACTTTACTAATGTTGTATATTCCTTTTCATCTGGCCACTAGCAAAAACCTGAAAACTGATTATCTGACTTTATAACATTCTTTAAAAACAAAATCTGTGTACGTTTTATTAAACATAGACGTTATTACATTAACAAGTGCTATTATGCAGTTTTTTAAACCATGTGTCTTTTTTGTTTAAATTATACTATTCAATACAGTAAAACAGTTTGGGGTACCTGGGTGTCTCAGTCAGTTGAGCATCTGACTTTGGCTCAGTTCATGATCTCACAACTAAAGCCCCGTGTCAGGCTCTGTGCTGATAGCTCAGAGCCTGGAGCCTTGTTCAAATTCTGTGTTTCCTTCTCTCTCTGCTCCTCCCCCACTCAGGTTCTGTCTCTGTTTCTTTCAAAAATAAACATTAAAAAGAAAAAAGCATTAAAAAAACTTTGTTATATTCTTTGCTCTTTTTAAAAGTTTATTTATTTATTTTGAGAGAGAGAAGGAACAAGCACACACATACAAGCTGAGAAGGGGCAGCTGAGAATCCCAAGCAGGCTTTGGCTGTAGCCCAGAGCCCAACACAGAGGTTGAACTCATGAACCATGAATTCATGACCTGAGCCAAAATCAATACTTGGATGCCCAACTGAGTGAGCCACTCAGGCTCTCCACAACTTTTTTATATCCTTAAACTACTTGAAATATTTCTTAATTTGTGTTCTGAGCATCATTGTCCCATTTTTTTTTTTATTTTCCTTCCCCATTATAGTTATACTCCTATATTAACAAGGATCATTCCAGTAAAAACTTGAAGTTTTTATTGAGCACTTAATATATGTCTAGAACTGTGTAAGATACCATGGAGGCACTGGGAGAAGTATAAGATAGGGTCTCTCATTTTAAAGAGCCAGAAATTTAAAAGACTGAATTTCTGAAACAATGAGAGAAAAATATAAGGAGGATGAAATAAAAGAAAAACTGGGAGATAAACTCTGAGGTATGTAAAATAGAGAGGTCAGTGTAGGCCTTTTTAACTACTTTAGTTCAAGAGAACTTGACCTGGGCTTTGAAGTGGTGAGTAAGCAGGTGTGGCATTTAATTTTGGATTTAAGAATTGACAGATATCCAGAAGAAAGAAAGCATTGACCAAAGAAAATGGATAAATATTCTGAAATTGAGAATTTTTAACACAAATCAGGTTTTAAAAATGCTATTATTTGCTTGTTTTACTAGTGAAAATTATGACAGTTTGGAACTAGGTAGTGCAACTTACTATGATTATCAACATTTAAAAAATTAATTGTTCTCAACTTTTTTACATAGAAAAATAAAGATGTAGCTTAAAAATCTTAAATTACAGACTAAATGAGGTGCTTAGTGTAGGTGTATGTACAGAATTCTCTCCAAGATCTTGAGAATTTCACTACTAAAAGAAAGGTTTTTGGCCATGCCTTTAAAGAAGAGAGATGCTTTTAAGTTGCTTTTAAGTTATGATTTCTGATTCGGGGGTACCATTTGAAGTTCTGATTTTATATTGTAGATTATTTTGAAATTACAGAATAATCTAAGAACAATCTTGCTAATAGCTTTTTATGTCAAATAAAAAGCTAAAGTCAGGGCGTCTGTTTGGTGTCCGACTTTGGCTCAGGTCATGATCTCACGGTTCGTTGGTTTGTGCCCCGTGTCGGGCTCTGTGCTGACAGCTAGCTCAGAGCCTGGAGCCTGTTTCGGATTCTGTGTCTCCCTCTCTCTCTGACCCTCCCCTGTTTGTGCTCTCTCTCTCTCTCTCAGAAATAAATAAAACATTTAAAAAATAAAAGCTAAAGTAGATTTTAAAACCACTGTGGTCGTACAANTGTTTGTGCTCTCTCTCTCTCTCTCAGAAATAAATAAAACATTTTAAAAATAAAATAAAAGCTAAAGTAGATTTTAAAACCACTGTGGTCGTACAGTGTGGCTTTTGTGCAAATGTGTTTGTTCTAAAAATAACAATTTTTTACTTGCCAGTGTTTTAAAATATTTTTTTTAATGTTTATTTATTTTTGAGAGAGAGACGGGGAGAGAGAGAGCTATTAGGGGAGAGGTGGGGAGAGAGGGAAACACAAAATACAAAGGAGGCTCCATCCTCTTAGGTGTCAGCACAGAGCCCAATGCAGGGCTCAAACCCGTGAACCACAAGATCATGACCTGAGCCGAAGTCAGATGCTTAACCACTGAGCCACCCAAGCACCTTTTAAGTTGCCACTTTTTATGTGAGGGCTAGTATAAAGATGGACTACATATAGAGGTAAAACACAGAAACACTTTCTGCTTCTCAACTCATTAGATCTGACAGAGGGCCTTGATCAGAGTCCAATGCATATGGCCCCTTTCATGTTTAAGGATGTAGAAAGGCTGGAATAGCAGCAGTGAAAATGGAAGGGGGCTTTGTGTCTTGGCTCTGAACCATGTGTATTACAGGAAAGTTGGTCCAGCAGAGGTACTTTCTCATTAGGAATAAGTTTTTTCTATTTATTATCTATAAATAAGTTGAATATTTCAAGTATATTTCTTTTCTTGTATTGAATTTCTAGATACTCCTTATATTTTTTTATTGTTTAGAATAACATGTTCACATCCTTTAAAGGACCAAAAACTAGTGAACATAATTAGAAAGTAGAAAGAGAAAATAGCTGCCTATTCCTCACAAGAAATGACTTTTAGGTTTATTCTAAAGTGAATAGCCAAGAAATGATCTAATAATTCTCTTTTGGAATATATAGTCTTGAATGATAATTTTGAAAGAAATGCTTGTTATAAGTGATACAGAATCTGTTCCTTATTCTTTCTCTAAGAAGAGTAAGGGGCTGGACTTGTGTTTATCTGCCCATTTGTATTTTACCAGTTACTTTATTCAGGATCAACGTGTGGCATGAATTAATTATCCCTTTGTCATTGTTGAAACTTTCAAATAATGAAAAACTCTTTCCTTTCTGAAAATGTCCATCTTAGTCAAAGCTACCTGACAATTGTGATAATGAGAGAGTACAGAATTACTTTGTGGGTTTATGTTTTATTGATAATGTAATCTGTTACCTAAAAATAAGCTTAATTTTTCTTTTGTATCAACTCAAAAAGTTATATTCAATAGGTGATCTTTATCTTTATTAATTTTAAATTTGTTTACACTAACAGAAGCTTCAAAAAGTAAATGCTAAAATTTATTTTCTTTCCTTGCCCTCAAATTTTCTTTAAATTTATATATTCTTTACAGAGATAAAACTTTTTTATTTAAACTACTATGCTTGTGGGGTGGCTGGTAGTCGGTTAAATGTCCGACTTCAGCTCAGGTCATGATCTTACATTCTGTGAGTTCAAGCCCTGTGTTGTGTGGGCTCTGTGCTGACCCCTCAGAGCCCTGACCCTGCTTCAGATTCTGTGTCTTCCTCTCTTTCTGCCCCTCCCCCCTCACACTCTGTCTCTCTCTCTCTCTCTCTCTCAAAAATAAACATTAAAAAAAAAGGATAAACTCCTATGCTTGTAATAGGAATGATCTGTGAAAACTGCAAATGTTTTTAGGCCATTTGATTCTAAGTGTATGAGAAATAAATAAATCAGATGTGACAGTCTGAAATAATTTCAACTGAATAAATATAAATTCTTAACCTTTTCTAGGTCTTTTTTATTATACATAACTTAAATTGCTTAATTTTGCTTACATATATAAGCCTAATACAACTGCCTTTACTAATTGAAATAAAGACAGTGTGTCTTAATTTGACTTCCCTTTTGTTAAGAAACAGGAAATGTGAGATAAAACAAATGAAAGGATTAAGCAGACATATCATCTGCTTGGGTCTCAAAAACACACACAAATATATGCACTTTATTTTTTTGGTAGATACCACAGGTCTGTTCCGTCCTTTAAATTGTGCTATAATACTGAAGAATTTGATATTCTTTGTTTTTCTTTAAATTTTAAGTAACTACAGATGAATGATTTTCATCACCTAGGAATTTATCAGTATTTGAGCCTTTTGGCTGATTTTCTGTGGTATTAAGACATCTACTTATGTTTTCTATCTGAACATTTAAAGCAAACTGGTAAACATAATTTTTCATAAAAGTTTACTTTGTGGAGTTAAACACCTAAATGTTCCAAAAGTATTTCTAAATGATCCTAAAAATTCCTAAATGACCCTAAATATTCCTAAACTATGTAAATTAGCTGAAATGTCTTATCAAATGCTACTATTGTAAATATTGGATTTTCACTTTACTGACTTGCAGCTTTATTTGTACACTGACTAATAGGGATCTTTCTCAGAATTATCAAGTGTTAAATATTTATCATGTTGAATATAGCATGTGTAGAGAAACCATCTTTTAAAAAGCAAGACATTTTAGTCATGTTCCTATAGATGAATGTCATAGTAGAAATCACTGACCTAAGAACCCAAAAAACAAGAACCACAAAAAACCTTCAGCTTTATTCTCATTTCTGCCCCAAACTCCATGCCATTAGAATCTCTCTTCAGAATTATTTGTGGGTTCTGCACCTAATTCTGTTTCCTACTAATTTATTAATTAGGATATCCTTTAATGTCAGGAAACAGCATAACATCATAGCATAGTGTGATTTTGACTTTAATTCTTCAATATATTAGATTACTGCTCTGAACCTCAGTTTACTAATCTATATTGTGGACATAATAGTTTTGTTTTGGTGGTGATTAGATAAGTTTGTATTTGTGTTATGCTTGAGTTAAATTTCAACTGCAAGATATAGTAACTATGTAGTAATTGTTATTTTTAAAATATTGTATTTAGTTGTTATGATAGTTTAAATAGTAAGAATACTTCCGATTAAATGACCATACTTCAGGATCTTTTTCTACCAAATGAGGAGAACCTGTGTTCCCTCCTAAATCCCTTATATATAATGAAACTGTGTTAATATTATTTTATTATAATGTGCCTTCCAACAGAGGATATATCTTCACAAGTCTTAATGTTTATGAAGAAGTACACAAACTTGACATTTGATATTATTTATAATTTATAGTAACAAATTATTGGCTTTTGATCAGAAGTAATTAGTGGGTTTATCAGTTTCCTAAACCCTGCATGTCTTTTAACCATTACTAAAATGTTGCTCTTTCTTCAGATATAGATTGTATCAATTATTCTTTTATCATGTTTGTTAATAGAAACTACAGTTATAAATCTTCCTGTACAATTATTTTTCTTACTTTTTTTAAATTTTTTTTTAATGTTTTATTTATTTCTAGGAGAGAGAGAGAGACAGCGTGAGCAGGGGAGGGTCGGAGAGAGAGGGAGTCACAGACTGTAACAGGCTCCAGGCTCTGAGCTGGCAGTCAGCACAGAGCCCGATGCGGGGCTCGAACCCATGAACCGTGAGATCATGACCTAAGCGAAAGTCGGATGCTTAACCGACTAAGCCACCCAGGCGCCCCTATTTTTCTTACTTTGAGTAGGAACTTAAATTAAGTTGTAGCAAACAAATGGTTGTAAGCTTATATGATACTCAGTTGTTTTCTTTTCTGGTAGGAGGTAGGAGAGTGATTTACCACTTATACAAATTATTCTTGGGTTATATGTTGTTTTCTATCATAAATTTCAGTAAGAAGGTAGGAAGTTGCCCAGTTTTTCTTCACTATATTTATATCTGATAACTGTACTGTATTTGAATCTTACACTTTCTTCTTCCTCAGAAGAAATTATGTATATTTAAAACTGTGTTGCTCACTTTCTATCTTCTCCCAAAAGTAATAATATTTTCCTTTTATTCTAGTTTAGACTTGGTTCCTTCAATCTAGAGAAAGTCACAAGTCCAGCTGAAGTCATTAGGAAACTTATTTGTTATTGCCTGGACACCATTGCAGAAAACCAAGCCAAAAATGAGCACCTGCAGAAGGAGAATGAAAGGCTTCTGAGAGATTGGAATGATGTTCAAGGACGGTATGTGCTAATATTCTTGTATTATAAAAATTCTAAGCTTTCTTTATATTGCTATAGCTTTACATTAATGATGTGTAAGTTTATAATATATGTAGACTAGCATATATTTAAAATAAAATCTTTACTTAGTATGACTAAACCAAACTAGTACTTATTACTGTACATTATAGGAGTACATTAATGCTTTCCAGTCATTAGTGTTTGGTGGCACCAGCAAACTAATAAACAATACGGGATAATCAGGCAGTGAGAATCAGAATCCATTAATATTAATCAAAATTTTGGAAGTTGATATTTAAAAGATTTAATTTGCCTCAAATTATAGGATTGATAATGAATTAGAAAGAGACATGAAATGTCAATATGCACAATTGATTTCTTATTGGAATTTTTTTATAAACAGTAACTATTTCAGATGCTGTGTGCTCTGGTTCCTGCTAGAGACTTATTTTGCTCACTGAAAATTCATACTACTGACATTTTAAAAAGATGAAGTAATTGTGATTGCTAGATAAGACATTTGGAATATATTATTTTCCTGATTTTGCCTCTTATTTTTTAAACAACAAAGAAAGTAATTTTTCTTCTCCTTATGCATTTTTTTAGCTATATCATTCATAATCTAGGTTGGCCTAGGGTGTGTTTTTTTATTACTCTGTTATGTAAAAGATATTTGAAGGAAATAAATTGTATGTTGTGAACATTTCTATCTCTACAGAGACATTATCATATGCATGTGTTTGTGCATATATACATGGTGACATCTGAGACAGTTATATGGAATGTATATAATAATGATATTATTATATCATTGATAAAATAATAAATGTTATCGTTACATCCATTATATCCAGTAGATGATTTTCTATCTTTCATTCAAACCAGTAGCTCTAAAACATAAGGATAATTTGCTAATTTAGAGTCTTTTTAAGACAATCCCTAAGATTGTTTTATAGGGACATAGGTAAGTTAATATTGAAAGTACATGGAAAATGTGAAGGGTTTACCCCTTTCAATGTATGTTTGTGAAAAGAATGTTGACTAGATGATACTATGTTTCTACATGTCCGATTAATGCAAGACCTGTAAACACCTAAAACTTGGTTATATTTGGCTTTCAGTTATTATATTAAGAAGGTATCTTGTTTTTTATCTCTGAATTAATATTTATCTCCAATTATATAAAAATGAGACCAAATAAAAACTGTAAATATTAGGAAACCATATGGAAAAATAAGTTAATTTTGCTCTTCCTCGTTCTCCTTAAAATCATGTTGGTATGAATCACTATCAAATATTTGTCCTAGAAATCAAATTTTGGGGTTTATATCTGTAGTTTGGATATGCTTTTCTATTTTACATACAAAATAAATCACATTAAAGGAGATCTACTATGGTTGTGATAAGCCATTATATTTAAAACTCAGAATACCCTCAGGATGATAGGAAATTTGATCCACAAATTGCTCACAAAAAATGTAGACTGGGTACTTGGTACTTGAACAAATTGCTTTAAAATGTCTGCCAGAGGTTGAAAGAGGTATTGTCTCATCAGTATTCAACAGCACTGCTATACACTGGAAAGCAGCAGGGAACAAAGATGCGACAGTGGAGACAAATGCACCCTGTGCTGTAAAACAGCGGCAGAGGAGGGTGTATAATATGTAACCCACAGATGCTTGATTCGCTCTTTTTTAACTATCCAGAAAGTCCTTTTGCATTATTGTGGCAGAAGATTTCCCATTTGATCAAAAGCACAATCGTATCTCTCATCACCAGTCTTATTATGTTCCTGCTCTTCTTTTTTTGTAAATACTGGGTCACATATTTTCCTCAAGGGTTGAAGATATGTGTCATTGTGGTGCCCCCTCCACCTCCTCCAGCAGAGAAAAGTTAGCCTGTTCCAGAGAATTCTAGGCTCTTGATTGTATTCCAAATATTAGATAAGCAGCTTTACTTATTTCCCAAATTTCCCAAATGGTTTTCTTTTCTATCAGAGGGGAAAGTGGCCATTTTAAGGAGTTATAAGTATATCGTGATCTTGACCATGTAGTACTTTCTTACGTGTTCTCTCTCTAGAGCCTTAGTATAGTGGGAAATGAGCAAAGAACTCACATCTCCAGCTTCCATAAAGCAGTAGTAATGATCAAGAGTCTTTAGAGAAATTATAAATAGATTGTGAACCTACTAAGTTAGGTAACTGAAGACATAAAAGGTAGAGAAGCATTACAGTGGGGCCTGTTGTGGCAGGCCTGGCCACAGTTCAGTTTTCTGGGCAGTCTCTGATATTCTTATATCATTGTCCATCCATGTTCCAATCAAGTCTTCCCCATCATTGTTTCAGACTGTGTATGTGCATGGGTAAACGGGTGAGCGGCACAAAATAGATGCTGAGAATTCCCTTGGAGGTTATGGTGGATAGGTCTTAAATATGTTTAATGCACAATAGGATATTATGTGAGCAAAAAACAATCATATACACATGTGCTTGTACCATAGAAAATGTTAATGACATGTTAAGAGGAGAAATGTGAGTTAACAAAAAGAGGAATAGTATGCAGTTTTTGCAAAATATATCTTTAGCTAGAAAATATCTAGAGGGAGAAAATTACATCTTAATAGTGTATGTCTGAAATTGTGGATTAAATTTCTTTTTTTACTTTTTGGGGATTTCTTTTGCATATATTTTGTTATTTAAGTATGTATAATTATAATCAGAACCAACTCTAAAACTATTTCCGTTTGGGATGACAGCAGAGAATACATGAAATTTAAATAAGGAATGAGGAATTATAGTATGAGTAAAAAGAATAAGCTTTAGGGGCTCCTGGGTGGCTCAGTCGGTTGAGCATCTGACTTCTGCTCAGGTTCTGATCTTCGAGTCCTTGAGTCTGAGCCTTACATGGGTCTCTGTTCTGACAGCCCAGAGCCTGGAGCCTGCTTAGGATTCTGTGTCTCCCTCTCTCTCTGCCCCTCCCCCATTTGTGCTTGCTCTCTCTCAAAAATAAATAAACATTATTTTTTTAAAAAAATTTTTAAAAAATTTAGTGTACAGACTTTTAACATATATATTTGTTATTATTTTTTATTAACTGTTTAATAATTGTGGTCTTAGCTCCATTTTGAACAAGTGACATTACTGGATCAGTTTAATTTTGTATCATTTAGATGAAGGAGAAAACATTAGAAATATATGCTAGTCCTTACGTTATTAGCTATATTTAGTTCACTTGTTTTTCCTATTTAATTTCAAATACAACTCTCAAGCTCCATATTACTGAATAGGTCTTTTGTTTGCATTCAGATATCAAGTTAGAAACTCTCCAGCTTTATTCTGAGTTACAGTTATTAAACCTGTAATTGGAGGCAGTTCTCAGCAGATTGAATGGGGTTGACACTCATGGAATCATTAGAATAGAAGAGACCTTGAAAGCTCTTTTACTTCATCTCTCTGCCTTCAAGCTAGGATCACATTATATCCAGATGAATTCAGTCTGATTTTTAAAGACCTCAGGAGATAGCGTCAACTCCCCTCGGTAGCACATTATAATGTTTAAGAACAGTCACAGTCAGAAAATCCTTCCTTCCATCTCTTGGTAATCTGAGTCCTTCATGGTATAGTTGAAGGCCATTTCCTCTTATTCTGTCATCAGAAAGGATGAGGAACAGCTGTTTACCATCTTCTTCACTACTTAAAGGCTTATTAAATCTCTTTACCACTGCTTTCTTTTCCAATTCTTTTTAGCATTCTTTGTCCTCAGAACTCTTTTCAGATTTTCCTTTGCTGTACATACAACCCTGACCTGGATATAAATTTGGCCAGAGTTGATTGGAAATATAAGGGATATTGCAGTATTTCTGAGTACCACATGTTCACATTTATATAATTGCTGTTTTATTTTGGGTTATCATTTAATCTGTTTTATTTTGCATTTTGATTTTGCATGAAATTTCCTTGTTTTCATTCTTTATTATTTTTTGATGTTATTCTTAGATTCTTTGTCTTCCTGTGTAGAATATTTTATTTTGAATATTTAGTATTTTTTGTACTTAGTCTTTATCTTTTTAGGTTTTTTGTTTTTTAATTACTGGGGGGTTTTTTTGGTCTAAATTTCTAGATATGTCAGTTCTAGGGTGATAATTAACCTTAACATTTTTGTCTTTTGTCCTGATCACTGTTGAAAAGATGAAACAATCATTAGCCGTTTGCTGTTTGATGCTGTCTTTGGTTTCATTCGCGTTGGGTTTTGCCTTGGAGATGAATCTTGGACCATGGTCTAATCTAGTTGTATGTGAGTTCTCCTTTAGTATTGCTGACTTAGCAGTGAATCCCATGTCTCTCCTGTACTAAATGGCCTCATCTTCTAATACCTGTCTAGTTCCTTTGGTGAAAGGTTGGTAGGAGGCAGGTAATGTGGAAGGCGTATTAACATCATAATGCTGTAAGAGAGGATTGGCATTAAAAATGGGATAGGGTAGATGGTATATACCTCTCAGTCACTGAATATTGAATAGAAGGATACTGTTCTCTAAATTTATTGATAAGTTAATAATTGAGACTAAATTTATGTCCTGAAATTGTTCACAGTAGTACTTTCTCTCAGCCAACCCCTACTTCCTAGTTTTGTCTAGGCAGTGATATCCAATTTGATAATCAGAAGTTTGGTTGCAAGAAAATCCTTAGGGTTTACTTAAGTCATAGGATGCCATTTATTCTGTTGTTTGGTCTCTCATCACAGACATGCTAACTTGGACGGTGTAGTTGTTATACTAGTTATTAGGATTAACAGTATTCTGTACACAGATTATATGATATGTTTTGATGTTTTCATTTTAAATCCATGTATTATGCTAAATATTAATTTTTATAAAGGTTTTGAAATGTGCTTGATAATTGTTAAATGCACATAATCTTTAATTAAGAATTATTGAAGTGATTTATAGGGAGATTAAGTGTGCATTTAAATCAGGTAAATAACTTATTGATTACTGTTCCTTAAACTTATATAATGTAACTTATAAAAATATACAAGATTTTTATTGTACATGGTTAAAATTGATTTTTACTTTGCCTTTGTTTAAAGCATTTTATAATATTCTCAAGTATGATACATATATTCTACTCATCTTTCAACATTTTTGTTAGGTTATATTAGAAAGTAGTAAAAGAAAATAATGTAGAATGTTTATATAACACTTTGCATCTGAAATAAAAATGCATTGACATGTCCCTGCTTAAAATAAGCCATCAATATTCGCAGCTCCTCTTAAGCTTTGGCTCTATTTTTTTCCTACACCTTTTGGTATACATCTTTCTCAAAGAGCTTTGCTTGGTAAAAGGAGTACTGTTATATTAATATTTACCACAATTTCTTTTAGAAGCTGAAGCAGATGAAAAATGTTGCTATTACAGTGGTGAAGAGCTGTTAAAAGAGTGAAAAATAACTTCAGAATCACAGGTTCTCCATTTCTTTATAAGAAGTCTATATTAACTCCCTTACTTTATTCATTTTACTGATAGCTCCTACTCATCTCTCGAACGCCAAACACTGTGTTAAGCACTGAGGATAAAGCAGTCAGTAAAACACACATGCACTCTGCCCTTATGGAGTTGACAACCTTGGCAATGACTGTACTGTAAGAGAGCTGTAATTTCGCCCAGAAAATGTATTTTTTTTGTTCCTTTTCATTCCATAAAAGGCCCTAATTCTTTGCATCTTTAGATAGGTAAGTTGCTAAAAGCATAAGGACGTATATATCAAAGGTATCAAATTTTGACATTTTTGTTTCTCATTTTTCACTGAAGAAATTATATATTGTAAATATCTGACATATATACACATCTATACAGATATCATGAAAATACTAAAATACCTGTATAGAACAACAAAAGTAAATAGTAAAGAGAACACGAGGCAGAGCAAGACTACATTTAAAAGAATATTTTATATGAAATAATTTATATTTGAGTCTTTATAGGTTTGTTCATGGTTTGCATGTATGCACAAATCTTACATATGCAATCTCTGCTTGTTAGCTTTCTTTATATCTGGAAGATTAAAATTAGTATAGTCTTTTGTTCACTTCTTTGGATGTTGTAGAATGAATTATAAATGACAGAGAATTTTATGTTTTCTTTCATATATCTAAAATTGAGGATATATATATATAGTGTTTCACATTTGCAGCTTCATTACTCTTTCCTGAGAAATTTCAGGTTAAATACTTGCATTCATTATATACATGCACATAGAAGCGTGTGCGCATGGTGCTGAAGATCCAACTGTATAAATCATGTTCTTGCCACGGAACAGTTCATAATCTCTTTAGGCAAAACAGGTAAATCATGTAATCACAAAACACAGTCACTGTTACTATTATAGCAATGTTAGGAAAATACAGGAATTATAGGCTATAATTACTCTTGTGTGATATTTCTCCCATAAAACATATCCCTTTGGAAATAAATGGTAAATGTGAATAAATTATTAACATTTAAACATTTAGATGTTTTGAAAGCTTTTCTGGTATCATTTTCTAATTTTGATCCTTATCTCACTACATAAATTACTAACATTAATAAACAATAAATTCCCATTATTTGCTTCATTATCTCTGTGAAACTTTAAATCAGTGGAAGCCCATAAAAGTGAGTTTTAATTGTAATTTCCTTGAAAAGTTTTCTTGAAATCACCTTTCGTTTTGGATTGAATAATATTAATGTTAAGGAAAACCACATTATTTATTTATTTACGTTTTAGATTTGAAAAATGTGTGACTGCTAAGGAAGCCTTGGAGACTGATCTCTATAAGCGGTTTATTCTGGTCCTGAATGAGAAGAAAGCAAAGATCAGAAGCTTGAATAAATTGTTAAATGAAGTTCAAGAACCAGAAAGGAACATTGAGCATGAAAGGTATTTGGAGTGTCTGTTTGGAGATGACAGATATATACACTTAAATAGAATTTCTTCCCAAACGTAATGAAAGTTAGATGCCAACTTTGTAGTGTATGAGATCATTTGATAGTCTGGGGTTGGATGCTCTGCTTGTTGGAATCCGTGGGCTGGAGAATTCTCAGCATGATCACTACATGTCTGCCCACTGTGATAACTGTACTTAAATCATAAAAGTGTCACATGATTTAACTAAGTATTATCTATTAAATTCTTAGACATCATTAAAATATATTAATTAAAAACTTTTATCTTCTGCAAAACTGCAGAGTTGAATACACATTTATCAGTTTGGTGTCTAAGCAGTGGTTAATCTGAGAGTGGATGTGTACTTGATTTTTTTATGAAAGAGTCACAAGTGATTTACAGCTGGTTGGGACAACTATAATTATTTTAGTCTGATTTTTATTGTTTAATATTTTATTATTTATCCACTTTATTATTTTATTGGATATAGGTTAGGGTCTATTGCCGATTCTGAGAGAAAGCAAGGTTTAATAATGACATCATATAAAGAATGTAACATTTGATGTCATGTGTTCCTAGTTCAGGTGCTGGTCTTACACTGATATCTATTAGTACATGACTTTGGGGAAGTTCTTTAAACTCTGTGTTTTACTTGGTATCTTCATAATACGAATAAAGGTACCTGTCTCAGAAGTTTGGGGCAATCACAAGCAAGGCAGACTGAACACTGTGTGATCCACAGAAGGTAATTTGGAAGAATAGTATTTTGATAGATGAATGATGTGATAAGAAACTGATTCAAGAGTTAATCATAGCAAGCATTAACCACATTCAAGTTAGGTAGAAGAGAAACTTGTTCTTAAGAGAGCTAACGGATAGTCTTTAAAGTGCTTTCATCTTGATCATATGTATTTCAATATGTTTGTTTAATTAGAGAATTTTTCCAGGGATAATTTCTGTAATTACTTACTGGCAAATTTGATCCCTACCACGGGTGAGCCAATACTTTATAATTCAACCTTGCTCTGTTTCTAGGGAAGCCACAACATGTTCTGGAATGACTGCTGACAGAGATGCCATCTATGAAGAAAGTACTGATGAGGAAAGTGAGAACTTGCCTGGTTCCTCTGTGTTAGCTCCAGGTAAGAGAAATACATTTATTACCTTTGTTGAATATCTCACTTGGGCTTATTACTCTATTGATAACAAACCATAATGAAAATGTTATGAAAAACATTTTTTCAGGACTCCTGGGTGGCTCAGTCAGTTAAGCATGTGACTTCAGCTAAGTTCGTGATCTCTAGGCTTAAGAGTTCGAGCCTCCTGGGGCACCGGGGTGGCTCATTCGGTTAAGCTTCCAACTTCGGCTCAGGTCATGATCTCATGGTTCGTGGGTTGAGCCCCGTGTGGGGCTCTGTGCTGACAGCTAGCTCAGAGCCTGGAGCCTGTTTCAGATTCTGTGTCTCCCTCTCTCTCTGACTTTCCCCTACTCATGCTGTCTCTGTCTCTGTCTCTGTCTCTGTCTCTCTCTCAGAAAAAAATTAAAAAACATTAGGGGAAAAAAAAGTTTGAGCCTCACATTAGGCTCTCTGCTGTCAGTACCAAGCCTGCTTGGGATACTGTGTCCTCTCCCACCCCGGCCCTCCCCTGCTTACTTTCTCTCTTTCAAAAATAAATAAACACTAAAAAAAAGTAAAAACTCTCTTCTCCAAAACTTCTTTTAGGGGTTTTAGTCTAAAACCTCAAGTACATAATGTTGAAAATTAGTATTTATTATAATATGCAGCAACTCATTAGCAATAAAACAAGCAAGAATGCACACATACACTCCAAGGCATACTATTCTTTATTAAACAAGGGTGCATCAGGAATAAGCAAGATATGTGTTCGTGCTAGTTATCTCCAGCTCGAGGCTGGCTGTCTGTAACATTTGAGATCACCTGGCTAGAGCTATCAGTGAGTAAGGAGCAGGAGGAAATAGAATTTTTCACATTATCTTGAAGTTGAGCCTTCTCTCGCTATTCAGAAAAGGAATTGTAATCGGGGAGATGGGTTCCAGGGGAAGGGAAGAAAAAAATGACAGTTTAAGTTAAGGTACCTGAGCCTCACTCAGTCCCTCAGATATAAATCATGGATGATTTTTCTAGAGATTTAAACATTTCCTAGAGGCAAGGCCTTCTGAAATCATCTTACACTTGCATGCTTCTAGAAGTCCCATATTCTCAAAATAAATGCATTTATTTAGCAAATATTTTTTGAGTGCCTATTATGTACCAGGAACTATTCCATGTAGTAAACAGCAAAACACAAAAATGTCTGCTTTCATGGAGTTTATAAATTCTAGTTGGGGAATTGGACAATAACAAGATGCATAAATTAAGTATAAACTATTATAGATAGTGATAAATAGTGAAGAGAAAACTAAACCAGGTAAGGATGATAGAAAATGTCAGGATGGAAGCAGGACAAAGGTTGTGACTTTAGCCAGGGCATCAGAAAAGGCCTTGGTGAGTAAGTGACAAGTCTGTCTGTGGGGTGAGCCTTGCCTGGTAGAAAAAAGCAGTTAACCACAAAGGCCTTGATGCAGGAGTTTTCATCAACTTTTTGTTGACATATTCAAGCAGTAGAATGGAGGGAGGTATTGATAAAATAGGACAATGAAAATAAGGAGAATGAGAATATGAGGTCAGAGAGAAGCCAGATCATGTGCGAGGCATGTGTAGGGCCTTACAGGCTTTGTAAGGATTTCAGGTTTTGCTTTGAATTACATTGGAAATTGTTGGAGGGCTTCAAACATCAAGTGATGGGATCTGACTTAGTTTTAGCAGGATTAATCTGGCTGTTGTGCTGAGACTAGAGGATACATAGTGTGATGACCACACAAGAAAATATGGCCCTGGGACACTGGTTCAACAATGAGTGAAGGAAGTGAGTGGCTTAGACCAGAGTGGTAGCAGTGAAGATCATAAGCAACAGGCATATTATATTCTAGGTATGTCTAGAGACAGCATATTTGTTGATGAACTGTGAACGGCTCCTGAGAGAAAGATAGACACTAATCATGGTAAGCTTTTCAGATTGAATGCTGAAGGCATACACTTGCCTTACTGAATTAGGAGAGTCTACAAGAGAAGGTTAGGAACTGAGCTTTACAAACATTAATTCTGAGATATTGAGTAGGGAGTTGGATATACAAATCTGGAGTTTGGGAGAAGGCTAAGTAAGGAGGTATTTAAAGCTGGCTGAGCTATCAAGGGACTTTGAGAAGAGAGAAAAGGGCTGTGATCCAAGGACTCCACCTTAGTACACTTGGATGTGTAGAGGTCAATAAAACTAGGAGACCAGCAAAGAAGGCTGAGAGGGAGCAGCCTGGAGGTAGCAGGCAGACACTATAGCAGTGCTACTCTAGAGAACAAGTCAAGAAAGTGTTTCAAGGAGGAGATAGAGATCAACTGAGTTGAGTGCTGCAGACTGGGTAAAAAGATGAGGATCAAGGACTGATTGACTGATGGATTTGGCAACACAGATGTTATTGGGGATCTTAATAAAATGTTTTCAGTGGAATAGCAACAAGAGGAAATTCAAAAGGAATGAGAGGAGGTAATTGGATAAGAATTAACAAGCCTTAGCAACACTTCTAAGGAAGTTTCACTATAAAGAAAAGGAAAGATATGGCTGGCTGCTGGAGGGGCATGTGAAGTCAAGAATTGTTGTTGTTGTTGTTTTCTTAGATGACAGAAATAATAACATGTTTGCCTATTTATGAGTAAGTAAGGAACCGTGTAAAATGTTGCCGCAATCGTGGAATACTGTCTCTAAGTGAAGATGGGGTCAGAAGCACTAGTGGCAGGATTGCTTAGCTAGGAGTATGGACGCTTTGCTTAATGACAGGAGAGAAAGCAGACTAAATGGACAAAGACAGGAAGGTATCTAATTGTGGCCATGGAAATTTACTGATACTGATTAAATACTTTGGTTGATTAATCTGATTCTAATTAGATTTGAATTGGATCACACAGTCACACTCTCACTTTTGCAGATCAGACTTAAATTTCTTTTGATTTGGGCGGCATGCTTGTTTTACACTGGTGACCCAGTATAAAATGAAGTCATTCTTTAATAATCACATGTAATTGAAAGCTCACTAAAAAGGGAATCTGTACTCTTTCCAACTTAAATGGTCAGAATTTTTATTAAATACAGTGGCCTTTGATTTTGTTCTTATTCAGAGTATCTCACCAACCTTTGAAGTAGATGGAAATTATTTTTGAAGAGAAAATGTATGGTTAAATAATGGGCATATGAGAACGGGTTCCTTTATGTGTTCAGTCTCTTTTAAGCAAAGCTTTACTGTAATAGTACTATTTTAAATTTGGCAGAATTTCTCTTCTCTTCAAAAACGTTTAGTTCATTGTGCATTTTTTCTATGTTTTACATGGCATATTTTCTTTAACTCAAATCCAGTTCACTACATATTTGACCTATAGGTCTCCATTCCGGTTTTATTTATTTATTTATTTATTTATTCATTCATTTAACTTTTGTCAGGTTTGATGTCAGGAATTAAGAGCATAAAAAAAACAATTAACACTTGTATTATAAATTTTAACAGTCTTCCTCCTTCTGCTCCAGGAAGAAATAGTTAGGAAACTGAAGGTTAGGAATAAAAAAAAAAAAGAACCTTGTTTCTAACATTAATTAAGAACTAGATTCTCTCCATCTGAGGAAAAATGTTTTATGTGTTATACAACAAAATAAGCTTCCTTATCATTTAGCAGATTCAACAATTCACTCTTTTACAGAGACAAAATATACTGGTAGTTCATGGGGTATATGTATATATATTTAATCATAGTTTGTCTTGGTATTTTTCATATTATTACTATGTGTTTGGGTCAGAGCAGTGAAAGTTTCTTCCTGAACTTATTCTGCCATCTTGATAATAAATTACCTATTCTAATTGTACAAGTAAATATTTGAATTTATTTTAAGTAGTACAGTTTCATGTGTGCTTTCCCTATAGTAAGAACAAGAGGACAGCAGTTGATGGGATTTAATACATGTAATTCTTCCATAAAGCCATTTATTTAAATCGCTAAATGTTTAACTTGGTTGTCATTTCTATTATGCAAATGTGTTCTCATCATTATTAAAACCACCAAATTTCCTCCTGAGTTGTTCCCATTGTATTTACCCTGTTCCTGCATACTCTGAGTTGAGTGAGACCAAGACATTTAGTGATTTCACAATATTCATGGAAAAGGTCTGTTTATTTATATATATACATATATCCAAAAGTGCAATAGGTATATTGTAGTTTTCAGGAAACGGATAGGTAACATTTTTATGCATAGGCAATCTGTTTTATTGCTTTTTTCCTCCAGAGTTTTAAATCTTCTCCTCCCATCATTAGGATTGTTGAGGAAATAACTGATGACAGTACTCCAGTCTAATAAAGTACATCATGCTTATGTGTGTGATACCATATAGTATGAAAACCGCTTAAAACATTTAAAAGTTTGTTAGTTAAAAGGAGATCTCCAAAGAATTCTGAATCTTGAACGTCACAGTCTATACCACCTTACAGCTACATTTTATCTTTTTCTGTAAAAATATAAAGCAAGGTTTACTTTCTATAGGTCTTTTAGAATTTCTAGGTAGGTAGCAGTGGAATTACAGCCTTTGTTTAAGAAGTAAACTAAACTGCATACTAAAGCCCTAGAGCTCATAGGTATTTTGCTTTGTTTCAAATTAAGATTATGATTGGTAAACTGGTTGCTGTGATCTCTATTTATAGCTCAGCCTCCAGATTACAAAGAAGATTTATTTACTATATATTATTTACTACAGATACAGTAAACTGACCTTCTCTACAGAAAATCTTTTTGTTGGGATACAAATCAAGGTAACAGGTGATGTCCATGTCTGCAGAGAAACTTGAGGTTGAGTAAGTCTCCTGAAACAGAACCTCACCACAATACAAAGACATAAGAGTGTAATTAGTATAGCATCTGAGTGCATACAGGTGGGCTTTTACTGGCCCCAACAGTGTCTGATATAACCTAAAAACTAATTTATGGTTTTGCAGTTTTTCATATTTATAGCCATTTTGATACTATAAGACTAAAATTATATGAGAAAATAATTTTAATGCATATGAATATTCTAAGAATTTTAACCATTATTGCAAAATATTTCTTAATGTTAACATAATTCAAAATGTGAGTGAATAATTAGTAGAAAGATTGAGCTTCTTTCATAGAAAAAGACTTTTATGAAGCATTTTGAAAACTTATGCTTAATTGGCTCTTAATTAATCTTTACAAGATGAATTATTTTAATGTCTCATTAATTATCTTAATTATTTATTATTTTTAAATTATTAAGGTTATAAATATTTTTAAATTATAATTGTTTCTATTAGCAGAAATTGATAAGATTTCTTAAAATTAGAGACCGATTAAATCAACCTTACTAAAAGTATAAATAAGAAAAATACTTTTTCTAATATGTTTTATTCTTCTTAGCTTTATTTTAAAGGTGCACAACCACTAACACAAATAAAATAAGCTTTCTTACCACTTTTCTACATAATTATTAGCCCACAATTTAGCACGTTAGTTTAATTAGTCTTGATTTTTAACCAACAGGAAGAGGAAGGACCCTGTATAACTGCTATCAGTAATTTAGGCTTCTACTTAGTTGGTGGGCTTCCTGAAAGGAAGTGTGATTATAGAATAGCCTTTAGAAAATAAATGAATGGCTATGTCAAACAGTTGATGAATACTGATATAGTAGCTTTTAAAAATAGAACAGAATCCAAAATCTCTAAGTATCAAAGAGCTCGTTGCTTCAAACAGTGAATGTCTACTCACAGATGGGGTAACAACATGTACTGCCAAAGAGATTAGTCAGAAATTCAACTTTAGAATCACAGATTATTCCCTTAATCTTATCCAGCTTTTTTTTTTTATCATAGACTCATTTATTTATAAATTCTAAATAAAAAGCTTGATTTAGTAAAACCTGTCACAAAACAGGAAGAGCAATCTGAGTGTATTTCCTAGCAGTCCTGGGCTCTTATACATAAGCAACATTGCTGATGAACGATATTATGTACTTCAGAAATCTAGATCTTCTATAGTTCTAGATCTTCTAGTTCAAGTCCTTCATTTTTCAGATGAGGAAACTGAGGCCTAGAAAGGTTAACTGTGTTCTTCTGTATGTTACTTCAGTGAATACTCTGTCTCCAAGTAAGATCACATTTTTACATACCAGGAAGTAAGACCCAAAAATGTCCTTTGGTGGGGACAGTTCAACTCATAACAATGCAAATGTACATTCTTCTAGAGCAAGGATCAAATTTTTATTATATTTTCAATGGGGACTATATTCCAAAAATGATTTAGAATCATTGACCTAGGAGAATGGGTATTTAAACAAGAAAAGATGGAGTAAGACATGTTAAAAGGAAACTGCAACTTAGAATATATGACAAGATGGGAAGAAGAGAAAATAGCCTTCAAATGGAAGCTAAATCACCATCTGTCAGTTCATTGGACTGGCATTTGTCTGGAGGTGTGCTGCACTGTTCAGTAACATAGCCACTAGCTACCTGAGACTTGAACACTGGAAATGTGGCTAGTCCTAAATGAAATGAGCTCTAAGTATAGACTACACTTTGATTTTCAAAAATGTAATATGATAAAAGAAGTAATATGTCTTATTAATACCTTTGTGTATTAAATCTTGAAATAATTGTTTTGTATATATTAAGTTAAATATATTATTACTATTAACTTCATTTTCTTCTTTTTTACTTCTTAAAAATGTGTTTAATGGGAAATTTAAAATTCTATATGTCACTCATATATTTCTGTTTGACATACTGATCTTGGTGTTCTAAAAGGTTCCATCTCAGGCTGATTTTATGGTTCTGTAAAAGATGTATATCATTATGAAAGTGAAACCAAATTGTACTACCAAATTTTTATCAAGCTGTTAGTGTAAGGGTGTGAGATCTTTAAGTGGATACAGATGACTCTGGGTGTGATTGAGTATTTATATCTAACAAATGCAAAAGGTATTACACTATCTTATTTATTTATTTATTGTTTTTTGATTCATTGTAAAACAGACTTAAGAAAAAGCCCGGGTCACTTTTTGTCCTTGGAAAATGAAGCTAAACATTTTTATTGACACATGTGTAACTGTAACCATGACCCAGTTAAGACAAAAAGTGGGGTAATGTAGCAATATTCTCTAAATTAGCTGACTGACTATAATGTAGTATTAAAGATTCTTGTCTCTTTGTGATTGTGACAAGGATTTGTGCCACAAAGAGTGCTTATGGTTCCTTGAACCAATTCATCAGCATCATTTATAAGCCATATTTAAGATCAAAGGGATTGGAAGGTTACTAGTGATGAGGTTCTGGAATGTTGCCAGCCCACCAGCATTGACATGATACTTGCTGCAGCTTCATTCGACAGGGACTGGGGGTGTGTGAAGGATGGATATCAGCAGGCTTGCTAAGTAGAGTCTGAATACATGATGTCGTGAAAGGGCACAGTTACAAGTGGGGTGGGCAGACAAAGGACTCAAAGTGAGACCCTAAGTGCCAATTTCAAGCCTTGAGGTAAAACTCTCATTGGTACTGAGAAATAGTACCTACAACATGTATCTGTGACCCTCAGGGTTTTGTACGGAGAGTTGTAATTTGGAGGATGACTGAACAGCAACAACCAAAAAAAAAAAGAACTTAGAGTACTGCTAGTCATGTTATTTCCCAAGCATAATGGGCAGCCATATTAACAACCACATTTTTTTTATTTAAATGAATAACTTGGGACTATATCGGAGATTGTAATTATTGGTCTTTGGTAGTCCCATTTCCTGTAGTCTTTAACATTTCCTTTCATATTTGATCTGGTTCACTTTATTCATTGATATCATGTGCATGATTTCTGGAAGTATTTGAGTTTGTAACCCCTGGAAAATGATGATTATTCTGACAGTGATGACTTTTGTTACCTGTCCTTGTAATTCTAATTCTAATTATTATTCCTCCCCCTTTTTCTCCTCCTTTACTATTACTGTTACTGTTACTATTATTGTTCTGTTATGGTTCCATTACTTCTGTTACCATAACTTTATTACCACCATGACAACTACTATCAACTTAAGTATTTATCCAGGTGCCAGAATGTATTCTAGGTTTCTTAGATGCATTACTTTATTTACGTCTGACAACAATCCTACGAAGTATATACTGTTATTTTCACCATTTTACAGTCAAGAGATTTGAGGCACAGAAAGATTAGGACACTTTAAGCAGTGCAGCTAATCAATTATAGAACTGGGGTTCTAACCCAGGAAGTTTGACTACAGAACTCATCTCTGAGAACCCTTCCTGTGCTAATGTTCCTTGTTTTCATTTAGTTGAACACTTTATTAAAATCTAAGAGTTCTGTGAGTATGCTTTTATATTTTAAATTTAAGTGTATTTGATGCCTTCATTTGTTTGTTTTAAGCACATTGAGGATGCCACTGCATTGTCTTCTGGATGCTTTTCTTTTTTTAAATTTTTGTTATGTTTATTTTTGAGTGAGAAAGAGCACAAGTGAGGGAAGGGCAGAGAGAGAGGAAGACTCAGAATCTGATACAGGTTCCTGGCTCTGAGCTGTCAGCAGAGAGCCCAAAGTGAGGTTCAAACTCACAGACTGTAAAATCACCACCTGAACCAAAGTCTGATGCTCAACCGACTGAGCCACCTTGCTGCCCTCTGACTTCTTTTCTTTTTTTTTTTTATTTGAATATTGCTTTTCTTTCAATGTTTATTTATTTTTGAGAGAGAGAGAGACACAAACAGAGCACAAGTAGGGAAGGGGCAGAGAGAGGGCGACACAGAATCTGAAGCAGGCTCCAGGCTCTAAGCTGTCAGCACAGAGCCCAATGCAGGGCTTGAACTCACGAACCATGAAATCATGACCTGAACAGAAGCCAAACATTCAACTNTTTGTGTCTTCTTCAATTTCCTTCATAAGTTTTCTATAGTTTTCATCATACAGATCTCTTGTATCCTTGGTTAGGTTTATTCCAAGGTATTTTTTGTTTTTTTTGTGCAATTGTGAATGGGATCCATTTCTTGATTTCTCTTTCTGTTGCTTCATTGTTGGTGTATAAAAATGCAACCGATTTCTGTACATTGAAGATGTTAAGGAGATTCTATCCTATTTTTTCTCTTCTCCTTTTCTGGGAATCCAATTATATCTACATCAGATTTTTCCTTATATTGGAGTTTTGATATACTCTGAAGATATATTTGTTTGTTTGTTTTCCATTGGGTTGTTAGCTCCTTGAAGGTGGTACTTCCTCAGTACCTGGTTCATTCCGTGTCATGCAACAAAAAGGAATGTAGTATTTTTTTTTTCAAAAAATAATTCATTTAGTGAATACAATTTGTGTATATTCTCCATATTGTTTTCTTGATGGAAAATGTATGTTATATACTTAGTGTTTATATCTCCATTGATGACATGTTTCTAAATATATAAAAGTGCCTAAGATAGTATTGAACATTATGTATCCTAAGTGGGGCTATTGTAAACTGTTTGTGTATTTAGTAAATAGTTGTCTTATGTTATCTACATGCTTTTCTTTGGTTAAAACTGTGTTCTATATGTATGTCATAGAGCACAGTTTTAACCAATTTCAAAATTGTTGTCTAAAGAGTCATTAACTTGTTTTTGAGTTGGAATAATTTCAGCTGAAGTTCACACTCAGTTATACGTAATAATAAGGACTTTGTTATCTCACATACCAGGTGTAAACATAAAGAATTTCTATTGTTGGATAAGTCAGTATCTTCACAATGTCATGAAGATCTCAGATGATCAGGTCTATCATATGTTTATATAGATTTCTTCTCAGAGCTTCACAAAGAATTGCCACAGACTCTTTCCTGAAATCATCACTTGTAAGGAAAGAAGATGGCGTATTTTCAGTGATTAGCTTATTTAATCAAGACCTCATCCCTAAGGCTTACTCGCCTATGGAAAGTGAACAAAGTGTTTTCTGTAGTTAAGAAAGAGGGGAGGTATAATGGATCTTGACTAAACCTGGAACAAGAGCAAACCTGAGAGTTACCTACTGAAAAAGTTCTATTTACCAGCCATTGTCAGAAATCGTTCGTGCTTGATGAAGTTGATTAGTAAAGGAATTTTTTAGGAAAGAAACTGTGAATTGATATTTTACAACTCTGCATTTTGCCCTGTCTATTAAAAAGTTCTTAGTTTGTTATCAAATCTGTGATGATTGAAATAATGTATGATAATTTTTTATAATGAAGTATAACTACTTGTTCATAATTTGGAATATATGTGGTAGACTCAACTTTAATTTCATATTGAATTTTCTCATTTTGATACTAATTTTATTTTTTATAAATATTTTAAATTTATTTATTTTAAGAGAGAGAGGTAGAAAGAGAGGGAGAGAGAATCCCAAGCAGGCTCCACGCTCAGCATGGAGCTCAACATAGGACTCAATCTCATAACTGTAAGAAAATGATCTGAGCCAAAATCAAGAATCGGAGGCTTAATGGACTGAACCACACAGGCACCCCTCATTATGACTCTACATTTAACTATATCATCTTAATTATAAATTACATAAAAGCAAATCCATTTTCTTCTTTCCCTGCAAAGTTTCTTTCTGAAATAGGACTTGCATAATGGTTTCAAGGTGATAAAACTATACTCCAAGCCAACACTTGAAAAGTAATGAATTTTTTCCTTGTTTTTTTTTTTTTTTAAATTTTTAAAAGTTTTTATTTATTTATTTTTGAGAGAGAAAAAGGGCAGTGGAGGTTCAGAGAAAGAGGGACAGAGAATCCCAAGCAGGCTCTGCACTGTCCTTGCAATGCTTGATGTGGGGCTCAAACTCACAAACTGTGAGATCATGACCTGAGACAAAACTAAGAGTACAACGCTTAACTGACTGAGCCACCCAGGATCCCTGTGATGAATGTTTTCAAGATTTCCTATAATAAACTCAACAGTACACAGTTGCTGCAAAATATGAGTCCACATGTAAGATTTTAAAAGTTGGTCAATAATGAATAAGCATCCATTCACCGTAGGTATAGAGGTTTCACAGTTTTCACAAACACTGCTTTGAAAGATTTGTTCTTGTTGTGTTTTTCACTTGTAACGTGTAAATATTGGTGGTAAACCTCCTTTATTAAAAGAAAAAAAATCTTCCATAATGTTCATAACTAAGATGAAGTATATTGAATGCTTATTTTTAAGTATAAATTCACTTCACCAGTTTTGGATATATTCTCTTCCATTAGGCCTTTTGTGGTATCCTTCTTTTTCCATTTCATCATAAACATTCATGGTTTCCTGTTTCTGATTAAGGTGTAATTAGAGGCAGTGCCCCCAAATATCTCTTTATTTGCAAAATGAGATCTATGTGCATCAATAATGGTCAAATGTTGGCAATTTCATGTGTTTCGGCCTAATATTTGGTTTGCTTGGTGCAGAGAAATAGGGGCCAGCTTGATTTGGAGAGGATTTGCCCAACACCGATTAGCACCATCACTAAATCCCACCAAAAGGTGATTCAGATCAACAGAAACAACTGTAGAATTTAAGCACTGTAGTTCACGTGTTCCCTCTCTCTTGATCTGATGCTCTCTCTACTACCTGTTGTTGGAGATGAGTTTTCTGGTATTAGGAGGGACTGGTAATGGTGTGATATGAATGGGAACTTTAAAAAATGTATTGTGTGAATTGATCTTGAGAAATTAGTCTTTGATATGCACCGTTAACACTCTCAGACATTATGATAGCCATCATTGTCATGTGACTCTGGTGACCCAAAGGTTATTAAAACTTCTGGGGCCAGTAGTGGTGACAGTGATGATGAGGTATCAGGGATGATTCTATTATTGTTACCTCAAGGGACCAAGGATGGATTCTGGAAAAGATGCTATAGGCATTGCTTTGAATACATTTCCATTGGTTTTTATTTGAGAAAACAATATTTAAAATTGAGTACTAACAGAAGATAACTTTGAACTAGAGATATATCATCTTAGAAATGATCTTCCTTCCATTAAAACTATATTCCAGGAGACAAATATTAAAAATATTCTTTGCTAGGGGCGCCTGGGTGGCTCAGTCGGTTGGGCGCCTGACTTTGGCTCAGGTCATGATCTCACGGTTCGTGGGTTTGAGCCCTGTGTCAGGCTCTGTGCTGACAGCTAGCTCAGAGCCTGGAGCCTGTTTGCGATTCTGTGTCTCCTTCTCTCTCTGACCATCCCCTGTTCCCGCTCGCGTGCTCTCTCTCTCTCTCTCTCTCAGAAATAAAATATTTAAAAATTTTTTTTAGAAATATTCTTTGCTAAACCTGAGTTTTATGACCAAATAAGTTCTGAAAACATGGAGTTAATAAAAATTAAACATATGTCCTTACTTCTAAATAGGTCAGTCTTTAATATGCTGATTAGTATGCATTTTCAATCTTGTTAAATGAGGACTACACCATGCACCATTTTCCACAGTTCAAGATTTGCATTATTAGAAAGTTAATTTATTTCTAACAGAACGTGAGATTATTGAAAATTAAATAAAGTGCATAACAATATTTGATATACTTTACTTTTTAATTTGACCTTGTATACTGAAATTAAATTTGTTGGTATTAAACTAGGTCTTTAATAAACGATATTTGCTGAAAGAGAGGCTCCTTTACAATGTTGTGAACATTTGTCTTTATTCCCTTTCATTGGTTGTTCTCTTTCAGAGATGTTTGTGACATGCTTAGTTTGAGAGTGCAAAACTATGAAGTTAAGTAATACTATATTTTAAAATAAAAATGTTGACAGTATCCATTTTTGAGAGATTTAAAAAATAATACATAGGCAGAGTTTACCTGGCAAAACTCTTGGCACTGTCCTTATTTAAAAAAATATAGATTTCAAGGGCTAATGCTTGGGACTTTTGTTTTTAAAAACTCTCTCTGAAGTTTTCTTTTCCTGATTTTCCACCTGCAGATCGGGCTCTATCTCTGCTATATTATGTTATAGCTTTTCAAGGAAAAAGAATATTAGATTTTGTTAGGATTAGAGTCAGAATTCACAATTAAGACATTGTGTGTTTACGGTATTATATACTGGTTTTAATTTCCATTGCAAAAGAAATCAGGAATAATGAATCATTTCCTTTAAAAATTCAATTGCTTTTTAAGTGACCACCTTTCATTTAAATCCAAAGACAAACAAAACAAACAAACAAACAAAAATGGCTTCTGATAATTATATGGAGAACTTCCCATAGACACACTGTCAGTCGAAAAGACTTTATTTGCAAAGCCGACTTTTCATAGCTCATGTTACAAAGAGTGTGATCGACAGAAACTCAGAATAAGAAGAGAATTGTTTTAAAAACATAAAATGAAGGTGCCATCACTTTATTAGTATCTTTCTGTTGCCTCACCTCATGCTTATTTAAAGACAAAAATTTTAAAGAAAAAAATCAAATACTTTAGAAACTAACCTGCATTCTCTCTTAGAAGGAAAATTTCACATCTCTTGAATCACTAGCTCTTTGTAATTACAGAGAGGAAAAGTTACCTTTTTATAAGAATTTGTTTTTTGGCCTAGAATTGCTTGTGTATCATTTGTTTGCTTAAATACCACATAAATTGGAATAACCCATGTGATTTAGATGGTACCACATTCTAATCCTGCTTCCTTGTTTGAACATTAGCATCATGAAAATAAAGTATATGTCTGTAAGGAGAAGTACCATAGCCTATTTTAATGGAAAGGACTTAAACTGAGCTGAGAGCTCATGTCTAATCTTCTCTTTATTATTGTGGATAGAATACATGTTTCTTACCTCTATATCAGGAAGGGACTCTGGAAGCCATGGATCAATAATGTATGTGAAAGTATTTGCACTCTGTAGATTACACAGACTAGTGTTATTCTAATCGATGTTACTCTTTTATTTAGGAATATATGGATTCCAAAGAACTTTTTAGATACAGTTTTTCTTGTTTCTCATACTTTTCGTTCTCTGTGTTCTAACAGTTAGTTGAGTTGATTTAGTGTTATTCCTGCATCACCAATCATAGTGCCTTGCACACAGTAGGATTTCTAACATTTGTTCACTAAGTAGTGAATGATTCCTTTGCAGTATGATTTAATATCTTTGAGATGAACATAATAAATGCAGTTTAAATTGGATTATAATTTTTAATTCATCTTACCTGCCATGCTGTTTGAACACTATTCGTAAGATGTGGACACATTTGGACTTCTGTCGTTATCTGGCGTAACATCAGAACTGCCTCAGAGTTTATTTTAGCATCATCGTATTGCTAAACAAAGCCCGGCAGTTATGACTTTTGTTTGGCACAATTTCCTACCTATTTCAGAGAATAAAGTATAATTTATACTAGTTGTTTTTCCCCTAAGCTTCATAACACTTATTTAAACATTGTATTATATCCAAATTAGCCTAAAAGACTCCATTCATTCTCTGTTCTTTGGCTGGTATGCCACTTACTCACAGATTCATTGACTATGATTGATTATAAACTGCCTCTGAGACCCACTTACACGGATTGGTCATTTGTTAGAGTTTAAATGAGTCACAATTCCCTCTGCTATTGGACTTTACAATGTGTAATAAGGTGTTTTTAATGACTTTCACTGCAAAATACACTCCTTTTATCTTCAGGCTAGCCTGGTTTAAATCTCTCTTTTGTTGGACACTACTCTAAAGAAAACTTTTATCCCCCATTATACTTTTCTTTCCATGAAACCATATCTTAGAATATTTTAAAAGCCAGAGGGCAATCTAATTATGCCTCCATTAAATATTTTCACAAAAATAAACTTTTACAGTATTCTACATCAACCTTTTCATCAAAATCACCTTTTTCATTTGTTGCATCCCTGAAAATGTTTTAAATGCACAGCAAACATCATCAACATAGTTGTGCCCTTGTCTAATTGTGAACTCCTAAAAAAACGGGATAAAACCTTGGTTTACTCATGTTTGCTACTCAACATCAGCACAGTGCTTTGTATTTAATGGGTAGCCACCTTTTTTTTTTTTTTTTTTTTTTTTTTGTTGAATTGAATTGTAGTATTTGTATAAAAGATTTATGAAAGGTCTTAATAGTGAGTGCTCCAGGAATATCTCTGGTAGAACTGTTAACTAAAGACAAAAAATCAAGAGGAGGAGCTGAGCAGTCACATAATTCTCAGGTGGCTGGGTAAAAGGCCAGGTGTTAAAGCACTAGGACTTTCACTGGAAACTTATTTTTTCAGTTTGGGGAGAACAGAGTATGTGGAGTTTTGCCCAAGTTTGCCCATTTTAAAATGATATCAAAATCAGGGTGCTTAGGATTACTGAAATCAAATTTTGTTCAGACCAAGGTCATTGAGTCTGCTAAATTTCTGGTCAGAAAGAGTAATGGAAAAGTGAACCAACATTGATTTTATGCTGCTCCGTGTGGGAAGCTGTGCTAGGTGCTTTGCATAATATATCTCATTTCATCTTGACCACAATCAATATCAGGACTTCTAGCTCTCAGTGCTAAAGAGAGATTCCAAGGTCACACAACTAGTGGGAGAAACAGCCAAAATTGGAATTCACTTGTGGGTGACAGTAAAGCCCATGGTAATTAATTACCCACTCTGTTATTCAGGCTCTTTTACTATTAATTAATAACTAGATTTGGTTGTTAAATCTTAACTATTTTACATAGGTCAACTGACAAGATTTAGTATAGAAAATGCTGAAATAAAATAGCATTTTGGTCATTTATTATACTGCAAAATAGTTATTAAATTATTTTTAATAATTTAATAATTTTAATAGTTTAATAATAATTATTTAAAATATACATTAAATATATTATTTATTATATATAAATTTATTTATTTATATATAATATTAAAATAACAATAATTTAATAAATTATTTTTAATAATTTAATAATAATAAGTTATTATTTAAAATTCAGTTGGATGCATAGAAAGGATCAATCTGAGATCAATGTAAATCTTATTTCTCTAACTTTGATATGGATAACCACATGTACCTGTGTCCAGTTGGCACATGGAAATACTCAGCTGATTTCTGATTTTCTCTGGAAATGAATCCAGAGAGGGAATCAGAGCCTCCTCAACTCTTCTCTCCCCTTAGGCACTCTAGAGGAGGTTACTGCTATTAATAATCGACTCTGTCACCGTTGAAGTTTCACTTTAGAATAATATCAAGTTGATCTTTTGCTTACTTATTGCCTCATTAAGAGGAACCCATTTTCCCTCAGAAAAGAACAGATCTCTTTGGAATTATGTATTAGCCAGAAACCTTTCCTTACTGCAACTTCTATTCTTTAAAAATTTTAGTTAACAACAATAATTACTGAGCGATTTACACCATCATTATTTGTGGCACTATGAAAATCTAGGTTTCAGTTGTAGATCTACTGATAACTTTCTTATCAAGGTGTCTTGTTTTTTGGTTTTTTTTTGTTTTTACCAATCTACCTGCATCTCATTTTTCTTATCTGTAAAGTGTAAGAAGAAAATTAGATAATCTGTGAAATTCATTCAGCTCTTAATTTGTAATTTCCCAGTGTATTTTAAGTGTCCTTTTTTTCTCTAAGGAAGTCAGGGAAAGTCAGCAGTTTCCCAGGAGGTAACTGTAATGCTGCTTGCTAGAAAAATGTTCCAATGTTTTCTTTTACCTGTTGCCATCCCNCGCAGGGGCCATGCTAATCTTCTCTGTATCGTTCCAATTTTAGTATATGTGCTGCCGAAGCGAGCACCATCCCAATAATTCTTAAAGGAATTAGTCTTCTAAATGGTGGAGGAGACTGTATTATTGGAAGCTACAGAAAATTTAAATAGGTTTAAATTTGGGGTGCCTGGGTTAAGCATCCTACTCTGGCCTAGGTCATGATCTTACTGTTTGTGAGTTCAAGCCCCATGTCAGGCTCTATGCTGATGGCTCAGAGCCTGGATCCTGCCTCAGATTCTGTGTCTCCATCTCTCTCTCAAAGGTTAAATAAACATTATTTTTTTTAATTGAAGAGATTTAAATTTAAGCCATTTTAGATACATATATTTATACATTTATTATTATATAAATATATAGTTTAATACAGTACCTGTCACATACTTAATAAAAATTAGCTGATGTTAGCATTGTTATTACTGTTACTGTTCATGGTAGTGGTGATGGTAAATGCCACTGTTAAATGAAATAACATATTGCTATTTTATTTAAATTTTCATAATATTGAGAGAAAATATGCTAATAGTCTAAATTCTAGTAATTCGAATATTAAAAAAAATCCTCGAATTTACCTTAGTGAAATTTGGTAATAGATTTATGAAGAGNCCATAAGATCTTGCCTCTTGAACAAAAATACTTTTAGTTTGGGGAAAGGATCTGCCAAGCTTTAGAGACATGTGAGTTGTTGGAATAAACAATGAGCTTTCATACCCCTGGGCACTTTGAAAATTTGGACAAAACTGTTGTCCTCTAAAGATTCTTTTAGTACTTATTTGGGTCAGTAAATGTTATTAAATGCTCACAAAGCCCTTTCTTTAGTGAATTCTCTAATTTGCAGGCTGTTTTTCAGTAACACAAAAATAAACATTAAAGGATGAGGTAGAAAAAATATAATAATAAACACTAATAAATACTAATAGACAAAGTTAGAAAAAATATAATAATAAACACTAATAAATACTAATAGACAAAGTGTTCATCTGTGTATATATGTGAGCAAATGAGAGAACTGTATTTACTGAAGTGAGTTTTGTTGATGTTAAAGTAAGTTTGATTTTTCCATGAAGCAATTTATTTTTCATAAAAGAAGGAAGCTTAGGTCATACCTTTTAACTATACGGTGGTTTTCAGGTTCATCAGTAATAAAAATTTAAACCATCTTCTCAGGAAATATAAAGGTTTTTAAAATACTGGATTTTTGAAGCATAAGGAACTGGGCAAAATAGTTTTAACTTTTCCTTAAGAAATAGTTAGTTGCTAGGAGACCACAAATAGGTGCTAATGATTCGAAGTTTCAGGCAGCTCTCAAGTAGGCTTGTATCTCTTTAGAAAAGATGTTTAATCCTATTCACCCCAGACTATCCCATTAATAATTAAATGCCTGATGACTCTCTTTGCAGAGAATTTTAAAGTTTGTTGGAGAAAAGAGAAATAATTGAAGGGTAGAAGAAAATAATATGTTCGAAAGTATCAAATTAATTTATTTACACTAACATTTTTAAATGCCTCTTAGGTGTTGGGCCTGATGTCTGTCTCACTCCAGGGAAGCCATGTTAAGTAAGATGTTGTCTCTGCCTTTTAAGAGTTCCCTCTCTATTTGCGGAAAGAAACATCTAAATGATTAATTTCAATGCAAAATAACAAATAAGGATCCTGGAAGGTACTCAGTATATGGTTAAGTGAATGTGTGATTAATGAATGGATGTTCACAATGCTATGTACAAAGTCTGAGAAGGTAAAGAAAGAGGAATGTCTCTCTCTATCTCTGTAGTTCTTGATGTTTGAACTGTATTTTGAAGTATGAGTAGTAGAGCTAAAGAGTAAGCAGGTTGAGAAAGCAGCCCAGAACATTCCAAGTGGAGAAAAAAGATCATATGCAAAGGTATGAAGGTGTTTGTTGTTGTTTTTGTTTTTTTAAAAAAGGAGTGAAAGAAAAGGACATATTCAAGGAAGGGACACAAGTTGTATGTGATTGGCTAAGAGTGTGGATAGCAGAATGGGGAGAGATAAGCTGGATTTCTAAGGTGTAAGTAGATTGACATTTTAGAAAGATACCTGGTTTGAGTGTGTAAGACTAACCAGAAGGAGAAAAACAGGGAGGTAAAGATGAATTAACAGGGTGTTGAATTAAAACAAGAGAAAATAATGTCCTCTGAGATGGGGAGGGGAGAGATGGAGAGCTATTTGGAGACAGATTTGACAGAACTTGATTTATTCCATAAGGATGAGAGCATTGTGACTTTTATATTTCTTCCTTAAACCAGTAGTTTGATGGTAAGGCTAATAATCAAAATGAATGATTTAAAATTTTTAAATTTAAAATATTCAAATATTACATTTGTGCTTTAGGAGTCCCAGATTAAAAAAAAAAAAGTCCCAGAAACAGTTGGAACTGTGTATCCAGAGCTAGGGAAGCACACAAGAGCAGGCTCCATACTCTGTAGGTGATAGCAGAAGCTGGGAAATGTGGGTGGAATCACCAGGGTGAGCCAGCTGCATGAGATCCTGGGAGTTCTGAACTTTGTCCTCTACAGGCACTGTTTTTTGTTTTGTTTTTTGTTTTTTGAATGTTTTATTTATTTATTTTTTTTAATTAATTATTTATTTATTTATTTCTAGGAGAGAGAGAAAGACAGCGTAAGTAGGGGAGGGTCAGAGAGAGAGGGAGTCACAGACTGAAACAGGCTCCAGGCTCTGAGCTGTCAGCACAGAGCCCGACGCGGGGCTCGAACTCACGAACCGCGAGATCATGACCTAAGCGAAAGTCGGACGCTTAACCGACTAAGCTACCCAGGCGCCCCTGTTTTATTTATTTCTGAGAGAGAGAGTGAGCAGGGGAGGGTCAGAGAGAGGGAGACACAGAATCTGAAGCAGGCTCCAGGCTCTGAGCTAGCTGTCAGCACAGAGCCTGCCGTGGGGCTCAAACCCACAAACCGTGAGATCATGACCTGAGCCAAAGTCGGACGCTTAACCAACTGAGCCACCGAGGCGCCCCTTCAGGCACTGTTAAGAAGAGCAAAGGTGCCTCAGCTGGGTGGCTCAGGTGGTTAAGTGGCAGACTTTAGCTAAGGTCCTGATCTCGCACTACATGAGTTTGAGCCCTGCGTTGGGCTCTATACTGACAGCTCAGAGCCTGGAGCCTGCTTCAGATTGTGTGTCTCCCTCTCTCTTTACCCTTCCCCTGCTTGCATTCTGTCTCTCTCTCTCTCTCTCTCAAAAATAAACATTTTTTAAAAAAGGAAGAAGAGCAAAGGTTAGTTTTGAGGTGTTGTTTAGAACCCAAAGTAAGTAATACAGGTGTATGAAAACTAGTTTTTGTATTTAATTGTCATGAATTAAATGAATATCTCCTAAGACTTTCAAAGAGTGATTCATTCATGGTGTTAAAAATTCAGTAAAACAAAGTAAATAACTTAAGATAATTAGTTGTAAGATTTTTAAATTAATGCATTTGTTAAATCATTTCACTCATTTATTTTAAAATCCAAGAAGCACAACATAATTTTATACTAGTCTATCTCTTTTGTAATGAATATAATGGATAGGTTAATTAATTTTATTAAGTTGAATAATACTTTTTCAGTCCCACTTAACTGAAATTTTTTTCTTCTCACCTCAGAAGAAAAATCTCTTTCAAAAGTGCCTTACACTCTTAAGGTAAGAAGGTTTTCATCTGAGACCAACAGTAAGAATATATTTCATATTTCAGCTGAGTATACACATTTGTCTGTATGTGTATATAAAGCTGGCACATTTCATTTTATGAGACACGACTCACCCTGTTACATCTCATGAATTCTAATGTTCTCTAAGATATTTTAGTTTTTAAAATCTGGTTACCATCCACTTACTTTATAACTTAGTAATGGGTGCAGACAGTATTTGACCTGCTTAATCTCTTTTTAGTGTGTTGCTTTATTAATGCCTATTCTCTCACCTTCAAGGAGTCTTGTCTATGAAATTGTAAATGTATTCAATTCTCCTTTATCCTAAAATTAAAAAAAATCTCACTTGTTCTATGCGTTTTGAAAATTATTATTGAATCTATATTACCTCCACATTTCTAATATATATATATGATATATATAATCACCACTCGCCACTTCAACCTTCCTGTCACTTTGGCCCCTTTTCCAACACTTAGCATTATCATCCAAAATCACTTCCCTTGATAACAGCAAACCACTAATATAACAGTTAATGTGCCAGGCTAATTACTTTACAAATATTAACATATTTAACATACAACAGTGTAAAGTAGGTACTATTATTATCCATAAAGAGATTCAGTAGCTTGCTCAAGGTTACACAGATAATAAGCAGGGAAACTGGGGTTCAAATCTAGGTATCATCTATAGCTCTCTCTTAAACAAATTTCTGTAATACCACCTTGCTATTTACAATTTTCAACCAAGATATATTTACATCTCCCTCCTCCTGATATATCATTTCCATTTAAAGTCAAACCTATTATCCTTAAAGACTGACATGTAATATTGGAATAATATTGTAGAAGTAGTAGTGGTTGGTAAGTGGTCTGGCTATGTGTTTGTCTTACTTCAAGGGATAAGAATGATGTCTTAAGGGATGTGGTGGCATTTCACAATGATGAGGAGGTTGGTTGAATGCCCAGCAAAAATGAAAATGTATGTAGGGGTATATTGGTATGCTAGGGCTGCCATAATAATAATAAAAAAAAAATACCATAGCCTGGGTGGTGTACGTGACAGAAATCTATTTTCTCATGATTCTTGAGACTGGAAACCCAAGATCAAGGTGTTGGCAGGTATAGTTTTTCATAAGGCCTCTCTCTCCATTTGCACATGGCTGCCTTTTTGCAGTGTCCTTTCATGACTTTTTCTTTGTGTGTGAGCATTTCTGCTGTCTCTCTTCTTATAAGTTTACTAGTCATATCAGAATAAGGCCCACTCATATAGCCTGACTTAACCTTAATTACCTCCTAAAGACTATATTTGTAAATATAGTCACATTCCGAGGTATATTGGGTGTTAGGGCTTTAATATACGAATTTTGGGAGGACACAGTTCAGTTTTTAACAAGGAGTTTCTTAACCATGAAAAGGGCAGTCAGTTGCACATAATTACCCTTCAAAGGACTGTGGATCAATTTAATGAAAATGAGAGCTAGCAAAAAGATATCAACAGAGCATTGATTCTGAATACTGACATCAGCAGGATAAAGGAGACAATAGATGAGGAAAGTGGAAGCACATTTTAATGATGTGTAGGAAGGAAGGGCAAGAAAGAATAATATACTAGATTTGATGACCTAACCAGCCTCCTTAGGTATAAGCCAAAAGTTGATGTTCAGGGCTCTGAATAGCTTACATCTTTGCTGTGTACCCGTCGCTGAGAAAGACTAAATTAATGGAGTGGAGTAAGCAATAGTGGGGATGTGGAAAAGGAAGGCAGGCTGTTAGAGCATATCTTTTTGAGATAATGTGCAAATGTTTTTAGAATTGAATGGTTGTAAGTAATTTAAACATGTAATTTTTTTCTAAAATTCAAAAGCTATACTATTTTATAGTTGAGTGTAGTGGATATAACTCCTCACCTACTCAAAGTATTAATGATTTCTTCCTTATTATGGATCACATTTTACTATTCTACATGTCTAGTAATTTTTTTATTATATACTGGTCACTATAATTTATGTTGTTGAGATTCTGGAATCTGCTGTCTTCTTTTAAAGAATGTTGAGTTTTGTTTTGACAGGTAGTTAATTTATTGGCAAATAAACTTCATCCTTTCTTTCAAGCATAATTGAGGTGGATCTGTACTTTTTGGGGGTGTCACCTGCATGCTTAGCATTTTCAGTGTGGTATTTTGCTCCACCAGTGAGATGTTCTGCATCTCATAGTATATGTAACATTTGGAANTGTGAGATCATGACCTGATCCAAAATCAAGAGTTGGACACTTAACCAACTGAGCCACCCAGGCACCCCTGTAACATTTGGAATTTCTTTTTAGTTTACAGCTCTGGCTTTTTTTCTGCTGGGCCACACAGCCTTGCTCTGTTCATGTGCAGTTTATTATTCATCTAAGATATTAAGACGGCCCCTTTGGGGGCTCATTTTTATTTACACTTATCTGTTGCCCAGTATCTTGCACTGCAGATTTCAACTATTTCAGTAGTCCCAAACTCTAATTTCTGTCTCTTCAGTTGAGTGAAATCATTGTGTTCTACATGGGCTCCATCCACCTCTCTGTACTGAGGTACAGAAAATGCATGAGTCAGAAACACAGAGTGATCCTTAGCTCTCCTCCTCTTATTTCCCTTCTTTCTGGAATCATAGTCCTATTTCTCACTGTTGTCCCCTATTAAAAACCAATAAACTCTTCTTGAGAAGTTGAAAACATCTTTAACATGAGTTTTGATAACATTAAATTCGGCTTTGTAGAGGTTGCTTTCTGTTGAGGTCAGTTTTACACATTCATACTAACATTAGTACTGTTTTGAAGAAGTTAAACATGGCTGTGTATTAGTAACATATCAAAGGTAAATCACACCAGCTTGAAACATTAATGTAAAGTTTTTTTTAAAAGCCCCATCCTGCGAAGGAGCAGCATGTTAAAATCACTTGGGCTGAGAAAAGTGTTCTGAGAATGGTTCTGTTAAAGAAAGTTTGTTTTCTTAACTCTTGATGTCATCGGGTAACAAAATCAACATTCTTCTGTATTTAATGAAAATAGGTTTCAAAATAGCAACAGGTGTTTTGGTAATAAAAAACTATTCATGGCTTAAATCATTAGGGTGTCCTATTTTCTTTATTATAATTACTGAAACAAGAGATTCTGAAATTAATCTATTGTTATGTAAACTTGAAGAAGGAAGTCTAAGAAGTGGTCTTATTGATCTTTAGACCTATTCTGGTTAGTGTAACAATTTAGTTAAGAGATTTTAAGATAATTTATTGTGTAAAAACAAAACAGAGATATGTAGTTACTAGAAACCTAGGAATATCATTTTATTGCCAGCACAGAAGTAACACCTTAATACATATAAAGTAAATGAGGAAAAATTGTTGACAAAAAACTTTGTGAATACTTGTGTAGGATTTTTTCTCATGACTGTAAACATATCTGAGTTTAAGTTTTCAGTTTTAAAATGTTCATTTGATATCTGTATTTAGTAATAATTGATTATCTAAAAATGAATATGGATGAAGTAAATAATTGAATGATGTTTTAAAATATTTCATTTGATCAGAGAAGAAAAAATACAAATTAATTACAGATAACAGTTTGGTTAACATTTTTTTCGTTTCTCCTTTTCTCTCTCTCCCCCTATCCTTTCTTTCTCTTCCTGCTTTCTTTTTCTATTTAAAAACACATTTAGATCTAAAATTATTGTATATTATTGTGATCTAAGAAGAGAATTTGAGGCTAGGTCTCAAACAGTGAGATAGTTCTTAGTTATCTGGATAACTCAAAGGTTCCAGTTACTTTTCTGAGAGATGATATTTGTGTTTTGCCAGTTTTTCTGGATAATTGCCTCTAAACCCTCATTTTCCATAGCTTTCGAGAGTCATGGCATTAAGGTGTATTCATACCATCCTCCTGCCCAACTTTGATCGTTTATGATCGAATTGCTTACTGCTTATTTGTACTCTTCCTGCTTCCCTCGATTTAGGATTCAAGTCAATCGTTTGAGTGTCATGATTAGCTTGATAGCTAAGCTACTGTTAGCCAAGGTCTTGCTCTTGGGAAGATCTTAAATCTTGCATGATTATATTTAATGTTATTGTTGCATTAGTTTTGGCAACATACAATGTGAAACCACTTTAAATAAGACAAAACGTCTAAATTTTACAAATTTTATTTGCCACCTAAACCTGTTAAAAAATGTATTGCATATTAAAGGGCAGTGATGTTTTTTTTAAAGGGCAGTGATTTTTTTTATCAGTAAATTTTTATTTAATTGTTGTTTCTGGATTGTTACCCCTTTATGAGTAGAGATTGTGTCTATTAATTTTTTAAAGGGCAGTTTTGTAAAATTTTATATAAAGAGTAGGTATTGAAATTATGACACTTGGCATCAATGATGATATCCAAAAGAATGTAAGTATTCTTTTTTGTTTCTGTTGAATTAGTCCCTGAATGAGAAGGTGAAGCAAAAATTTTGAACTGATGCCACTCTAAGAAAATAACAGCAGCTTTTACTCAAAATGATTTATGAACTCATTAAATTTACCTTTTCCCTCTGCAATTCAAATTGGTCAAATAAATCCAATGGCAATTATGTAGACAGTGAATTTAAAGCATGTTGCATAGGCATCCACAACAATCCTGTGACCTACAGGAAGTGTGTTATTGACTGTTGAATACTGATTCTTAAAGATCTCTTTTTTTCATCTTCGTGTTTCTGTGTTTTCTCAGTCAAGTTATTTATCCTAGTTTCTTCCCAGTTATTTTTTTACCTCTATTTTTGGTCTTAGTTAGGAATAGTACTTCTCACTTTCATTTAGAGCATTTATACACTTTTATTTTCCAATTTGTGTGTAGGTGTGTGTGTGTAGGTATAAATCTATTTGTCTATATGAACAGTAACACACATACACAAACTTTTTCTGCTTCTGTATTTTCCCAGCTGTGTTATGATAACTTCCCCTGTGTAACTGTGTTTTTTGGCTAAGATATCTGGTAACCATTATTTACAAATAATATACTCCTTTGTACAAGGTCAGACTATTCTCCACAAGAGCATTTTAAATGCCAACTCTAAAGTATTAGGCTTTGAAATCAGTGTTTAGTTTATAATGAATACTATTGGCTTTTTTTTTTTAGAAGTTATGTTTATGGATAAACAAATCAGTCACATTTTTATTTTTGTTTAAGTTTGTATTTAACTACAAAAATTATGCCCTCTTTTAGATTTTATTTATAAAATCTTCAGTATTTTCATTGCTGCTATTTTTATTTAAAAATATTTTGAATACCAGTAGTGTACCTGGCAATATGATAGACCTTTTTTCCTAAATTTCATTAATTATGGGATAATTATAAATACCAAAATGTGGGTATACATGTAATACCTACTTCATTGGAAAGACTGTTTTTCTATTGGTAGCCTTATCTTTTTCTTCCATTTCATACAAAATTATAATGTCTAAAAATTCTAGCACTTATAGTAGTAGTTTGTCCATTTTAATTTATGACAAAGCATTATGGTAAATGTACAGGTGTACAGAATTATTTTATGAATAATAAAATAATTATTTTAGGGAGAATAAAATGATACCTCTGTGAGGCCTACTATGTCGTGATATCCCCACTTCCCGTTTAATGATTAAAATACCTTAAAATTGGTACACATGGGTGGCTCAGTTGGTTGAGCATCTGACTTGGGCTCAGGTCACAATCTCATGGTTCATGAGTTCAAGCCCCACGTTGGGCTTTGTGCTTACAGCTCAGAGACTGGAGCCTGCTTCAGATTCTGTGTCTCCCTCTCTCTCTGCCCCTCCCCTACTCATACTTGGTCTCTCTTTCCCTCTCTCTATCAAAAATAAACACTTAAAAAATAAAAATAAAATACCTTAAAATTGAAATTTGGACTTGTTAATCATTCATTTATGAATTATGGTGTGTTAGCATTATATATGCATAAGTTATATATTTACTAATATAAAAATCATATATTTATCAATTTAATTAATATTTATTTTAACCTTCCTTAACTGTGTTTTCCAGGTAAATATAAATTTCACCAGGGGTTAAAAAAACTTATATTTTTAAATAGTTCTGCCACTTGTCTACTGTTGCACTTAACAAGTGTATGTCCACCAGTAATGGGAGGAATCAAGCCTGACAAGAGTTAATATCAGTAGGAAAAACTTATGAACAAGTGTGAGTAACTTTAAGATGTGAGGCCATTGACAAAGAAGTGGTAAGCACTACTTAGGTAGCCAATCAAGGAAGGTGATATCTTCATCCATGAAAGAGAACAATGAAAAGTTAATTGGTAACCCTAGAGAAATCTGACTAGGGAAGCATTGGAGGAACTGATACATCTTCCACAGAAGATTAAAATGATGACATTAAACCAGGAACGCTTGCAAGTCAAATCTTTCTATTTTGATGATGTGTTTAGGTTATTGAAGGCCTCAAGTAATTTTTTTTTCAAAATATAATGTCTCTACAAAGCTTCACACCATGGTAGTTATAAAATATTTATAGACAAATATTATACAGAATTACATACACTAAGTATGACTGTATTTAACGGGACTTAAAGAATTCTTAAGGGTAGTTTTGATTAATTGTGATTGTTTGCCATATGCAGACTGTACACTAAGATTCTACCCAACTGTATATACCGCTCCTTAGGAGACATAAAACCGTTTTTCCACACTTCATTTTTCTAAGTCTGTGACCTTCCCACTCTATACTACAGTGATAAGAGTAGTAAATGATAACTATGGGAGTACAAAGGAGGAATATCTAACTGAGACGTCTGAGGCCTCCTGAAACAGTAATATCTTTATGAGATAAAAGGGATGGGTGAGAGCCAGTTGAATGGTAGGTGTAAAACACTGTATCTGGAAGAAAATTGTATGTGCAAAATCCAAGAGGGAAGAGAGAAAGACAGAGAGAGAGAATGCTAGGTGAATCAGACAAAATTCAGTAAGACTGTTAAAAGTAGTTTGAACCAAGAAAGGAAAGGGATATTGAAGTGCATTAGAGAGTTTTACCTTTACTTTGAAGGCATTGAAAAAGGACATGACTTGATTAGATTGCAGCTTTAGAAAAATTGTCCTAGATGTTTTCTAGGGAATGAATTGTAACCACTTTGGCTATTTATAAGCTTTAGTAATAATCTAGAGAAAAGATTGTGGAATACTGTAGATGCAGAGAATTACTGGACAGCTTTAAGAGCCTTTTACTGGATACTGATAGTATGTGCAAGATGAAGTTTGGGAAGGCATCAAGAAGGGTTCCCAGTTTGGTTTTTGGCAAGTTATGGAATACTGGCATTAAACAGCTTTGGCACCAGTGATTACTGAACAAATTCATAAATAGAATATCTAATGTAGACTGTACATTCATAATAAACTAATAAATTCCCACTGTTACTCTCTTTGTCAAATCATTGCTTAAAATTATGTTGATGGTGTTTGTCTAATTTTGAGTATTAAGGCAAAAGGATATACAGTTATCTGTTTTAGAATAAAAACAAAAATTCCTTTATTTGCCCATTAAAATCAAATTTTGGGGTACCTAGGTGGCTCAGTTGATTAAGTGTCTGACTTTGGCTCAGGTCATGATCTCGCAGTCCATGAGTTTGAGTCCCATGTCGGGCTCTGTGCTGACAGCTCAGAGCCTGGAGCCCACTTTAGATTCTGTGTCTCCCTCTATCTCTCTGCCCCTCCCCTGCTCATGCTCTGTCTCTCTCTCAAAATAAATAAATAAGTTAATAAGTAAATAAATAAATATATATATAAAACATTGATTTTTTAAAAAAGTAAAATCAAACGTTTAATGTAAAGAAAATCGTGTGGATATTTGAAAATAAAGTTTCTGAAGAAGAAAATTCTTGTTTGGGCAAGACATTTAACCCAATACGGCCTTTAAAGTGCCTAAAAATGCCATACAGTACATTTAGTGCTTCTTATAAAATTCAGATAATATAAGATAATCATTTTTAAAAGGCATAATGAATTATGGAATCAGAGCGTTGTTTTACCGTGTGTGTGTGTGTGTGTATGTGTGTGTGTGTTTATTATATTTGACACACAATGTTACATTAGCTTCAGGCGTACAACACAGAGATTTGAAAAGTTTATATGTTATGCTGTGTTCACCACTAGTAGCTACCACCTGTCCTGCTACATCACGATTATAATGTCACTTATTGTGTTCCTTATGCTGTGCTCTTTATTCTTGTGACTTAAAGGATATTTCATTTGTAAATATCTTCTGGCATTCAGTAGGTTATCTGTTCATTTTATTGATGGTATCTTTTGCAATGCAAAAGCTTTTTTTTTTTTTCTTAATCCAAATACTCTAATTTTTGCTTTTGTTTCCCTTGCCTTAGGAGATGTATTCAGAAAAATGTTACTACGGCCAATGGAGGAGAAATTACTGCCTACCTTCTCCTTTAGGATTTTTGTGGTTTCATGTCTCACATCTAGGTCTTTAACCTAATGTGAACTTATTTTTGTATATGGTGTTAAAAGTGGTCCAGTTTCATTCTTTTACATGTAGCTATCCAGTTTTCCCATCACCATTTATTTCAGTGCTTTTCTTTTTCTTTCTTTTTTTTTTTTTAACTTTT
>NW_027529433.1:462854-574739 GCF_008692635.1 Crocuta crocuta | reverse complement strand
TCACTGTTTGGTTTCACTTCTCCACACCCAATTTATAGATTAAAATAAAAACCTTCACAGAGTTCCATATAGTCTTTTTGTCAGTGATTAATGGCAAGGTTTAGGATCCTTCTGAAGTATTTTATTAACTCAGTATATACATTATCTTAGTTATTTGACTATTTGGCAGAGATTTTTTTTTTTTAAATTCTTAGTAAAAGTAGTGCTTTAATCACATTTGGTTTGAAGGCTAGTTGGGACATGTCTGGCATTGCAGATCTTTTTGAAAATCTTTGCACAGTTTTCAAGGGAAGCCTCTGAAATTTAGCCTCATATTTGTCTCTTTACAGAACCATTATGAACTCGCAAAATTATATCACAAAAGCATTAATCTTATTACAAAGAGATTTAAAGAAGTACAAGTAAAATAGACTACTTTTTCTTAATGTATCAAAGTTATTTGAACATTTTCAAACATTAAACAGATACTGGCAAACTGAAGTGGAAAAGTACATCATGTCACATAAACTCAGTCAAGTCCCTCCTGCTAAAAAAGAAAGTGTCTGTGACTTAAAAGTCACAAAGAAATCATCTGTAATCGGGGCGCCTCGGTGTCTCGGTTGGTTAAGCGTCCGGCTTCGGCTCACGTCATGATCTCACTGTTTGTGGGTTCGAGCCCCATGTTGGGCTCTGTGCTGATAGCCAGCTCAGAGCCTGGAGCCTGTTTCTGATTCTCTGTCTCCCTCTCTCTCTGACTCTCCCCTGCTCGCTCGCTTGCTTGCTCGCTCGCTCTCTCAGAAATAAAGAACACATTAAAAAAAGAAAAAAAAAAAAGAAATCATCTGTGACCTTATGTATCTAGTTTACTGTGTAATTATGTAGCTCTTTACTTTTGCTACACTTTTGTTATTTATTTTGAGAGAAGGAGAGCACATGTGCAATCGGAAGAAGGGCAGAGAGAGGGGGAGAAAGAGCCACTCAAGCATCCCAACTTTTCCTACTTTTGTCCTTTTCAGATTTTGACTCACTAGTTAAACTAGTGGTCTTGTCCTCATCATCACCAAGTTAAGAGAGTCTGGTAACACATTATTTAAAACAGTGTCGCTGGGGTGGACCAGTCGTTTAAGCATCTGACTCTTGATTGCAGCTCAGGACATGGTCTCAAAGTTCATGAGATCTAGCCCTTCCTGGGGCTCTGCACTGGCAGTGTGGAGCCTGCTTGGGATATTCTCTCTCTTTCTCTCTCTCTCTCTCTCTTTCCCTCCCTCTCTCTCTCTCTCTCTCTCTACCCCATCTCTCTTCCCCCCTCCGTCTCCCTCTCCCTTTCCCTCTCCCTCTCTCCCCCTTTCCTGCTCATGTTATCTCTCTCTCTCTCTCAAAATATACATTTTAAAAAATACATAATTTAAAACAAAACTGAAAGATTTCATATACCATTTCTTTAAAATGGGTGTGTTTTATTTTGTGTCCAAAGTTTTCATTCATACCACTTCAGTGAAATCCTAAGCTCTGTAAAATATCTAGGCTTTATTAAAAGTTGACCGAAATTTAAAAAATGGAAATTTCAAAAACCTTTCAATCTCTCTGAAGAAAATGTTAAGACTTGCCTTACATTGACAGAAAACCATTCCTGTCTCATGTACAACAATGAAAGCTTTATGCACAGTCCAAACATTTCATGACATAGGTGACAGGCAGAGGCCTCTTCACAAAGCTGTTGAAAGCTGAAAAACTGTAGTTTTGTTTTCAGAAAACTCATTAACCATTAGAACTGCTTTCCAGTGTTTGTTATTTTTAACTACCAAATGATATAAATTGAAGGCTAGTGTTGCTCTTTCATAAACTGCTTTTCCTCACTGATATTTTTCTTTTCTTAATGTTAACTAGACTACCAGCAGCTCACATAGCTAAACAGTAGAAAAGTATTTTACATAGATTCAGAACAACTTTTAAGAAGTTATCTGTTAATTTTGTTAGCATTTAAGAATTTATATCAGCCAGCCAACTAATATGCATTGAGGGATTACTGTGTGTTTAGAACCCAGCTAGTCTGTCTGACAATAGCAGTGAATAAGACAAACTCAATCCCTACCTTCATGGAGCTTACAAATATTAGAGAAATTATTACAGCATGATGAAATCTACTAAGAATGCTGTGGCACCATATAAAGGACTATCCAAAAAGGTGACGGTATAGCTTCAATTTAGAAATGCTGTTTGAATTCACTCTTACAAAGCCTTAAAACTTAATTTTTTTATCTAAAAATTTTTTAATGTTTATTTTTGAGAGAGAAAGAGAGGCAGAGAGGGGGACAGAGAGAGAGGGAGACAGAGAATCCGAAACAGGCTCCAGGCTCTGAGCTGCCAGCACAGAGCCTGACGCGGGGCTTGAACCCATGAACCGCGAGATCATGACCTGAGCTGAAGTTGGACACTTAACTGACTAAGCCACCCACGTGCCCCAAAACCTAATTTTAGAACCCAATCTTTTAGAACCCACTTTGAGTAAGCCCAGTTTACTCAAAGTGAGCTAGCCTTTTACATTTTCTCCTTTGGGAAATCCACTACATCCCATACTGATGATTATGCTTTCAAAACAAATATTTATATAAGGACGAAAAGTAATGTGAGAAATCAAGTTGTAATTAGTGCTTAATAATGAAAGAGAAAAAGCTTCACAGATTAGTGTGGAAAAACTAGTAAAAGATTGGAAAGCTGCATCTACACTAGAACTTTTAAATTAGTTCCTTTATATAATTGTTTCAGTGATTTATGGTATTCTTGCAAATAGTGGCGTTCTCCCTCTCTACCCAGCTGTAATCTTTTTGAATACCTGGTAGTGGTGTCTTCTGGATAGTCCTTGACACATAGAAACACTTATGTGTTGAATAAGTGAAGGAATGACTGAAACTTTAAGATGTAAAGAACTGAGTTCATTTGGTTAATTTTTTTAAAAAATCACATTGTTTTATAGGTGCAGAACAATACTTAATATATTCAAATTACCATTTTTTAAATGCTGTGAATACTTCTGGAGTCTGTACTTTATCTTTAGTGGCCCACCCTGCCTCTGACATTGACAGTATTGGATTTCTAAAAATGACCTCTTACATTACCCTGGTGTCAGTAGGTATTTGTCATTAAGTAACCTCCAGCTGTGCCAGCTAAAAGAGGAGCTTGGCTTTTAGAAAAGTATTTATATGTGGACACGCACACAGACACAGACACATACAGTTTAGTGTGATGTTACTTGGTGATTGTTGATTAATAAGTTAAACCATTGACCTTTTATGTAAGGTGGTCATCATTTATTCAGATTAGATTATGAAAACTGGGTAGCAACTGATTACAGATTTGAAAAAGGTCTCTTTGATGAATGGTGAGGGAAAATAATGTTTGCTTGTTTGGTCAGATTAGAAATTTACTACCTCAAGATAGGCCACTTTAAGATACTGCTCATTGAAGAATGATGTGACCTACCTTATCTCAACTTCTTTTTTACTTATCTTTATACTGTCAATAAGACAAACTACAGGAACACGAAGTAGCCCAAGTCAATGGTTGGCTGTTTTCCCTAGTGAAAGAAATAGTGTTTTTTGAAGTTTCATATTTAATTAGGGTCATATCTTGAGGTTTGGAAAACAGAATGACTTATTGAATGTAAACCCTTCATAAATATTTTTGAAATGATTAAATGAATAAAATAGTGAGAAAACAGCCACAGCAGACTGGCTACTATGTATTTATAATGAATAGTTCTATCATAATTGAGTTATTTTGATTTTTGGAAAACCAAGAATCCATCTTATTTTGGGTTTTTTATTGTTTTAGCTTTATGTCTCTCTTAAGCTATAGATGGTAGCCTAAAAGTTCCTCAGATTAATCTAAATTAATCTCAACTTGATCTTTTCTAAGGGCACACAGATTTTATTAAAATATTTAAATGCTGATATCAAATATTTTTGACACTATGATTTATAAAACATTTTATCTCATTTGATCATGTCAGAAATCATGTTTAAACTATGCTTCTCATCTTAAGAACTTAAATTCTGTAATATGATCAAGGTAAATGGCAGAAGTAGAGACCCAGACCTAGATCTTCTGATTCTGCTTTTTACTGCACCTCATCTAGGGGGATGTAAATGAGTAAATTTTGATTAAAAAATAAAATATACATTTGAAAATAAGGGTTCAAGTCAATATTTCTCATTATAACACTTCGGGTAATATATTAGGGATATAGCAAAGTAAAAGGCATGACCACTAGCTGGCGGGTGTTTATGATCTAATTGAAGAAACAAGATGTATCCATAAAAAGAATACCAATGTAAGACAACATGTGTGTACTGAGTATGTGTGAAGCTTACAAAGAAAGGAGAGATTGCTGTGGACTGGAGCTACTGGTATGACTGGAGTGACCGAATTGGGCTGTGCTGGAAGGGAGCGCACAATTGAGTTTACCAGATAGTTTAACTCATGAGATTTATGCAAATAGCTGGCAGTTTAGCCAACAGTGTCATTTCATCTGGACATTGAGACATTGAGAGTACCCAGAGAAGCCAACACCGCCTCTCATGTCTGAATCCTGCCAAACTCCTGTGGTTCTTCTGTCAGAGGAGAAGAAGTGTGGCTTTCTCTGGAGCCACCTTTCACAATAACAAGGCTTGTGTAAAGATGCCCCATTTTCTAGATTCAGTGAACCTAATGAGAACTTGAAATTCATCCCACCAGTGTTTCAGCTGTAGTAAGTTCATTGGCAAGAGTTTTTGTTTTTTTTTTTTTCTTTTCTTTTCTTTTCTCTTTGAAAAAAAAAAATCCTGGAAATGCTGAAAGACACATTGTCATGACAGAGGCTGATAATAATAGTAAAATCTGAGAATTCTGGAGGTGAGATCTCAAGGGAAAAAAACCATTCAGTATTAAATTCGTACTTCTTTGCTTAGACCTGAAAGGTTGCAAATTTATTTAGCATATCTGTCTCCTTTTTCTCTTCCCTTCTTCCTTGCTGTCCATACTTATCTAGTCATGCTCTGTGTCTTCCATGAATACCATTCCCACCAGACCACATGTCTTCTCATTATCCTTTGAACATTTGCCATTCTTTTCCAACTTTCTTCAAGTTATTTTTCATACATAAAATGAGTCCATACAGTCTGGTAAAGTTAATAAGAATTGATTTTTTTCCTTAAAAATGGGATGCAGTACTTGAAAGTGAAAACTTCAGTCACTGCCCTTAAAAATATGAAAGGTTATGAATAATACAGACTTGGAAGTCCCATATTTGACTTCATATATATACATATACGCATATACGTGTGTGTGTGTGTGTGTGTGTGTGTATTCTTCAGATCCTTTGTCATATATAAAATGGGTCTGCTTATTTGGAGACCCAGAATAATTTTTCAAGGGATCCAATGCCAGAATAGCAATAAAGTATCCAGTATCAAGACCAAATGGAGTTAGAGGATCAAATATTAGCAAAGTAGAAGATGGAGGTAGGATGGGTCGAAATTTGAGGACTGCTGAAAGTGAGCAACATTATGCTTAGGTACCAGGGGCGCCTTGGGTGGCTCAGTCGTTTAAGCATCGAGTTTGGCTCAGGTTATAATATTGCAGTCCATGGGTTTGAGCCCTGCATCAGGCTCTGTGCTGACTCAGAGCCTGGAGCCTGCTTTGGATTCTGCATCACCCTTTCTCCCTGCCCCTCCCCAACTCACGCTCTGTCCCTTTCTCCTTCAAAAATAAATAAACATTAAAAAAATTAATGCTTAGGTACCAAGTGTGGAACTTCTGCCTCTTCTTCCTGGTTTCTGGCATTGATGGAGAGGAAAGAATAGCATGGAACCTTTTACTTTTCTTTAAAGTCTATATAAACATTACCAAAAGTTTATTTTAAAGGAATATATGAATTAAGAAAATTCATTACAATGCCGTTTTCTATTACATGTATAGAATAAACTGAAGGAAAAACTATTTCCCATAGTAAAAAAAAAATCAAAAAAGATATATTTGGTTTAAACAGTAATTAATTTGTATGCTAGCCCCTTTTCCTCATGGCCACATTAAAGAGAAGCTACCCTGTCATTGTCAAGAAAAAAGAGTAAAAATGGTGCAGTGAACTGACCCAAAACACTTGGTTATACACAACTTTTAGATTCTTTCTGGTAAATAATGAAAGATACCAAGAAGCTTGAAGTGTGAGGATAATTATAGTAAATTGTCAGATTAAGTCCCTCCTGCTGTACACACACAGTTCTCAACTTAATATTTAGTAACAAGTAAGCACAAAATAATTTATGAACTGGTTATATACTTGAAGAAATTCCAGCTGTCTGTTTTTTTAGGTGTCTCAGTCACACTCTCGTATAAAAAGTTTACTTTTGGCAAATATAAGGGAGGAGTGATGAGGCGGGAATGATGATTTTTTCTGATATCAGATGACTACAGTTGTCCAGAGTTCACAACTGGACACAGAACCACTTAAAAATTTACCACGGATATCATCTCCAAGATTAAACAGACCTCAGTGGATTATATCTACTTCATAAAGTGGTGGGGAGTACCTCTCTCAAATATTTTAGTCAATTTGTGTTTCTGGAATACATTTAAATTCACTCATGAGAGCCCATATGCCATATTCATCCTTCTTGTTTTCATGCTTTGTGTTCATCAGGAGATCCACATTTTTGTCATTCAGTATATTAATAAACTATTATTTATATACAAATGGCCATTTATATACAGAAAGGCCTCTCGTAGCTCCCTCAAGAGTATGGTCTTTACTATTACAGTCAGAGAAAGACAAATACCATATGACTTCACTCATATGAGGACTTTAAGACACGGAACAGATGAACATAGGGAAAGGAAACAAAAATAATGTAAAAACAAGGAGGGAGCAAAACATAAGAGAGTCTTAAATATGGAGAACAAACAGAGGGTTGCTGGAGGGGTTGTGGGGGGGGGATGGGCTACATGGGTAAAGGACATTGAGGAATCTACTCCTGAAATCCTTGTTGCACTATATGCTAACTAACTTGGATGTAAATTTAAAAAATAAGTTAATAAAACAAAACAAAACAAAAAAAAAAAAAAGAATCCCACAGTCTGCTCCTGGGCTGTGCATCTTTGAGTAGATGTTAACAGCATCAGGGTTATAACTCACTCTGACTAACAACACACATTTAATTTCATTGTATTTAAAGTAAGTTCTAAACTTTATAACATAGTATAACCATATTGCATATAAAATATCCTTTTGGGTACCAATAGGTTAAGTCATTATTGGGAGTTTTAATTTGAATGTCAGAACTTTTTGATAACTCAATTTTTTAAATTTTACCTTAACATTTTAACTTAAACAAATTTAATATTATTACCTTCTGGATGTACAACATGTCATTAAATGCAGTCTTTTTTCATGTCGACAGTTGAAATATCGACAATTGAAATAACTCTGACACTCTCACTAGATTTGTTCATAGGCAAGTCTGTACTTTGTTAATTGCTTATGTAACTGAGTAAATTCTATGTAAGAACAAACTGGGGATGAAATCAGGGAACCAGGTATCTTCCATACTTATCCCACAGCCTAATAAATTAGTGAAGTCATTCAGCTTGAATGTCTTCAGAGAAACACCCTTTGTTATTTTCTCTGCTTTACTAACACATTTGTAGGGATTAGTAAAATAAAGTAAGAGTAATCTAGTGGAAATTCTGTGCCCTAATAACTTAAACAGCTTTGCAAAGTAAAGTATGCTTTGATTGGTAATCAGTATTTTAATATTTATCAAGGAATACTTTATCCACTAGGGAGAAATATTTTTTAGTTGTCTTACGATAAAATATCAACTCAAAGGTTGTGTGAGTTCAAGTTACTTAACCTGTCTAAAGCTGTGGTTTCTTTATAAGTAAGATGAAGGTAATAATATTAAGTTCCTCTCAAGGTTAAAGATTAATAATATATGTTAAACCTGTAATGAAGTGTCTATCACATGTGTTCTAACAAATGGTAGGCATTTTAAGAAGAAAGACAAAAGACTTCGAAGAGAGTGGTCAACAGTGTTCAAGTAATTTCAGGACTCTTAAAGCATGGGTTACACCAAGTGATAACTCAAAATACAGACTTTTCTTCTAGAATGTGATACATGTGTGCCTGATAAACCACTCACTCTGCAGAACTGTGCACTAAAAATAAGCTTATGGGGAAAATGAGCTTATGGAGGAAATTAAGTTTAGGCAGACCACTCAAAATCTATGCAGCTTTACATTGTTGTTATTAGTTCTCTGGTTACAATCCTAATGGAAATATTAACTCTCCTAACTTTCTACCAACATTTGGACCCAACGTCACAATCACCTAACCATTTTGCATCACATTTCCCCTCAAATTGAGGAGATGGCAGTTACTGAGTGCATTTGATTCCAGTACTTTTCATCAAAATTGAACATCTGACTTAAACTACAGAGAAAAACATGTTCACAGCTTCTTTCTTGAACAGAAAGCTGAACTGTTGCAAAGTGTAGGGTTCTTGACTCCACTAAACTAGCATGTCAACATGCTAGAAAAAAATCATATGATGTAGCAAGATACCCAAAGTCTAAATTATATTTATATTGTTCATTATTTACCAATGGCAAAGGAGTTCTTTTATATAAATATATAATATAGAGGAATATACTGTGTATTAGATGAAAGAATTCTGAACTTCCCTAAAGCTCGTTGGAGCTAAGTTGTTTATAGGGAGTAAGGAATATAAATCATACATGTTTCTTTTCTTGCTTCTGTTTCAGCTGTATCAAGCACTTTTAGGGATAGTTTAATGGGTTAGCTGCAGTAGAGAAATTTGTTAGAGTTTTCATACATTTCTCCTGTACATATTCCCCACAGTTGGCTAGAGAGTATGAAATTATCTCTGGACCACTAGCAGAAGTCCCCATTCCTCTTAATAATTACTGTTTAATATCAATTTGCTTTATCCTGTTCCTATAGCTGTATTTTCCCCCCAAGAAAATACACCTCTAAAAGGTGCCTCTAAGGCACTTCTGTCTCATTCTAGCTCTGAGAGATCAAACCGCCTATGATGTATTTGGGAACGTTGTTGTGTGAGATAGGCAGAAACCATTTTGATCAAGTTATTCCATGTGTACAATATACTTTACATTTTACATGAAAGTATTACAATCTAGCTGGCTTACTTTACTAACTATTCATGAATTAATAGAAATGCAGTTATGCTAAATTTTAATTGTATCACTTCCTGTCAGTGCTAAAGCAGCGAGTTCTTACAAATCAGATGCATAATTTTGGTGGGTCATGTTTTTATATTGTTTTATTTTAGCTACTTCTGGAGGAGATGATTCCATTATTTCAAGTCCTGATGTCACTGATATTGCACCAAGTAGAAAGAGGAGGCAGAGGATGCAAAAAAATCTTGGAACAGAACCTAAAATGACTTCTCAGGTGATTCAGCCTCCAGAAAAGGAAAAGTAAGTTTATTTGTTTTTTTGTTTATGCCAAATTATGAGATATTATTTTAAAATCTAATACCTGATCTCAGGAATTATCTTTTTATTTCTGAATTTATTTAAGGCTGTTTTTAAAGAACAAAAATTGTTATTTTGGAAATTGTCAAATGTTCAAATCAATATCTTTTCTCTGGTATTTGGTTAATTCCTATAAATATTTAAAACAGAAGTGCTAAAAATATCAGTAAAATGTTTTTTCTTGTGATTTTTATAAATTAATTAGAAATGGCATGTAGACACCAAAAATATTAGAATCCATCTTGAGTTCAGTAAAGTATTTCAATCTGACTTACTGATTTAAGTAGACCCATGTAGCGTTCGAATTAGCTACCTGATTTGATCATGCTTGGAATTTTTGCAGTGAAATGTCTCTTCCTAGTCCACAGCTATTGGGAATTATGTGCTTTATTTTTACAGATTTTCACTCTTTGGTTCAGATACCCTCTTTTGATCTGCATCCCAATTTAGTTTTAGTGAATTGAGGAGTTGGGATAATTAACATTTTATTGCAACAAAACAGTCAGCATTTATAAAGACTATTTATCAGTTGAATCCCAAACGAATGTGCAAATCGTGTGTGTGTGTGTGTTTGTGTATGTGTGTATGCCATGAGAATTTCTTGCTTTTCCTTTAAACTTTTTATTAATTAAGCAAATAGTTAATGAACAGTAGCCATATAACAAATGATATTACAGATCAATGGTTTCACAGTGTGGAATTAGGACCCCCAGGACAGTCCACAAGCTCCATCTCTTCTTCAGTTCCATACCTGTGTGAGGCCAGTCTCTTTCATATATTTCAATTAAAATAATATATCACATCTGATTAAATGCAGCAGCTTATGAGAATCCAACTCTTTTCATTCAAGCCAGACATGAAACAGATTTACAAAAGTGTAAACATAGTCCTCATGAGATTTTTTGTTGAAATATAATGATCTTTCCTAAAGAATATCATATCATATGTTATTATATACTAGGTTTATTCTTTTTTTAATGAATTAATAAAGATTTATAAATTTCCTGGTTTTTAATTTTGAATATGATTAATATACTCAATATAAAAACACCTCTTGAGGTCCTCAAGAACTTTCAAAAGTGAAAAAGACTTTTTTTTTACATTTAAAATTTTTTTGCTTCTGAGAGCAAAAAGTTTTTAGAATTTTGTTGTAGACAATGAAGATGCCAAGACAGGTACAATCCAAGCCTTCAGGAAATGACAGCCTAACAGGAGAGAGTTTTTGAGTTTATGGTATGAAAGTAAGCATTGTTCAGTTAATAGTGAAATTGTTTTGTTTGTCTATTTATCATTGGGTTTCTATTCTCTCCACAATTGGCCTGATGTACAGGTACTCAAAAATGCCATTATGTCTTTATGCCCTTATGTCTTCAGACAATACATATAAAAACAATATACACTAAACTCTTATTGATTTGTACTTAGCATCTGAATTTATTCATTACTCGTAAACATCTGGCTTCATAGAGTTCAAAGGGATCATATCTCTTATTTAATATCTATCTATTTATCATAAATATCTGGCTTCATAGAGTTCAAAGGTATCATATTATCTCTTTTATTTAATATCTATCTATCTATCTATCTATCTATCTATCTATCTATCTATCTATCTAACTGAGAGAGAGAATGAGCGGGCGGTGAGGGGAAGAAGGAGAAGGAGAGGAAGAATCTTAAGCAGACTCTATACTCATTGTGGAGCCCAGTGTGACACTTGATTTCACAATTGTGAGATCATGACCTGAGCTGAAATCAAGAGTTGGACACTTAACCAACTGAGCTACCCAGGCACTCCTGTATTATCTTTTAAATAATGAACCAAAAATATTTCCAATTTGCAAATATTAGAGTAGCAGAAATATACCTGTATATTAATATGGGAAAAAATAAGATTACAAGCCGTTTGAAGTATTCCAGAAACTCTGTACTTCATTCATTCGATCTGTAGGCAAATGAGCAATGAGTATCAATTGTGTGCTAGACAGAAAGTAGATGTTGGGAATTCAAGAGAATGGAAGACAGACACGGCCCCTTTCCTCAGGGAACTTTTGGTGTAATTGTTTGGTCTGATGATGATGTCAGGGTCTAGGGAAAGAATGAAATGCATTGCTTTTATGTTAGAGAGCTACACCTTAGTTCTTTCCAATCTGTATATGAATGATATACAAGGTTTTGAGGTTACCAACATTTTCTGATTACACAATATTGCTTGAACAGGTTTCCAATACACATGATACAGAGATGAAAGAAGTTTAGATCTGGGTCAAGACTAAATATTTTATTTAGGCTTTTTAATAAAGATAGTGTATTTTCTTCTATCAATTGTATGCAATTAATGTGTTCCTTTTCTATATTTTGATAATCATGTTAGCACTTATTGTGTTTATTTTCACTACTTTAAAAGTTGATATCAAGCCATATGAGCTTCTTTGAATTGTCTACTAATTATATTACTTTGGACCTTTTGGCTCAACTGACCCTAACAAGAAATGGAAAACATATGTTAGATGTCAGGAAGAATTTTAAAGATTAAAGGAAATTTAGTTTATCAATCAAATGTTGAGTGGTTGATATCCTGCTCTACAATTCCTCTTGCTTTGCTCAAATAAACAGAGAGAGAAAGTATGTATTTTGTTTTTATTTTCTTTTACCCTTTGGGTTTTGTTTTTTCCATTTTGAATATAGAAGACTGAAATTCTATGGCTCCTAAAGTTTGGAGTGCTAGTTCTTTCCCAGTTTTTTTAAAATCAAAAACATTAGAAAGCTTCTATAAAACAAAAAAATAAAAACAAGCTCACAAATGTAAAGAAAACTTAAAATAAGTCGGTCTCAAATATTGATGGTTAACCCTTATTTTATATTTTTAAATTGAAACTACTACCTAAATTAAAATTATCACTTCATAATGCTATCTCATTCACTTATAAGGAACTAGGTTATTTTACTTTTTAACCATAAACACAACTTAAATATGATATGCAAGGAGCACATTCTGACTTTTTAATATTGCCATCCTAGTGAAATGGGATTAGAGACCCCAATCCACTAATTCTAAGCATACCTCACTAACACAGATCAAACCGAGGTCTCAGATTCACATAAAATGCCCTAAAACCACTCCCACTTGGGATGTAGCTTAAAAATTTGGATTATAATTCCAAAGATTCCAATCTAGAACCTTAAGGCTGGTGTTCTTCCCTCACTCTATTCTTGCAATCACAAAATTAATTGTGTATATTTCTGTCTCCTAATAGATTGTAAGCTCCTTCAGGCAGTGGACCAAGCATGGGCTTTGTAAGAAAATATTGGTTGTGCTGCTCTGGAAAAATAATTATATAAATCTTAGCCTGAGTTGTTTTTTATCCATAAGAAGGGTAAATTAATATCTACCTTGTAGGGTTTGTGTAAGATTTAATGAGAAATCACATATAAAACATTTATCACAATTCTTATATATTTTCTATCTCTCTCTTCTCTGATACCTTGCCACTATATACCAATAAAAGTATCACTTAAATGCTTAAATAAATATAAAAATTACCATGATTTTGTGTTATATATTAGTATTAGTATAGATTAGTATATACACAGATTAACATACATTAGTATTTTTTTTTAGGAGTACAGAGTAACCCATGGTATTTAGAAATATACTAAAAATTTTACATTGTGAAATACTCGTAAACACATAAATTTAAAAATAATTTTCTCATTCATAGACATCCTTTTTTTTTAACCTTACCTTTTTCATGAATTTTAGTTGTTAATACCTCATTAATGTGTAAATAATTTATTGCTAAATCATGTTTCTGTTTTGGAAGTAGTACATAGGTCGAAGTATAATAAACTTGTAGATATTGGAAAAGTTTACATATCAACTGGTGTGATCCTTTCAGTTTACAAGTGGAAAACTAAATTCCAGAAAGAGGAAATGATTTGCACAAACTCCAATAGACATAAAAAAAAAATTAAATCAGAGCACCTATGATCATCCCTTCCTCCACTTTGTTTTTGAAATGAAGAGCTGGATAAACCAAGGGAAGCCCAAGAAAAAATGTGGAACAGGCCCACTTGGGACTATTTGAAGGGACTAGAGGCCCTAGAATTCTTCAAAGAGGGCTTAGGACACTAAGATGTTTAGAATTAGGGGTCACTATCTTTACAGCCCTTAGTAGTAAATACACCAATGTATATGTGAAGTTGTCAGAGAAAAAGGTGTTTAGAAAGTTAGGAAATTGTAACTTAGCTGCCTTTGATAAAAAATGCATTATTTTTCAACTGAGAGAAGTAAATCAACTTATAAATAAACTTTTAAAATTTCTGGGCAAACTGTGTATACTAAATATAAAAGAAGACTTTGTAGTAAAGTTATTTGTACCAATAAAAATGCTAGATAGTGAAATACACAATATAGTTTTTATCGGAAACGTGAGTGAGAAGTACTATGGAAGTGTTTACTATATTCTAGAAGATATTGAAGTATATTGTTTATGTTATACTAAAGATAGAAAAGTGAAGTCAATCCTCATATATTTTCTTTTGATTAAAAAAATGCCTAAAATTTCAGGTATAAGGTTAAACTGAATAGTGAAACCACATAAAGATGATTCAAGTCTGTTCAATTTCTTCATTCTGATCCTCTCTTAGCTCCTTTCTAGGTAGAAAGACAGCAAGGTTTTCTTCAGACAGATGTAAAGAATCAGGCAAAGCAGAGGAAACTTGTCAATGTCTGGGCTCTAAAACACCATTTAATGAATAAATAGCAACATGATTAGTGAATAGCTACATAACTTTCAATAGCACATTAATTTGTCAATAGATGTAAAAGCTATAATGAAGATAATTTCTCAGCAGATTACCTAATGTTATCATAGTAACAAAGTAAAATTCCATCCTTATATGAAAATAATTATTTAGCCATATAAGAAAATATTAAAAATAGTAAGCTATAATGGCATTTGTAATGGTCACAGCTTTTATAATTAAGTATTGTGTGTTTTGAAAGTTCCTAGAAAAATTGTGTCGCTCCCAATATCTTCAAAATATTTTGTAACCCAAGACAAATGTAATTTTCTAAGTCTTTGAGTTTACTCTAAAAAACTAATAATACCATCTCAAGTGGTAACTATGTACTATGGAAACATTAACTCAATTCTGTCTTATAATGCAAAAACTCTATTGCACAAAGATACAGAAAATTTAAGTAACTTATCCACAGCCACACGGTGAGTGATTTTAAATAATAATTCTGTGGATCAGTGAATAACTTATTCTCCATTTTTCATAAAAGAGTGAGAGACTGTCTTTTCATGGATGAGTAATTCCAGTTGCTGAATTTAGCCATAAAAGTAGTTTAATTATTATCATTATCCTATTACTGTTACTGTTACTCTTAATAAATTAAACTGCTGGTTCTGCATCAACCAGCAACTATAGTTAATAAAGCTGTTTGACCAATGGTGTTTTCTTTCAGTTAACTCTGCTAAAGTAGATATTGCCTGCTTATAAACCTATACTACGTGGTAAAAGTACATGAAATATTTGGTTGTATTTCTCTTTAAGTGTATGTTTTAAGGACATTGAATAGAAGTAACTCTTAGATGACCATTATCAAGAGTTTTCAAAATTCTGAATACTTAACTAATTGTGTAGGTACAAAGATATTCTACTGTACTGTTTTTCTTTGTATTCTTTGCCATGCTTAATTAGAAAAAAAATGAAACAGAGAATGAATGCATTATATAATTTTTTATACTTCCTAGTGAAAAATTGCACAGAAAGTTTGAATTTATAGGTTACATTACCACGGCATTAATCATTATATAGCATTAAGTTTATCTGGGAAGGTTGTTTTCAGTTCTAAGAATATGGTGGCTTTCTTTTTAAGTTGCTCACAATGTTGGGGCGCCTGCATGGCTTAGTCAGTTAAGCAGCCAACTGTGGCTGAGGTCATGATCTCATATCTTGTGGGTTTGAGCCCCGCGACAGGCTCTGTGCTGACAGCTTGGAGCCGGGAGCCTGCTTCAGATTCTGTGTCTCCCTCTTTCTCTGTACCTCCCCTGTTCTCTCTCTCTCTCTCTCTCTCTCTCAAAAAATAAACACTGAAAAATAAAATAAATCATTAAAAAACAAAGTTCCTCACAATGTTATTTCCTCTGTATCCTCTGTGGTAGCCTCCGAGTAGAGTTTATATTCATAGTATGACTATTACATGATTTCACATTGACATTAGAAATACACAGTAGATACTGTTTGTTGAGAAGAAAAGAATTCTATCTATTGTTTTCCCTCATTCATATACTCATTCATTCATTCATTCGTCATTCATTTTATAGAGTACTAGGGATACACTGCTGAGACAGGCCCTGATGTCATAAAGCTTAGTCTGTGAGAGAAGACACACATTAATTATATCATTAAATCAATATATAATTGCAAACTTTTGAAGGATTGCAGGCTTTAGGGGAAACATGGCAAGGGGAGCTGTGGCTCGAGGAATCATTTGAGCTCTCATATGAAGGATAAAGAAGAGTGACATGGTGGAGTAGAGAGCAGAGTACTTAATTAAAGTCCAGAGGCAACAGCCTGTGAGCATGACCCAGGTGTCATGTGTAAGCGATGGCGTGTAGGGAGCCAGAAGGGCGCAAGTGTGATGAGACTGAGGACTGCTCAGAGGCCACACCAAGCTGGCTTTTTTGCTTCTTGTTAACAATTCAGACTTTCCTTGAAATAGTATTTCTGTTTCTTATATCACAGGGGACTTTTCTTCTGCTTTCTCTACTTTTAATACTGTTTTTAAACTCACACTCTTAAGAGTTATAAAATATCATATTGACTAGAAAACTCTGATATTTTCATCCTTATTGCATCTTCTTACATATGATCATTTAAAATTATCTAAAACCATTTTTCTTAATTTTTTCTTTTTTTAACAATATTTTCAAACTGCTAATGTTGTACAATTTTGGATTCCCAATAATACAACTTTCATTCTTTTGAAACACAGGAAACTAGGAAATTGAAAACATAACAAAACTTATGTAGAGTGTTCCCAGGGATAATAGCTTAAATTGGCATGTGTTAGCAGTCCTGAGATATAGGATTGTACTGTTCTTTTGTCTTTTTATGGTAAATATAAATGCTTTTTTTTTTCAGGAATATTTTTAGATCTTTGAAGAGTTCCTACTTCTAGTAAGACTCTGAAATCCTTGAACGTGTTATATATTGATAAATATTCATTAAACAATTTTAGTGTGACTGATCCACACACTATGATTATGCTTGGGGAACACGCATCCTGTTCTGTCAACCAGAATCAACACATAAGAGTTATTATTCAACATAACCATATGCTGCACATTCCTCACTATGTACTATCTTACATCAGTTGAAATTGTGATTTATAGAGTTGTTTGGTGTGACTTTTTAATCCTGTGTATTAAACAAAATGAACCAGCTGTCAAAGACTACAGAAATTGTAAGATTACTTTCGTTTTTATATACTTTATTAATATCAGATAAAATGCTCAGTATAAACAAAAATATTGTGAAATTATAAATATGTAAGGGCACAATATATATCTAAATGAAATATTGCCACGTTCAGGCTTTATTAGGTACTGAGTTTAAATTTTTAATGAGGTCATGCTTTATAATACAACATAATAACCAAGGAAGAATTTTTTATTTAAAATTCTTTAAAATTCAGAAGCTCTTCATTCTTCCAACATTCCAAAACAACGAATGTAATAGAAGTCTTTTAATAGCATTCTGTTGGTATGGCATGAAGTCAGTGATGACCAGGTAGACTCATGGGATGACCTTAACAAATAGATTAATTCATTCATTCATGATTTACTTATTTGGCAACATTGAGTCAGTGTATCAGTCTTGATGAAATTAGCAACCAGTGAATTAAATCAGTCAATGAACAAAATGCTCAAATTATATTATTTGATTAATACTTTAATGCTTGTCACATCTTCAGCTGTTTCAGCCTCTTTCTCCCCAGTTCTCTTAGCCTTTTTCTTGCTGTTCTCTTTCTCAACTCTGTATTTTCTCTTACTTGAAAAAAAACTGGTTTTAAGAGCTAATGAAATTAGAATCTGAACAAGGGGCCTATAAATGAAAACTTTACCTAAGAATTAAGGCTCTAACCCTGAGGAACGTGGCTAGGAAGAACCAGAACAATATACAACCAAATGAGAATTATGCTGGAAGCCAAGACAGGGAATCAAACACAGAGATGCAAACCATACAGGTCTTGTTACCAGAACTGAAATATAAAGTTCTTATTGTTTTTATCAGAAGCAACTGCTAACTTAATTTTGAGCTCCCTAACTAGAAAAAAAACAAAAACAAAAACAAAAAACATACGAGTCCCTGCTGTCGGAATTGCTAAATATATGGATCAGAACAAAGTGTCTCTAACTCTGAGATTCTGAGATTTGGTGGGAAGAAATTCAAGATGTTTATTGAAGTTAGTTGATAATGAGTCTGGACTTTATTCTTTACAATAACTTTAGCAGACTTCATTCTGTAGAGTATCTAAAGGAGATCTTAACAGGTAATCTGTAAGAGGTTCTATATTCAAATAAGTTTGTAAATGGCTGCCTACCATAGCTTCCACACTTCCATGTGCTCTAACCCATAGAATTTGGAGATATATATTTTACAGGCTCTGCGAAACCCATAGTAAATAATTCATTTGATATTGCAGTCATTTTTGAAATGTACTTAAGCATAGCACGCACATGCAGTCTGCCTCTCCCCTCCCAAAAATGACTTAATAACAGTTAACAATCCAAGGAATAATATTTTGCAGGGCTCTCGTTTGGGATATGAACTCTCAAAATTCCCAAATTTTTAGAAATATGTGAACCATAAACCGGAATTATAGAATGTTAGCCACTGAGTATATCTCAAGATAACAAATAATGTATATATGGGACCTCACAGGAAAACTGGTGCATATATGCCAATGCCCTCAATCCTCCTACCTAGTTAACTTACTGCTTGTCCAGCATATGACCATTGGGAGCAGCAGGATCATTTTCTAAGAGAATTCTAGTGATTTGAACACATTCTTAAATCCCTAAATGATACAGTTCAGCATCTCAGCTGTGGGGTAAAAACATCAAAATAATTTGGTCCAACAATACAAATAAATACTTGTCTTTAGATACTGTTGTATATTGTTTGTTTCTGCATGCTAACAAGTAAAATAAATAGGTTCACACATCTCATGCAAGGCTCAGATATGATTTAGGCTTCTATGTGATGAGTATCTTCTGAAAGCAAAGGGTTCATACAAAGGTATGTTCTACCATACAGCCTTAAAAATATTATTAAATTATAACTTTTTACAGATGTTGCTCTTTGAACTGTAGTGAAGAAAATTTAACTGGTTGTTCTGAATCAACCTGTATGTAGTCCCATTAAATAATTGTGTAGTGGTAATAATTTAGATTAGTTAGGGAGGTGGTAAATCAGCACACACATTAAGTTTATGGCTTAATTAGCCAAGGTTACACAATCGTATCAAAGTCCACATAGCTACAAGGACCAGGAAAAGATGCAGCATATTTTAGCACAGTATTTCCTTACCTCATTGAGTGGGGTTAGGCATTAACACAGCCACCACTGAGATAGTTTGTAAAACACATGGTCTTTTTGGACCCAGCATAGCTCATTTCTTTCCTTTTTAATACTGGCAGCTTACAGCATCATCCTAGATGAAATTGCACAATATATGCACTTTTGTTTAGAGAAATGATTATATACATCAGTACCTACTAACGTGAAGTTACGTCTTTCAAAGCTTTTCACGGTCCTAGGGACTCCAGTTCTGCATAGTAACCCAGTCACAGTCAAATAGAGATGGAAATAAATATTTACTATCACTGAGATTCTTTTTATGGTGAAGTTTTGAAGAAACTTATTTGTTTGCCTTCTGATACATTTATTTCTATGTTTTTATTGTCAATGTCATAGATTATTAAAAAAATAATAAAACCTAATAGGGAGTGGAAGAGTCCAGTGTTGATCCATTTATTTATTTATGAATAAAATGTTTAAGAGTATTTTTAAGTTCACAGCAAAATTGGGCAAGAAGTGCAAAGAGTTCCTATGTATCCCTGTTCTCTACACATGTACAGTGTCGCCCACCATCAACATTCCCCAACAGAGTGGTACATTTGTTAAACTGATAAAGTTACGTTAACACACCTTTCTCACTCAAAGTTCATAGTTTGCATTAGGAATCAGTCTTGCTGTTATGCATTATATATATATAAAAAATATGTTATAAAAAAATATATATGTGTATATATTACAAGTATACACTATTGTAGTACTGAGTAGTTTCACTACCTTAAAAATCCTATGTGCTTCACCAGTTCATCCCTCCCTCCTCATCATTTTACCTTTTCCAGAATATTATATAGTTGGAATCATATGGTACATAGCCTTTTCATAGTGATTTCTTTCACTTACAATATGCATTTAGGGTTCCTCTATGTCTTTTCATGGCTTCGTAGCTGATTTCTTTCTAGCACTGAATAATATTTCATTGTCTGGATCTGCCACAGTTTATCCACTTACTGACTAAAGGAATCCATTTATTTTTCAGTACTACCATGATACTCTATATTTGCAGATCTCTTTTTCTATACTTTATTTGAAAAACAAGGCTCATACCATTTATGATGTAGCCTGCTATTTTTAAATTTAACTATAAACATTTTCCACTTTAGTAGATACATTGGTTCCACATCATTTTATATTTCTAGTATTCCATTGCATAAATGTATCATAATCTCTTTAACCAACTCCCATACTGTACATTTAGGCCTTATTCACATTTGTATTATTACAAAGAGTGCTGTATATACTTGTACATAAATTTGTACATATGACTGATTATTATTTTACACTGAATTCCCAAAAGTGAAGTTACTAGGTCAGAGAGCATATGTACTTGTTAGTCCTTTGTTATATTTTGCCAGAATTCCTCCAGAAGGCTGTAACAGTCTGTACCCTCCCAAGCAGGGTTTCCTTTTTGTTCTCCAGTTCATTTTGATCATTGCCAGATCATTTTAATTATTTAATCACTGAATATTTCATTGCTTAATTTTTATATTTAACCATTAGAGAAGTCTCGTGTTTTTCTGGCATTTACTGATTTTATCTTTTCCCATTTTATCTTTTGTCTACTATCTGTCCATAACCTCAGCTGATTTTTAATGGAGGTCTTTGCCACCTGTTGTTTTATGAGAGCCTCTTGTACTTAAATATATTAATCTTTGTTTTTTCCAGCTTATCATTTGCCCTTTAATTTTTGTTAATGACATTTGTACTTGTGTAAGTTATTAGATTAATCCATAAATAATAATGATAGCATTTAATGTTGATTGAATATTTATGACGTCCTAGGTCCTGTACCAAATTCCTCATATGTATTATCTCATTAACTATGCCCATTTCATAGATCAGGAAACTCAGACCTAGAGATATTAATTTGCCCCAAATTAAGTGCTACATCTTTGACTTTGAATCTAGAATCATCTTTTTCCAATGAAAATTATTCTGAGTTACTTTTTTCCTGCTTAAAAATTAATAACTAATATGTATCTGATTACTGTGTACTAGGTGATGAGTTTAGCACCGAAATTCCATCAACTCAATTCTCACCACAACTCTGAAATAGGGCTCTATGCATAACTGTATTTATGAAAAGCTAAATTAAGATGAGTTTCAGTGAGATTTAACTGCTTGTTCAAAATTTCTACAGTAACACAGTAGAAATAAAATGAAGCTCTGTGAGGGCAGAAATTGGGTTAATAATACCTGCTTCCTACCTATCCACATGAATATCGAGGTCAGATGAGATCATGTGTATGAAAATACTGTCTAGGTTGGATACTCTAGGAATATGAAGCACTGTTATTTTTAAAGCACTATTATCCCTCGGTTTTCAGCTAAATCTTAGAAGTCTGTTCTTGGGAAGGTAACTGTGTTTATGCAGTTTTCTAACGTGGAGTGTTTCCTTTTCTCATAACTCTTATGGAATTGAGGATTGCCCATAGCTTTCTATGTGTTAACCCAGCAGATTTTCCCCCTTCATTTATCACCCAAGAAGATAATGTTGGAGGAAAATAATACAATCAGAAGACCATGTTTTAAAAACAGTTTGATTAAATTCAGATGCATATATATGCATTTGTATTTTATTATATCTATTATTATTAATCATTTAAGATTTAATTTCCCACTTAAGTTATTTACTTATTTTTTGTTACAATTCAGTCATTTCCATCTGCCAGTTTAAAATATGGTAGTTGGCCATCTTATTTTTTCAGAAAGGATCTGCTTTCATGTTTATATCTTAACAATTCCTAAGAACTTATTGCTGCATTTTCTAGTATAAACCTCATTGTATTTGAAATTTGTGTGTGTGTGTGTGTGTGTGTGTGTAATTTTTCTTGAGAATATAATTCATCAGATTCAAATTTCTAGTTCTTGAATATTTTTGGTAACTGAACTTTAAAAGTTCTTTAGTGTCAAATTATAGACTAAACTTAATGTGCGATTGCTATATATTTACTTTGGTCATCGTGAACAAACCTCATTTTTTTATACAACTTTTAATTTTATCATAATGTTTATCTTAGTTGCAAAAGTAAACACAGTGGTGGTTTTAAAGCGAGATAGGTTTTTATTAGCTGCACTCTGTGTTTACCTAACTGTTCAGGCTGTGGCTCTCACTTTCCTTGCCACATGTTTTGATTAATGGCCCTCTGGACTTGTTCCAGAATATACTGATTATGGTCAGTGCACTTCAAAGATGATTTATTAATTGTGTTTGCAGCTCAAAATAATTAAGTAAAGATTGATCATAGGTATTATTATAGGTTTGCCAATAAAATCAGCAGTTATATTTTAAGATAAAGTTTCCCTAAGTGGATTTTTTTTCACTATACAGAAAGGACAAAATAATATTAAAAATATATACATATTCACTATTAACCATAGCCTTATGGCTTTTTAAAGCATGAATAAATGTATCAGAGATTTAGTCTTCTAAGTGCATGTATTTTAAGTTCTGTTTTAACACAATTTCAAAATAATATGTTTCATGATTACATCGATGTTAAAATAAAGTATTTCCTTGTTTATAACTCACCCTGGGAACAACCTTTCCTACTATTCCCTCAGGCTATTATATGCGTTTAGATTTCAAATTACTGACAGACTTGAATTTCTGTTTAAAATAATTTTTACTTGGAAGCTGTTAAAATCTTTCTCTTTTTTAGGTAAAGGGAATTTATCATTTATTTCACATATATTATGTTCCCATTTGAAAGACTTTTTTACGTCAAATTTCTCTAAATTTGGCATGATCATAGTTATTGTTTCAGGCATTTTAAGTGCTCCATCAATATAGAATGATGTGTAAATATTCATTATACTGGTTAGAGGAGTTATTAATCAAAAGAATTGACTCTCTGTTCATAATTTATAGTTCAATATTGGAAGAAAAATACATTTTTTCTTTATATTTGGTATACCATATTCAAAATATATACACTTTAGCATTGAAATTCTATAACTTAAATGGTCTATTATGATATGCAACTAAATGTTGAAAAGGTAGTTTGTATTAAAACATCATGAAATGAAATAAAATGTTTTATCACAAAAGAACTGAACATTGTTTTGTGTTCTAAGCTTATGTGAAGGTACAAACCAGTTGTGTCAAAACAAGAAGATGTGAACTCTCTAAGTAACTGAGATGTTAGAAAATGGAGGGGGAAAAATAGGATAAAGAACAACAAACAAAAACTGAAGTAAAGGAATTAAAAATATGTCATAATTCATAAATATTATTCAGGGATTTTGCTTGTTTTTGGTAAATCATTACTAAAGAACAAAGAGTACAGAAATGCTTTGTTTAAATATCATTATTAAAAATATTTTCAGTAAAATTTTAGGACATGTACTTTAATTAAAATCTTTTATAATAATTTCATTTCTAAACAGTTCCTAAAAATAATAATTTCTCTAGATCAAACTTATACATGTGTTTTTTTAATATTATTTTTGTAATGAGAATAAATTATGTGTATTGAATAAGTCCATTTGTCAGTACCAGCATTATTGAGTACTTTATCCTGTATACCACTTGTAGAACTTCACAATAAAGAGGTTGGTGTAGGCTATGTCTTCAACAATCTTTTTATATGATATAAAACAATGAAGGAAGTTAATCAGTAGCACACATTTGTCTTTTGTGAAAAAATGTCTTTAAAATGTATGACTAGAATTTGCCAAATTCCACAATAGGTACAAGAATTATGAAATTTCAGAGGAGGGTGAGTTGATATTCCATCTGTAGGACTATAAAATAAGGAGATGTGATAAAATTAGAGAGTAAGTATTGGCTTTATAGAGGAATGGATATTTCTAGATAAATAAACTGACGAAAGATACTGCAGAGACGAATATTGAAGTCAGCCTCCTGTTTCCCATTCTGTTTTTTAGTGTTAACATATTAATTTAAATTTTAGTTAATATACAGTACAATATTAGTTTCAGGAGTAGAATTCAGTGATTCATTATTGACATACAATATCCAGTGCTCATCACAACTGCCCTCCTTAATACCCATCATGAACCTAGTCTATCTCCCACCCACCTGCCTCCATTAACCTTCAGTTTGTTCTCTGTCATTAAGAGTTCTTGTGGTTTGTTTCCCTTTCTCACCTTCTCCCCCACTTTCCATAAATTCATGTTTTGTTTCTTAAATATTCCACATATAAATAAAAAGCATATGATATTACTGTTTCTTTGGCTTATTTTGCTTAGCATAATACATTCTAGCTCCATCCACATCATTGCAAATGGCAAGATTTCATTCTTTTTGATGGCTGAGTAATATTCCAGTGTGTGTGTGCGTGTGTGTGTGTGTGTGTCCATTCATTATCCATTCTTCTTTATCCATCAGTCAATGGACATTTGCAATCTCTCCATAGTTTGGCTATTGTTGATAATTTTGCTTATCCCCTTCAAATCTGTGTTTTTGTATCCTTTGGCTAAATACCCAATAGTGCATCTGGGTCATAGGGTAGTTTTATTTTTAATTTCTTGAGGAACCTCCATACTGTTCTCGAGAGTGGCTGCACCAGTTTGCATTCCCACCAACAGTGCAAGATGGTTCCCTTTCCCCTGCATCCTTGCCAACACCTTTTGTTTCTTGTGGTATTAATTTTGGCCATTCTGTCAGGCATGAGGTGGTATCCAGTTATGGTTTTAATTTGTATTTCCCCTATGATGAGTAATGCTGAGTATCTTTTCATATATCTGTTAGCCATCTGGATGTGTTCTTTCAAAAAGTGTATGTTCATGTCTTTTGCCCATTTATTTACTGGATAATTTGTTTTTTGAGTGTTGAGTGTGATAAGTTCTTTACAGATTTTGGATACAACCCTTTATTAGATATGTCATGTGAAAACACATTCTTCTATTACATCAGTTGCTTTTTAGTTTTGTGGGTTGTTTCTTTCTCTATGCAGAAGCTTTTTATCTTTATGAGGTCCCAATAGTTAAATTTTGTTCTCTCCCTTAGGATTTTAATGGTTTTCTGTTTTACATTTAGGTCTTTCATCCATTTTTAATTTATTTTTATGTATGGTGTAAGAAAGTGGTCCAGATTCATTCTGCACGTTGCTGCCCAATTTTCCCAGCACTATTTGTTGAAGAGATTCTTTTTTCCATTGGATATTTCTTCCTGCTTTGTTGAAGATGATTGGCCAAAAATTTGTGGGTCCATTTCTGGCTTCTTGATTCTGTTCCACTGATATTATGAGTCTGTTTTTATGCCAGTACTATCTTGATGATTACAGCTTTGTTGAAGTCCCCAATTGTGGTGCCTCCACCATTTGTTGAAGAGACTGTTTTTTTTTTTTTTTCCATAGTCTTTCCTGCTTTTCAGAGATTATTTGGCCATAAAGTTGTGTGACTCCCTTATTTTTTTTTATTAATAGAACCCCCTTCCAACACCCTGTGCATCCCCAAGTTTTAACAAAGCATGTGGCTACCAAACTAGAGGCTACATTTCTCAACTTCACTGGCAGCAAAGTATGGCCATGTGACAATGTCCTTCACAGTGGGATGCGAGTAGAAATAATATGTAAAATTTGGGGATCTTGCCCTAAAATGAGTGGGTATGCATTTTTCGCTTTCTTCTCAGTCCATCTGGTGCCTAGGATGTAAGGAGGACATCCTAGGAGATGGCAGAGAAATAAGAAAGGAAGAATCATAGTCCCTGGACATTCTCATGGAGCAGATCAGCATATCCATTGAGAAATACCCAGCTACCTATAGACTGTTCTGTGAGAGGAAAATAAATGTGTAGCTTGATTGGGTTATGGTACTTTTGGGGGTCTCTTTGTTACAGAAACTTGAGATATCCCCTAACTAAAAAGAAGGGCTTTTCTGTCAGAGGAATATAATTCAATAAGCTAAATACGTGGAGAAAGAGTCTGGAACACAGGGGACCAGTGACCATGAGGTGCATAGACATGTGAATAAAGCTGGTAAAGTAGATGGATCTCAGATCACAAAGGAACTTGAATGCTAAGCTGATTTATTTGGACTTCTTTTTTGAATATAATTAGGAACTGTTAAAGGGTTTGAGCCAAAGAATGGCATAAGGAACAGTGCTTTATGAAAGTTTCCCTGGAAATCATGTATTTGATGGAGGGAATGTTTGTAGATCATCAGTGAAGACAGGAGGATATTACAGTAGTTCAGGAAGAGTTAGCCTGAAGAAGGGTAGTGATTGTAAGTGTGAGTGTGATTGGAAAGGAAAGGAAGAGATGAATTGAGAAACACTTAAGATTGTTGTCTTCTTATTACTAAAGACCTTGGAAGCCTCATCAGTTTTGAAAGCTATTTATTAGACATGGTCTTTATCAGAGTAAGTCATTTGTCTTACTTTAGAAATCAACCTACCACAAAAGCTGGATAAACAGAACGTGGCGGTCATGGGCATTGACTTCTGAAAAGGCTAAAAAAGTTTCCTTTTCCAGATTGGCATATTTATATACTCAAGTATATAGGTGTATATAGCATATTAATTTTACATTATTTTACTTCTTCATTTATTTGATGTTTTAAACTTAAGTCAGCATATAGGTAAGTATGTTAATCAGTAAGCTATCTTCAAATCTTACTTTAAGAAACATTGTCACTGTGGAAGGTATACTATAGCCTCAAAGACCTTTCTGGATGAAGGGGTTCTTTTTGGCTCCGACCACAGGAAATATTCCATCTGGACATGTATCATGTATTTTCATTTCAATCTGAAGTGATGGGTTTCTCTTGCTTAGAGAGATATGATATTCTACTTATAGACTACAGGAAAAAAATAACTTTTTTTGCTTTATGATCCTTTGGATATAGTGCTGATTTTATAAAGTGTTTTTACTAGGGCCAAGATCTATGACATTCTAGAAATTTTCAGACTCTGGGGGATAAGACAGGAGTTACATTCATGAGTGAATTTTACAAACTAATAAAGCTAAGAGATAACGTTATAAAACTGAACAGACCTATATATCCCTATTTCAAGGAAGCCATGAAAATAATAATATTTACCAAGGTTTATTTTGGGCAATAAATGGTGCCACATAAGGCATAAAAACTGGTAAAGAAAACATTTTGTTTGTTTGTTAACTGCTATATGTTTAATTAAGACAAATGAAGATCTCAGTATTTGTACTGAGTAATAAGACAGTATATTATATTTTTATTTTGTCCACTTGTTTCAGATAATTATTTTATAAATGAATAATTAGTTATAATGGAATTTATTGATTATCTAATAAAAATATATAGCCACATAACCTTTACATAAATGTTTTGTGGGACAAAAGGCTTACTGTGTAGATGAAAGCCCATTTCACCTGGGGTAATTTCCATCCATTGGCCCTAGATCTGCCTTCTCTGTCACATCAGATGAGTCTTCTACATTAAAGTCACTCATATAGAATGGAGTCATGTTATCAGTGCATACAACGTGTATGTATTCATTGTACACGCTCTGTTTTCTTCTTTGACCAGAAAGAGGTCAGCGGAAAGGGAGAAGAAGAAGAACATTTTAAATAGGTCTGGACTTTCTGTTCATGTATATGCCAGGAGGAGGTATCAAGTGGGAAACAGATCTCCTTTCCCCCTATCTGTCTGAGCTTCTATGATCCTTATATACCTTGAACAGCACATTTAAAAAGAAACCTTTTTCATATAACATGGTCATTAAACACAAGGCCACTACTTTACAGTTTCTACTGCTGGATGGAAAACAAATAGGAGGAAAACTGTAGTGTGGGAGTGATTGAAATTGGTGTATCATACCAGTTATATTTTGCTAAGGATTTTTCAGGATAATATAATTTTCACATTATGACTCTTAATACAGTTACAACCCAGTCCTTGAATAAAATAGAAACTCATTTAACATGGAGATCATCACATCCTCTGAGTTTTTCTTCTGTGAGCTGCAGAGTCTGAATTTATCAGCATTCCCCAAGTATAACATGCTTTGCATGTGGTTATTCTCTTGATTGGAGTTGCCTTTCACTGAATACATGTAGTTTGCTAGTGTTCCACTGAAGTTGTGTTCCCAGAGCCCGCTTGTAATCTCAGATGTGGTCTCATCTATACAGAGACTAATAGAATACCACACTTCTCTTGATGTGGGATGTTCCCCAGCTGTTATACTTTTCATTCCCAAGATATCACTAATTTTTATTTATTTATTTTGTTTTTTTACAAATAGTTTATTGTCAAATTAGTTTACATATAACACCCAGTGCTCATCCCCATGAGTGCCCTCCTCCATGCCCATCCCCCCTCCCCCCCACATCCATAAGTCCTCAGTTTTTGTCAGCATTCAAGAGTCTCTCCTGGTTTGCCTCTCTCCCTTTCCCCCACCATTCCCCCCTCTTCTCCCCCTTGGTCCTCTGTTAAGTTCCTCCTAATCCTCCTATACGTGCAAACATATGATATTTGTCCTTCTCTGCCTGACTTATTTCACACAGCAGAACACCCTCAAGGTCCATCCATGTTGCTACACATGGCCAGATTTCATTCTTTCTCATTGCCATGTAGTATTCCATGGTATAGATAAACCACATCTTCTTGATCCATTCATCTGTTGATGGACACTTAGGCTCTTTCCATGTTTTGGCTATTGTTGAGAGTGCTGCTATGAACATTGGGGTACATGTGCTCCTATGCCTTAGCATTTCTATATCCCTTGGGTAAATTCCTAGCAGTGCTATTGCTGGGTCCTTATAGATTCTGGATATTAACCCTTTATCTGATATGTCGTTTGCAACTATCTTTTCCCATTCCGTTGGTTGCCTGTTAGTTTTGTGGGTTGTTTCCTTTGCCGTGCAAGATATCACTAATTTTTTAAAGCCTACTTAAAAATTTAAGTACAGTGGTCCTGAGTTTCTCAAACTACAGTCATGCATAGGCCACCGTTTAGATTTGTGTTGTGTATGAGTTTCACCACCTACTTCCACAGTGTTTACCCCTTCTTGTTAACACTTGCACTGAGTTAATTATCTATTAAATTACTTTATGTTGTAAATTAAATACATTTAAAGAAAAAGCCTCACAGTCTTATTTTTTAATGTTTATTTATTTATTTTGAGAGAGAGCTAGCATGAGTGGGGAAGGACCAGAAAGAGAGGGAGAGAAAGAATCCTAACTAGGCTGCGTACTGTGAGTGAAGATCCTGATGCGGAGCTCAAACTCAGAAACCATGTGATCATGACCGGATCTGAAATCAAGAGTCAGATGCTTAACCTACTGAGCCACCCAGGTGCTCCAAAGATATATACATTCTTAAGTGGAAAACCAGTCTTACTTGAAGGTGAAAGAAAATTTAATTTTAAATATAAAATTAACAGACACAATAAACTCTTCTATTCTTACCTCAAAACTCTGTACCTAAGTATGATTCTCTCTATTAAAGGGGTGCCTGGGTGGCCCAGTTGGCTAAGCATCCAACTTCAGCTCAGGTCATGATCTCATGGTTTGTGGGTTTGAGCCCCGCGTTGGGCTTTGTGCTGATAGCTAGTTTAGAGCCTGGAGCCTCCTTCCGATTCTGTGTCTCCCTCTCTCTCTGACCCTCCCCTTCTCATGCTCACTCGCGCGCTCTCTCTCTCTCTCTCTCAGAAATAAATGAAACATTAAAAAAGATTTAAAAAAAAAAGACACACTGCCATCTAAATGACATCTCTTTTAGAGAGAAATCACCAATTTTATAGTTGCATTAGTTGCTGCTACATCATTACTCACCATGAAACCGTCTTCTGAGGGCAGACCAATAGAGTAAGGAGTTGCTGTGTGATTTGGGTCAAGTTACTTATCTACTCTGAGCCTCAATACTGTAACTTCTAAAATGGGAACGGTGATACCCACCTTATTGAAGTTAATGAGATGACAAATATAATGTGTCAGTAAGCACATGGTAAATGTTCGATATTCTTTACTACTGCAGTTCTTATTTATCTTAATTTTCCCTTCCAGTGTCCAGCTGTTTAAGTTTAATGTAGATTGTCTTACAATGCAAATTATTTACTTATGGTAATATTATACCAGCAAAGCATTTAATTGTAGTTTATTATTTTTAATAATTTACAATCAAATAGAGTTTATCCTCTGAAATTCCTATGCTTTTGGCTTGAGTAACTAGTTGAACGGTGCAGTTTTCAGACAAAGGACACACTGAAAAAGAAGCAGTTCTGCAGGGGTGCCTGGGTGGCTCTGTTGGTTAAGCATCTTACAGTTGATGTTGGTTCAGTTCATGTTCTCACAGTTGTGAGACTGAGCACTGCGTTGGGCTCTATAAGCATGGAGGCTGCTTAAGATTCCCTTTTCCTTGGGGTGCCTGGGTGGCTCTGTTGGTTAAGCGTCCGACTTTCGCTTAGGTCATGATCTCGTGGTTCGTGGGTTTGAGCCCCGCGTCGGGCTCTGTGCTGACTGNAAATATATATATATATATATATGTTATTTTGCAGAGCAGAAAATTGAAAATTTCTGTTTGGTCTAGATTATATTTAAAATACTTAACAGATATGAAAGCAGATGTATCAAGATATAGGAGTCTGGAGTTTCTGGGTGAAGTGAGGTCTATAGCTAAAGATTTGAGAGTCCTAAACATTTTGGAATACATGGTTATGATTTTGAAGTGAGAACAGTCAGGATAGGTAGATATTTCTCTTCACTAAGTATTGAGTAGTTCCTAATGTGGAGCTTTAAGCAACAAATACAGTAAAGGTAAAGGAGATACTATTGGTAGTGTCAAAGTTCCATGCTTTATTCTTGAATACATTGTAACAACTGTAGAAAATAAACTCAGTTCATTTTTTATTATTTTATGGATTCTGCATGGATTTAATAGCCAGGTAATTTATTTCTGGGCTCTCAACTCATCTGAACAATTTTATTATCTGTTCCTGACAACTTTAGTATTATATCAGTTGGATTTTAAATTATATATAGTATAGGGGGAAAGGGTCCAAATCACTTTAAATTGAACTATTCTCTTCCTGTACGATTGAATCAAGAATTTGTTGGGAGCCTTTTAAGTCATAGATTCCAACTTCGTAGTCCAGGCAAGTAGAAAAAACAGATACATGAAACCATAATAGAGCAGTTATTTGGGTGACTGTGATAGTCATTAGTTCTGTTCACCAAATATTTCCAGCTTTCTGCCTCCTGGGCACATGTTAAAATTGCACTTCAATAGCTATAGTTGAGTGAGGCCATGAGACTAGGTCTTACCAGCAAGTTTTGATTAAAAGTGTCATGTGTAATTTCCGAGCCAGAGAGCTTTCTTTCCTTCTGCTATAATGATTGGCAGTGTCGGTAGCTGCCCTGTCATTCTAGGTCTTGGAATGAGGACAGCACAGAATGGAGCCCCCAGGCCACTCCTGATGGACATATGAGAAATGTTGAATGAGACACAAATGCACTAATGAGAAATTAAAGCTTTGTTGTTTTAAGTCACTGAGATGTTGGGGTACTTGCTACCCAATATAGATTAGGTTGGACCTCAGCAGTAGATATGGAAACTTTTCCAAATAGAGCATATTCTTAGCACCATCACACTACTGTCTAAAAAATTAGGAACCACAAGACAACATTTGTTGAAAGTTCACTACCAATGCCAGGAAGTAAATATGAGCACCTTTACCAAAGCAAAGCAGAATAAACCATGGCTTAGCTACATTTTTACAACGTTAAAAACATGTACCATATTTCTAAATGTTACACTGTGAAAGTTTCATAGTCTCTCCCTTCCACTGTGATTGTATATTATAGAAACACTAGTAGGAAAACTGTAAATTCTTCATTAGTTCGGCAAACAAATGAATACCTTTTTTAAAGAAGAAAAAAAATAGTATTGTCAGGTTTTTCTCAAGCAGGTAGTAGGAATTGATTTTATTATTCACAAAGCTATTTAACAAATGCTCTTTTATAAGCTCATCTTGTTCCAGTCAGACAAATGGAGTCCAGCTCCCATTTAGAAGGTTAAGAGAGAAAACACTCAGAGATTTGACATCACTCCACCCCACCTAATGACTTCACTTTCCATTTGACTTGCTTTTTGTTATTTACTGAACTAAAAAATGTACCATCCAAATTAAAGCTGTAGTCTTTGCTCCCACCAAGTATGTGGAGATTAACCACAATGCAGATGATCCAAAAACTCATAAATTGAGTAATTTTTAGTCATAGAATTTTTAAGGTGGAAATAGAGTAAGATAGTCCTTTCTGTTCCTTTACCAAATAATTAATGATATCTTTATCCATTGTTTAGTTGTATAAACTGGCATAGAATGTTAGCCAAATAAAGCATGCTAGGACTTCATGGTCAGTGTCTATGCACAGTGACTGTGTCCTCATTTCTCTGTATGTCACCTTTCCTGGAGTTTATTTTGGTGCAGTGTTTGCTTACACTACACTAAGAGCATCTAAGGAAAAAGATCTGGTGTTTCAAACTAATGTTTGCCAAGCATCTCCCCTGTACCTTATTAACTACAAACTAAATACTATTCCACTTAAAAAGAAATCTTAAAATACTTGTAGAGCTATACAAATATCAAGTAAGAAGGTAGGAGATCTGGGTCTAAGTTTCAAGCGTGTCATTTACTAAATTGTATGCTTTGTTTAACATCTTTCAAATCTGTCTCCTCCTTTCCATGTCCGTGTCACTGCTTTGGTTTAAGACCTTGTTACATAGCTCCCTTCCAGACTTCACACAGCTGCCAGAGTGACCCTTCTAAGATGTTAATCACTTCAGGTCTTTTAATGAGTCCCTATGGTTTTCAGGATAAAGTCCAAACCCCTTAGCATTGTAAACGAGCTTTTGACGAGCTGCCCCTTGCCTACCTCTGGCCCTGAGGTTGTAAACTGGGAGGCTCTTAGCAGGATTCAGCTCTATGTGTATGTTTGGTCTGTTTTGCACCATATTTTCTTAAAAATATGGTATGAATGTTAATTTAGCAATTGAGAGATTTCTGACTTCTCTTGCAATTAGAAGATTATCCTCTCACAGGTTGGCAGTTGGCTGTTCCGACTGTTCTCTTTAGTGTTTTCTCTCTTAAACTTATAAATGGGAGCTGAACTCTGTTTGTCTGACTGGTACAAGATGAGGTTTTAAAAAAGCATTTGTTAAATAGCTTTGTGAATAATAAAATTGATTCCTACTACCTGTGGGAGAAAAACCTGCAAATGCTATTTTTTCTTAAAGAAAAGTATTTATTTGTTTGCCATATCATTGAAGAATTTAAGTTTTTTTTTAAGTGTCTATACTATACAATTACACTGGTATTGAGAGACTATGAAACTTCCAAGTTGTAACATTTAGAAATACGTTACCTATTTTTAACTTTGTAAAGTGTAGCTAAGCAGTGGTTTATTCTGCTTTGCTTATAGTAAAAGTGTCTTTAGAGAGGACAGTCCCTCTCTAATTTACCACAATTCTCACTCGCTGAGATTTCACTTTTGGGCATTTGACGTAACTTGTGGGCATTTGAGTTTGCATCCACCTCTGGCCTCCGCTCCAGCCATTCTTTAATGTTCATTCTTATAGCACTGAATTATATATACCAAGTTCTTTCAAAGTTTTATGCTTACTCTTGCTTGGAGTGCCCTCCTTTCCTTCCATTGCTTTATCACACTGACCCATTCACTTCTTTCAAAGTTCACTACAGTTATTGACTTTAAAAACTTACCCCACCTTCCCTTCTGATGTACCTGTATCGCCTTATTCTGTCTGTCACATTGTATAGTATTTGTTGATTTATTTGTCTGAATCCCTCTTTAGATAGTAAAGTCCTTTGGGGGCATAGAGGGTATATAATTTGTTTTTGTGTTACAGTTTGGGCTCAAAGGAGTCCCTGTTGGCCTCAGTGCCCTTGTTTATAAAATGATGAGCCGTGATCACAAGGGAGATCAGATGACCTTCAGATGTTCTTATTTGAAAGTCTGCTCTCTGTTCTTTTTTGGGAATCTGGGGTCCGAGGTTGCTTTGAACAGATTTTGACCAAAGTTCAGATACGTACTAAATAAGACTTAAGGGGATTAAAGCATGTGGTGTCCTAAAATACCAAATAACAAAGCTTTCCTCTCCAAAAGGACCGTATACTTTGGTTAGTCATTCCTACATAGAAGCTGACTGACAGATCATTGTCCAAGACCGCCAAAAGCTAATCCATTAGATATCTGACGACATTTAACAGAAAGGAATTATTGGTGCTTCAAAGAGGTCATCTATTTAGCCTTAATAGCAACCTATTTGATATCATGAGGGAAAAAAAGGAAAGATGAGAAAATATGTTAGGCAGAAATTAAATCTGATTCCGATGCTTCACTTGGACTTAGTTGCCATGAACAAAAGCAGACTGGAAGATGAGTACCTCCTGCTAGTGGCAAATGAGTTGGGAGGAGATGATTATCATAGTCAGCATGACAATGAATGCCTTGAAACTGACCTCGAAATCCAGCCTCCAGGAATCCCTCTTTNTGGATGTGGGGGGGAGGGGGGGATGGACATAGAGGAGGACACTTATGGGAATGAGCACTGAGTGTTATGTGGAAACTAATTTGACAATAAACTATTTGTAAAAAAAATAAATAAAATAAAATAAAATAGGAGATCAAAAAAAAGGAAAAAAAATAATAACTCTATATACAAAGATCTGAATGTTCTCTATCATTAACAACAAGTAAAACAAGGAAACAATTTAGGTGTCCAACATTAGGAAATTCTTTTTTTTTTTTTGTTAATGTTTTATTAATTTCTAGGAGAGAGAGAGAGAGACAGCGTGAGCAGCGGAGTGTCAGAGAGAGAGGGTGTCACAGACCGAAACAGGCTCCAGGCTCTGAGCTGGCAGTCAGCACAGAGCCCGACGCGGGGCTCAAACCCACGAACCGCGAGATCATGACCTAAGCGAAAGTCGGATGCTTAACTGACTAAACCACCCAGGCGCCCCAGGAAATTCTTTAAGTCAATGGTTTTAAACCAATACTTCTTAGAGTGTGGCCTCCAAAGGACTATGCTGATACCCATCTCATAAAACCCAGCCCTTAATCACCACTTCAGGCAGGGTCATTAAATGTTTATTGTTGCAGGTATTAAGGTTACACGTGAAATTTTCTTTAGAAAAAAAAAAAATTCTCATAAAAATAAGAATTTTAAAACCACTGTATTCAGTAAGTCATAGTAATATCATGCAACACTAGATAAGATTATATGTGTTAACAGTTCAGATTATTTTTGGGTAGTAAATATAGGCCATTTTTTTTTTCTTACTTGGATTTGTCTCTTTTGCATGTTGTCTACAGATAACATGTAATTATTTCTCAAACCAAACAAAAATGATTACTGAAAAAGAAATTAGTTGACAGCAATAACTAGTCCACAAGGCATTGAAAAGCTCCCAACTGACCATTTTCGGTATTCAAATCATAGGTTTTGCACTATTTCTGAATTTTTTCCCATAAAATATCATAGGTTGTTGAGAGCATTGAAGATACACTATAGCTCCTTCATTTTATTTTTGAAGAAACTATGATCCAAAATATTCGGTATATGGAAGCTAGATCTGGGAACCAGTGACCTTCTGATGCCATGTGCTTTTTCTGCTGTCCATACAATTTATAAATAATTATGATTTTCATTTTTCTCATTTATGTCTACTTAATTGGAACATCTGTCATTGTGTTATTTCTTGCTTTTTCCTATGAATGAAAACTAATTTTTTGAAGCACTAGTGGTAGAAATTTTTCTATTTAGAAAAATAGGCACAGACTAGGACATTAAACCAGCCTAAAACTGTCATATGACTCTGTGTTCTGATTTATAGATTTAGAATTTTCTAATTTACTTTATTCCACTAATTCATTAAATGTGTATGTTCACTCAGATGTATAATTTGGTGTTAGACTGGATTGGCCTCAAATAATTTGCCCTCACTTTTCGCACCTAAAGGGTAGACATTAGATACATGTTCCATCTGCCCCACCTTCCTTCTCAGACATGAATGTACTTGGGAAACACTGTGTTTTACTTGTATTTCAGGGCCTTAACTTGTCTCTGAGTTTTCTTGCTATCTGACCCCTTTCCCCCGAACTGTAATGGCTTTGTGTCTATATATATATGTATATAGACACACACACATTNTATATAAATATATATGTCAACAGTGTACAATGGTTCTTTTTTGTTTTAATGCTGAGAGGTGAAAGTTAGGTAGCCAGTTGAACTGGGAGACTCTGAATAAACAGTGTGAGGTAATGTGTTTCAAATAAAGAAAAATGGGAAGGTTCAGAAACATCAGTCACTCTCCCAAACCCCCTACCAACTTCTAACCAAAAATAATAATAATAATAATTCATAATGAAAGCAATCAGAACATTATAAATACGTAGAGATCTTTATTTAAGGTGACTTTTATTATTGATGATACTATTTATGAAAAATCCTAGAAATGAGGAGCTTTGTAAAACATTCTTATTTAGCCATTTCCCCTAAGTTATCCTGACATCTTAATTAAAATGCAAGCCTTTCAGGCTTGTATCAAAAAAAAAATATTTTGCTTAAAAGAATTGTTACTTAAAACTGAAATCACTTATACAGTTGCTTTTACTAAAATAATTCCTTTCCACATCACATGTAGTAGATTTGGGGCACATTTTTAAATATTTTTTTTAATGTTTTTTTTTTTTATTTATTTCTAGGAGAGAGAGAGACAGCGTGAGCAGGGGAGGGTCAGAGAGAGAGGGAGTCACAGACTGAAACAGGCTCCAGGCTCTGAGCTGGCAGTCAGCACAGAGCCCGATGCGGGGCTCGAACCCATGAACCGCGAGATCATGACCTAAGCGAAAGTCGGACACTTAACCGACTAAGCCACCCAGGCGCCCCCATTTTTAAATATTTTTAAACATGATAGTTTTGTAAACTCTTTTCTGATACAGTTATTCTAATTGTTTTAACATAGTAGGGCCGCTCTTCATTTACTCTAAGAATCAAGCACAGAAGTTCATGGATGTAGAAATGAAGTAAGATTGGTAAATAATCAGTCTAATAACATGGATTTACATGCAAATATATTTTCTCATGGTTAAACCTTTGATATCAGATATTACAGTGTTTCCAATGAAACATTCAAAGCTAGGAAAGCTATGCCACTAGCAAAAAATTTAAGTATTGAAACACTCTTAATGACACTTGCTGATTAAAATTTTAGGTTAAATACTTATAGTAAATACTCTTTGAGAATTATAACACGACCTGATTTTATTTTCCAGGTAGTATTTGAGAACTAATATTTTATTTATATACAACATCATCCAACTTTTAAAAGCACACGCATGCATATTACTTGACTTAGTTTTTATTCAAACCCTGTGAAAGAGGGAAATGGGAAGATTATTCAGAAATGAGGATAGTGAGGTTAGTGACATACCCAGAATTTCACGGCTATGCACAGGTCTAGAACTGCTGCATTATTTTACTTCCTAGTATCTGCCCAGCATTATGTCCATGAACCTTTCAGCCTCCATATGAATATGGATACCATAGACTTTCTTACAGCTTAAAAAAAGGTTGCAAAATTGTAACATATATTATAATGTAAATTATTAAGAAACAGAACTGAAAATGGCAGATGTTTTCTACTGGTGCATAAAGGCCCTGAAAGTTACCTATACACTGTTGATGATAGCCGCCTCTGATATAGCTGAGGGTTGGAATTGGCAGTGGTGTTGAGCCGGGGGTGGGGGGGGTGGCACGGTAAGTGTCTCAAAGATCTTAGCCCTATCTGAGGTACAGTCTAAATATGTTCATGTGTGTCTTGTGGAATTAAAATTAATTTTTAAAAAGTTTAAAGACTGAGCAGTTGGGTTCTGGGAATTATCGAGCTAGACCAAGAAAGGACAAGGAACGGATAGAGAGGTAAATGGGGAAGTCTCTGCTATTTCATAAAACAAACAACCAAAAAAAACAGATCATCACACTATCTTTGGAACCTTTCTAATATTTTCCATAGCTTGTTTTGCCCTGTTGGTTGATAGAGACAAAGAAATTGAAAGTAAGCATCTTTTCAGAATTATTCTAATTTGTTCATAGTTTTGGGAAATAGTGAGCAATCAAAGAGAAATCGGCCGTGATCTATATTGTGCAACAAATTTATATCAATCAAAGAGAGGGTTGTTTCATCACAATAGCCTTGGTAAATTAAAAGTAATAAATTTAGTTGAAAACTATGAGTAGATCCTTGTAATTCTGTGCTGTATAATTTTTATTATTTATTTATTTATTTATTTATTTATTTATTTATTTTGGTCCCTTTGGTAATTCCTTTGGGCTTTCTTGAGAGGGGTGGAGGCAGGGACTATGATTACCTCTGCTGTCACTCCACCCTTCTGGAATGTAACATCTGATTTGCAAAAGTGAAAAAAAAAAAACATGACTTTTTACAGGAGCTTATTATTCCTTTTTTTCAGTCTCTTTGAATCAGAAGCAGAATTAGGCTAAGATACCCCTGCCCTTGGCATGTATTTCTTTAGAAAAGCCAGACGATCCAGCCCTTAATTCCTGGTTAGTAAGATAATATCCATTGCTGGGTGAGGTTCCAGAGATGGAGTAATTTTGCACAACACATCTCTGACTGAAATCTAAATGTGACTCTTGGGACCGGTGGACTGTGAATTGGTCTGTCTGTGTGACATTCAGTTTCCTTTCTCAACTAATCAGCTTCATGTCTGAAATGTCTGCAGAAGCTCCCTGTATAGTTCTTCTCTGACCTTTCTGACTCATACGTTTGCTGTCTGACAACTTGTCGCCTTTCTTCCCTGCCCAAAGCAACCAACAATGGTCCTCACCTTCACTAAGTGGCTCTCTGAAGTGATTCTTTAAGATGTACTTTTTATGATACAGGTAACCTCTACGTTTCTGATAACAGTAATAATGACAGCAATAATAACAGTAACCACCACTTATTTAGCACCTGCCGTGTTTCCACCATTATACTACATAAATTATTTTTCCTCTTTACTACAGTATTTACCCTTTACACTCTCTACTCTTTATTACAGTCTTGCAAGGTATGTCTTATTATCCCCATTTGACACATGACACATAAAGAGGCACATGTTCTTCTGCCCATTTCTTCACTGGATTATTTGTTTTTTGGGTGTGGAGTTTGGTGAGTTCCTTATAGATTTTGGATACTAGCCCTTTATCTGATATGTCATTTGCAACTATCTTTTCCCATTCCATCGGTTGCCTATGTGCTTTATCTATACAATGGAATACTACATGGCAATGAGAAAGAATGAAATCTGGCCATGTGTAGCAACATGGATAGAACTTGAGGTTGTTTTGCTGAGTGAAGTAAGTCAGGCAGAGAAGGACAGATACCATATGTTTGCACGTATAGGAGATTGAGGAGGAGCTTAACAGAGAACCGTGGGGGAGAAGAAGGGGGGAAAATAATGGGGGAGAGGGAGGGAAGCAAACCATGAGAGACTCTTGAATGCTGAGAACAAACTGAGGACTCATGGGGGTTAGGAGGAGGGGAAGGGGGTGATGGGCATGGAGGAGGGCACTTGTGGGGATGAGCACTGGGTGTTATATGGAAACCAACTTGACAATAAACTATTAACAAAAAAAGAAAGAGAACTTGTACAGACCAAAAAGAAAAAAGAAAATAAATAAATATCACTGGTAGCATTTTATTTCTCTAAACTTTAAATATGTAAAACATAAGTATAAAATATATTTGTATATCACTCTTTTCTGAAATTTGTGAAGATTTACAAAAACAAAGTAAAGCAAAAAGATGGGAGTTACTGTGGTGAAATGGAAAGTGAAAGACCATGAGTGTACAGACCTGGCTCTTTGCCAGGTTTTTTCACAAATTTGTGTGATTTTTGAGTTCATTTATCACCGCTACCACCTCCATGCACCTTTTAAAATTCCATTTATGAATGAGAATGTTGGAGGGGCTAGGTAATTAGAAAGAGTTCTTTCAGCTCATACAGTACGTAATGGTATATCCTAGTCCACACTAGGATATACAATTAATAAATTTGTAAAATATTTTTAAGACATGTAATTTTTTATTAAATTTCCCTGTTTTCTCCCTGTATTTTTTTTTATTTATTTTGTGTTGGGAAGGATGAAAGAATAACAAAAAATTTAAATATGTTCTCTTAAGTATAATCACAAAGTTGTCCTTGGATAAAAACTTATTACTGGACTTAAATTTAAGCCCGATGGATCGACACTTATGTAAAATAGTTCTTGAGCCAGAAGAATAGAACATCTACCCTCAGCCCCTAGCTATTCTTGCACTACTTAGTAATACTGTTTGTGATTTATTTCTTTGGGTTACTGCTAAACCTCTTCTTTTAAAATTTGTATACACCTGATTACTTACCACTTTCATCTGCCAAGTCATCTTAATTCTTTAGGCGTTTTCTTCTGTGATGCCTATGGAAGCACCCTCTAAGACTTTTGATTTGAGAAAGATAGAGGTTGAAAACAACTGGATCCTGAGGGACTATCCAGGAAGGGTAAATTCTGATCAATTGATTGATTGATAGATTATACACACACACACACACACACACACACACACACACACAAACTATATGTTGTGGGGGGCATGTAGGGCACAGTGCAGGACTTGAGGACACCCTGTGAATAATATGTAAAGAAAAAAGCAAAACTAGTAAAGTTTGTACAGAAAAATTTCATAATTTCTCTTTAGAACAGTGTCTCTGAGTTGTTTGTTGAAATGGTAAAGTGTCTGGCACATAACGAGTTCTGTAGTCATCTGCTTTTTAAAAGCTTTGCAGACTATATAACCCTTTCCTGAGATTCACAGGATACATTTGCCTGTTAGCTTTAGTGAACCAACATTCCAAATGTGTTTGAATTAGAACACCTTTTACTGGAGTGTCTCATGGGATTTTGAAAAACACTTGCCCAGAGCAGTTTCTGATTACAATTATTACTACTTCTAGTAAGTATCCCCCAGAATAATTGAGATTGACTGAATGTTTTTCTGCTGCAAAAGTCAGTGTTTCATGGTATTCATTACCCAAAAACTTAAGCTCCAAAATCTAATTTGAAGCAAGTCTTTAAATTTGCATTTCACTTTCCCACTGTTTGCCTTTTGGTAATGAAACGGCATTACTTTATTTCATATAAATGACATTTTGAATAGTACCATATTTTCAAAATTAATGAAATGATTTAATTTTTTTATAGATAAAATTGAGTTACAGTTCTGTAAGTTAAACACAGCAGTACTTTTCTTCTCTTTCTTACAGACTAGTTAACATTCCAGTGAACCCAAATCACAGGAATCCTTTCTTTCCTGTTTTTTTTTTTCTTTCCTAAACTATATCTCTGAAAATTCTTACTCCCTTCTTTCATGGTCCTATCTTTCAGAAGCCACTTCTGCAAATCATGAGAACAGTCTGTCATCTTTGAACTTGTAGGCTGTTGAACACATCATCTTGTATTTGCCCTATTTTGCCTGGTATTTATGTACGTGCTTTACCACCATTCTCAGCTTATGGGCTGTTTGAGCACAGAGATAGAATACCTGAACCCTCTGTATTCCATGGCACTTAGATGCTTGTACATTTTTAGGTATGCCTGGAATATTTGCTAAATTAATGAATGAGTGAATGAGTGTGATTTTACCTCATAAATTATCTAAGAAAAAGTTTAGAACAGAATAGGGTAAAAAAGAATCTTTTAAATTAACACTCCAAAACAACTAATATATAGGTATTTTTAACATTGGTTTGGTTTCACTTAAAAAATTATAGACCTTAAAAAGAACTGTGGACATTAATACCAGTATTATCTAACTCTTTAAATCTTTTTTCCAAAATGTCCAAAGTGTTTCACTTTTGTCTTTTTCTCTTTTCATCATAAATAAGTATAAACAACACTTTAAATGCTCTGTAGTCTAAAGAATAAAATATGACAAAAAATGAGCAGAACTAACCATGAATACCATCTGTTGGTAGGAAGACACACTTGTGCTCTAACCAGTGGCGTGTATATCTACAAAACTTCCCAAATACATAGGGAGACCTTAGAGACCTTCTTCTGCCCAAAGTGCCGAAGACATATATTCAAAAGGTAATGGAGGCAACAAAAACAAAGATTTAGTATTATTGGGTTTTAAGGTCTAAATTTTTGGTGTTTTGAGCCAAAAATGCAAAGTTATAAAATGGTTCAAAGATGGAGTAATAAAATACCTTTGCCATCGGAAGTTTATCTTCACTATATAAGGCATGTTCCCCAAGTGTTCATGACTATCAGTGAAACTTCTTGAACTGGCTAAACGAAAATGTTTTTAGGAGCAGAGTTTATTCAAGCAATACTTCCATTGCATCAGAAAATATATGTGGCCTATAAAAATCATTGGCAGTGATTACCATTAGCAGGAAGTTCTATCTGGATAGTTTGTAGGGTTAATTGAGAAGATTTCAGGTTGCTTTATTATTAGATCATAAGCAAAAATAAATAACAACAACAACAAAAGTAGCGTGGTTAGAGTTAAAGAACTAGATATCAGAAATTAAACACACAAGATACAAAGCCTCAGTTAAAGCCTGAATTTTAGGTATGCATAAGTTATTATGAATGATTACTAGTTTATGTAAATGTACTTAACTTTAATGATAATGCTTTTCTCCAAGCACTGGCATCTTTAAATCCATTTTAGACATTGTTAAGACTTTTTTTAAAAGAACAATTTAAAGTTATTTTTATAGAACAAAAGGTTTTTCAGGAACACTATTTGGTGCTATGATGAAATCTTGGAATCCATTTACGTAGGTAAATAGAAAAGTCAACAATTAATCCTTCCCTGGAAATCTGTAACATTATTTCTCAAATTTCTTATGTTGAACACCAGTACCTCAAGAGATTAATACATGCTAAATAAGGAAATGAAGAAGGAGTTTGCGAAATCTCCAAATACAGGAATCAATGGATTGAGTAAACTAAAAGGGTTTATTTACTTTTCAAAGCTTTCCATGTCCTAATGTGCATCATGTACCCTCAAGAAGAACATATTGTAGGGGCGTCTGGGTGGCTTAGTCGGTTAAGCGTCCGACTTTCGCTTAGGTCATGATCTCGCGGTTCGTGGGTTCGAGCCCCGCGTCGGGCTCTGTGCTGACTGCCAGCTCTGAGCCTGGAGCCTGTTTCAGTCTGTGACTCCCTCTCTCTCTGACCCTCCCCTGCTCACGCTCTCTCTCTCTCTCTCTCCTAGAAAAAAAAATAATAATAATAAAAAAAAGAACATATTGTAGGAAGCACTTGCAAAGAATTGTTTCACCATGAAACTACCCTTTCATCCAACATCATGCATTAGTATGGTGCACGTTTTCTAAATCACTGTCCTGTTGTTTCAAAGTAGGGGAAAAAAAAGGTACCTTACATTTCTGTCAGAAGAAGTTGTATATATAAAAAGAAGCCATCAGAAAAGACACCCACCTCTCTGACATCATTGAGCTTACATGTTAGATAAGTAACTTTAGAAAAAGCTGACAAATACAAAAAATAATTGTACACAGTGCTATATGCTAAAAAGGAAACAAATCAGTAGTTGAGATAGGTAGTTAGGAAGGACTCCATGCAGGTAATATTTAATATGCATGTAAATGGGAGAAGGTGGACTTTTAGAAATGAGGCATTCCATGAAGAAAGATTGACTTACGTGAAGTCTCTAAAATGGAGAGAAACTTAGCATGGCTAGGTAATAATATACATGGGAAGGGACACATGAAAACTCTCGCACACACATGTGTGCACGTGTGGTTTGTTGTGTGGGGTGATTGTAGCTTGGAGATATAGGCAGCAGCCAGATCATGCAGAGCCTGGAGGCCGAAGCAAGGGAGCTTGTACTTTATTCTATGTACTTTGGGGAGCTTTTGCAGTGCTTCAAAGAGTGAATTTTGTTATTTGATTTACACTGTAAATCACTTTTCTTGTGCTGTGGTGGATTGATTGAAAAGTGGGCAGAAGTGGAGCTCTGGAAGATCAGTTAGGAGACTGTTGTAAATCCGGATGAGAGATGCAAGGGATGATGTGTTGTCAGATTCAAGATAGAGTTTGATGCTTTCCAGTAGGATAAAGAGAGAAGTAGCAAATAAGGATGACCTTGATCTTTTTTTCCCCCTCTGGTCTCTTTCCAAATACCTCAAGTGTTTATTTATCATTGCTTTTTGCCAAAGTATAAACTATATGAATTCATATCTCTCTAGAGTTTGACTTCATTTGATTTAATGTTTGGAGGATTTCCAAAATGACTGACAGAGATAATGTATAAAATCTCTTGGAGTCACGTCTTCCCTTTGCCTGGTCTATTCTTCATCTTCTGACACTTATTTCAGCACACCCTTTTACTTCGAATGAACCTCATTTGCTTTCATGTTAAGTATGGCACTTTTGTAAAGGACATGTAAATGAAAACTCACATGGTATTATGGAGAATAACTCTTTGGACACAGATATGCCACCATGGCATTCTCCACAGTAGCTGGCCTTATTACTGTCATTTATACTAACGAAGTTTTATTCCTCCGAAATTTAAATTTTAGTCATGCGTCATACCACTTACGAGCTTTGAGTCTATGATACAATAAAAACAAACCTAAGTTCTGAAGGTATCCCTTTCCTAAAAATTCTTGTGCTACATAAAGTATCATGCAGATTAATTTTAACTTTACATATTCACATTTAAACTACCTACACTTTTATATGTTTGCTAAATTCCATCTAAATGAAAATTGCAAAGAAAATAGAAAGTTTGGTATTTGCCTGATTTTCATTTATGAAGTGAACTTGCTCAAAAACCTTATGCTTAGAAGCAAACACGTGAGTTTTCTAAGACTATTTACTAAACACACCAGTATGTAAGTTTTAGTACCTCTTAATAGTAGGTAACAGAAATAGGCAGTATTTTTGCTTCTGGGATTGGCTGTGAAGAAGAGGTTCCCAGCAGTAAGGATTCTTAAACTTTAGAAAGTATTAGAGAGTAAGATCATAGACTGCTTTAAAAATAGACTTATGGAATATATATATATATACATGTATATACGTATACGTGTATATATATACACGTATATATATATGCAAAAATAAAGATACTATAGTTCAGTTCCTTTTTCTTATAGGCCATATAGACATTCACCTCACAGATAGGCTCTTAGATTGTCTATTTCTAAGGGATGAAAAGTTATGCGCTTTAGCACCCTTAGTTATTGACCAAAGAATTGTAAAGTAATGGTCATATATTTAGCAGGCTTAATAGGTTAGTTCTTTTCAGGACTGAAGTAGTTAAATAGGAACATGAATATTGGTAAAGCTGTATCCTTTCACATGCTCTTCAGGCCCTCATTATTTCTTAACAGATTTATTATGATTTCTTCCTATTCCAGCCGTTTGCTTCCAGTTTTCAATTTCTTGCTGCCATTCTCCACCTTGCTGCCAAAATTATCTTAATTAAAACATATCTAGTCATGCTATGGCATGTTTAAATTGATTAGTTTAAAATCCATACTTTCTCACATTGCATGCAGAACCCCTTAATTCATTATCTCTTTATTTCTCTGCTTACGTAACAGAAATACACTGTTATCTCCATTTTGAAGTTAGGAGACTCCAGGTTAGAGGCTAAAGAACTTTAGCAACCTTACAAAGCTACTAAGTGGCAGAGTTCAGGTGACAGATACTGTGTTCATTCAGTCCTGTGAAGTTTGTTAAAAGTTTTCTGATGGCACCATAAATGTTCCATATGTGCTGGAGAAAAATGTGTCTTCAGTTGTTGGGTGAAGCATTCTCTATGTGTTCATTGGGCCAGATTTGTTAGTCTTGTTATTAAAATCTTCTGTGCCCATATCCATTTTCCTCTGATTATTCTCTGAAAAGAGTTGTGTTCAAATCTCCCACTATGATAAATGTATCTGTGTCTGCTTGTGCTTGTCAGTCTAAGGCCATGTTATTAGATAAAATAGTTTTATCTTCTGGAAGAATGGAATCTTTTATTATTCAAAAATGGCTCTCACTTCTAATAATGCCTTTATCTCAGTAAAATAGATTAGTAACCACATGCGGTTTCTTTTGGTTAGAATTTACCTATTTTTCCCATCCTTTTTTAGTTTCTACCTTTATGTACCCTTACATTTTGTAAATCTCTCTGGCTTATTGCATTTAGTTGGATTTCTTTTTTAATCCTGATAGTTTTTGTCTTTCAACTTTTGTATTTTACTATTTTGGAGGAAATACATGGTTTTCTTCTTTTAGTGGCTAATTTCAACATACTTTCTTAACTGATGAAAGTGTAAGGTCAGGGTGCCTAGGTGGCTCAGTTAGGCAACAGACACCTGGTGTCAGCTCAGGTCATGATCTCACAGTTCATGAATTGGAGCCCCACATCAGGCTCTGCACTGATGATGCAGAGCTTGCTTGGGATTCTTTCTTTCTCCCTCTCTCTCTGTCTGCCCCTACCCTGCTTGCACTCTCTCTCGATAAATAAATAAACTTAAGGAAAAAAAAAGGATAAGGTCAGTCAAGTGTCCATTTGTTCCTGTCATACCAAACAAGGATTTAGACTTTAATTCCTCTAAATTTCTTCAATTCCAAATATCCTACTATTTTTATATGTGATTTTTTATTTTGGGGATAGTTTAATGGTCTTTTTTTTTCTTTTTAATAGGAAACATTCTAAGTACTATACTTAGTACTATATATATAAATATATATATATGTATATGTATATGTATAGTAAGTGCTCATTTAAATTTATCTATAGATTTATAACTTTCATTTTCCTTTTTTTCTTCTTGCATTTTAGAACTGTGCTCTGAGGTTATTTTCAATTTATCTAAATTCATTCTTTAGAGTTTCCTTTTATGAAGCTCTACTAGAGGCCAACTTTTTCAATTTTTAGTGGATTAAAACTATTTTTATTTGGGGACACCTGAGTGGCTCAGTTAGTTGAGCCTCTGACTTAATTTCAGCTCAAGTCATGATCTCAGGGTCATGGGATCGAGCCCTACATCAGGTTCCTCGCTGAGCCAGAAGCCTTCTTAGGATTCTCTCTTTCTTCCTCTGCTCCTCTCTCCCACTCGCACTCACTTACTTTCTTTCAGCTGTCAGCATGCTATAGATTTCATTTCACTGAAAGTTGAGACTTGTCTGACAGTCTTTGGGATGTAATCTGCCTTTTCTCACTGGCTATTTTTAAGATTGCCTCTTTGTCTTCGGTGTACGGCAATGTTACTATGATACATCCAAGTAGGGATTTCTTTTTGGTTATTTTATTCGTGATTTTTCAGATAAGACTTGGTCCAACGCTTAAGTTCTGAAAATTTCTCTGCCATTACTTTATCAAATCTTCATTCCATTATCTCTGTCCTTTCCTTTTAGAGCTCACATTACACTTAACTTAGATCACCTCACACTGTTTTTCATGTTTCTTAATGTCTCTTTTACTATGTCAGACTTTCTATTGTAGTCTGTGTTTTCAGCTCACTGATTCACTCTTCAGGTGTAGGAGACTAAACTCTGCCAAGCCTGACTATTGAATTTTGTATTTCAGGTATTATATTTTTTATTTTTAAAAATGATACATTTTTAAAATCTGCTNCTTTTTTTTTTTTTTTTTAGTTTATTTATTTATTTTGAGAGAGAGTGAGTGCAGAAGAGGGGCAGAGCGAGAGGGAGAGAAAGAATCCCATGCAGGCTCCACACTGTCAGCACAGATCCAGATGCAGGACTCAATCACAGGAACCAAGAGATCATGATCTGAGCTGATATGAAGAGTCAAACACTTGCATAAACAACTGAGCCACCCAGGCACTACTGTTATTATTTTTATTGCTGTGAGTTATATCTGAAATCTTCACAACCAGCATCTTTTGTTTTTATTTCTGCATTTCTCACTCATGAGCCTTGTTTCCTAATGAATGAACTATTATTTACTGTGATTTTCATTTTTGTTAGAAAATTACTTGTGGAAATTCTTTGAGGCCTCCTGTTGGAGGTATTTTCCCTGAAAAGTATTTGTCATTGTTTCTGCCACCCATGGGTACCAAGGACCTTCCGCTACTTTAAACTATATGGTTTGAGGGTTTCTTATTTGTTTCGTTTACAGCTTTATTTAGGTATAATTGGCAAATAAAACTGTAGTACATTTAAAGTGCATAACATGATTTGATGTACATATACATTGTGAGAGGATATCCACAAGTGAATTAACATACCGTCATTGAGTTTTTTTATTTTTTATTTACCCACATCGCATTAATTTGGGCTGTAAACATACCCACAGTCAGGTTTGTGGTTACTGAGTGAATCTGTGGCATCCCACCTTTATTGAGAAGGATCTCTGCTTTGGGAAAGCCCTAGGCTCAACAGCTCTGTACAAACTGCAACTTTAATTCACTAAGTTTCAATAAATGTCCTCAAGTAAAAACAGTTTCAGTGTTCCTTCCCTTCCTAGGACCCTGCTTTCTCTTGGATTTTCATCTAGTAATTTCCATACTTTATCATCTGTCTAGTGCTATTAAGGAAAAAAAAGTATGTATGTATGTACACACACACACGTGTACACACACATTTTAGCATTTTTAGTTCTTTTAAAACAATAGATATTATGTAGACCTAAGTTTTCAAGATTGGAGGCAAGCATTCAAATTCAAAAGCTTACAACTTAGCAAGAATTGTACTAAAGATATAAGTAAAATAACTTTTAATCAAAGTGGCTAGAAAACAGCTTGCTGTGATACACAAATTTCATGTTTAATAGCAAACTAATTATGGAAGAACTAATTCAAGGAGAAATAGTTCATAAGCATTCTTGGAATGCTGAAAAATAACACCAACAAAAATAATAGTCATGAATACTATTAAGAACTTAACAGTTTTTCAAAGGGCTTTATGTGCATTATTTCAATTAATCCTTTCACTAATTCTGTGAGATAGCTAGTATTTTTATCCCCCTTTTATAATGAGGAAACTGAGCTACAAAGAATCACAGAGAGGGGCACCTGGGTGGCTCAGTCAGTTGAATGTCAAATTATTGGTGTGGGCTCAGGTCATGATCTCACAGTTTGTGAGATGGAGCCCTGCACCGGGCTTTGTGCTGGCAGCATGGGGTCCTGCTTGAGATTCTCTCTCTCCCTCTCCCCTTCTCTTTCTCTGTCTTCCCCCCGACTCATGTGCGCACACGCGCTCTGTCTCTCTCTCTCTCTCCTCTCTCTCTCTAAATCAATAGACTTAAAAATAGAGTCACATAATAAGTGTTATAAAAGAAAATCAAACTTGGATAATAACAATCTAAAGTCCCTGCTATATACTATATTACTGCCCTGGCAGTAAAGGAAAAATGAAGGATTATTTATGCACAAAGGTTTCAAATATATCTCATTCATGAAAAAAATAAAGAAAAGTCTACATTTTTAAGAACGATTATTATATAGTATAGGAAATGTCACATAAATGTTGGCTGATTACAAAATATTTTTATTATGAGGAAGCTTTCATTATAATTATAGTAATATAATAATAAAGTATAGGGAAAATCAGTACCAGAAATAATTCACAATACTTCTAAACTGTAAAAACAAGAGATTGCTTTTATGGCAAGCTTTTAAAAATGGGCAATTAAAATATCCCTAATTGTATACTGCAATAATTTGTGAAAATCAAGTATAACCCAGCTAAAAACCTACAAATAACACAATACAAAATCCAATTAAAGAGACAACACCACATAGCCTACTTATATTTAGTTAATATTATGTGGAGTAAACTGTTTGAGAATGAAAGATTTGAGGTAATGATTCAAATGAATACAATTTCAAGTTCAAGAAAATGGCTACAAATAGAATTAGGGAAAACTTTGATAATATTTGCAGATGACGCATGGCAAATAAGGAAACAATTTGAGAATATAGTAAAACTAATTACTTTGAACTCAACTACAGTCAACCCTTGATTAACTGGCATAATTGGAGTGATGAATAGATTGAAAGGAAACCACAGATTACCCAGAATTGTGGGTAAAACAGACCTCAAAACTAATAACAATATGACACAAAATAATTTTTTTTCAGTAAACTGGAATTTCAGAACACAGTCCACAGATACTATCCAAAAGTGTATAAGTAATACAAGTTCTTTAAGGCCACATAAATTGTCTGCCAAAAAAATAATGGACCGTTAAACAACTTCTTAGGGAAGATCCCTTGTATTCATGAGACTTGAATTAAGCAGGCGTTTGCCTCCTTTCTCTTCCAGTGCTCACCCTTACCTTGGTTCAACCAAAGTCCTTGCTCTTCAATATTAGAATATACCACAGCACTGCTATGTGGACTGAGGAACAGGGAGGGCCTAGTCTGTCAGGCTGTCTTAGACAGTTCTTTCCCATCGATTATATACTACAGAATCTCTTTTGGTATCTAGATGTTTTATCAGTTTATATTAATTTTAATTTATTCACAAATACACTTATAACTTCGGTTATTTTCTACCAGATAATCCAGAGTTGAGTGCCCTCCCAAATATGTAGTCGTTTAATCTCTAGAGGAAATTTACTTTTTCTTTGCTTTGATAAAATTTTCACATAAGCTGTGCATAAATTGATAAAGTAAGATTCTGAATAATGTTTCATTTTCTTCAGAAAACAAAACCTTTAAATTTCTTTTTAAAGATAAATGCTCAGATTGGTTGGTATGAAATAGCTACCTATAAATATTTCTTAAATTGAATTACTGAACAAAAGTTGAATTTCTGAATTAAAAACATAGGGGCACCTTGGTGGATGAGTTGGTTGACTATCTGACTCTTGATCCAGAGTCATGGGATTGTGCCCCACATTGGCTCCATGCTGAGTGTAGAGCCTGTTTGAGATTCTGTTTCTCTGTCTCCCCTCCCCTCTCTCCTCCTCTCTCTTTCTCCCTTAATTCTTAATTCTACCTCTTTCATATCTTAGAAACATTTTATAGTGTTTGGAAAAAAAAATAATAAACCTTAGTGATCAGTTTCCAACCAAGAAAACCAATATAGTGAGCTTATGAAGGCCTCCTGACACCAACTCTCTTGAACTAAATCTAGAAGTTGGGTTTATTAATGTGCCTTTTAATGTTATTTCATGTTTCATTTGTAGCTCCCAAATTAACTTTTTTATGATAGGCTTCTTTTTTTAGAATAATTTCAGATATAAAGAATAATTGTAAAGATTATAGCGTTATTGTATACACCACACTTAGCTTTCTCTCTTATTCACACCTTGCATTGGTGTGGTACATTCATTATAGTTAATAAGACATTGTCTATACCTTATAAGTCCGTTGCTTACTCAGACAGTTATTCTTCAGTTGTAATATAGATTAATTTTGCAGGCTGCTTATTAGTGTGCTTGGATAAGGAGGAAGAAAGTGTTCTATGGTAAAATAAGCTTAGGAAATGCTAAGTTAAAGTTAGACATACTCCCAACATGCAGAACTCAGAGTCCTTAATGTGTGTAATTGGAATTTCAAAGTGGAGTTAGAAATATGTTGTATTTTCCAAAATTATTGGGTAGCTGAACATTTCAAGGACTTAGACTCTGAGGGAACACTCTTTGAAAAATTCTGTCCTACACTGTGGCCTATCGCATAACTTAATATAGATCTGAAAGCATGAAAACTCATTTCATTAGAATCATCTCTGAAACTATGGCTGAGAAATTGTTAACAGTGCTTAGTTCCTAGAGGTAACTATTGGCTAAGGGTGTAAGGATGGAAAGAGAATCTATTGCTGGTCTGCTCTTTTGTACTTTTAAAACTTTTGTGTCAAATGCATGTATTACCTATTCAAAAAGTAACAAAAATGGTATAAATTGTATTACTCTGTAATTCAGCATAACCTGGCAAGAAGTTATTGACTGTGTAAATATGGATTTTGCGACCATGACTGTTATGGTGTATGTCTGTAACACTAAAACATTGTTGCTAGTAACTAAAATCATACACATATGATATCTATCCTCAAATATGAGTTAATAAATTGTTTAACATAAAACTTCAGCATAACAATATTTTAGAAAATAACCAATACAAGATATTCCTGGGTAAGTTCACAGTAAGAATTCAGAAAATTATATTCAGAAGACATGCACCCTGGGAGCACCTGGGTGGCTCAGTTGGTTAAGTGTCCCAGTCTTGATTTCAGCTCAGGTCAGGATATCACAGTTTATGGTATTAAGCCCCACATCAGGCTCCAACTGACAGCACAGAGCCTGCTTGGGATTGGGACTCTCTTACCCAACCCCTCAAAATAAGTAAATGAACTTTTTTTTTCAAAAAAAAAAAGACATGCATGTCTGTAATAGAATGAATAGTGTGGTATGTTTGATTGATTATAGTTTCTGTTTTAATATAAATAATATGCTGTTAGAAGTTGGTTTTTCTGAAGAAATTAACCCAGATTTGCCCCAGAGCATTAAAGTGTAAATGTTCATTAAACAATATGCTCTGCAGTGAGGGATTCATCATAATTTAGCCTCAGCACAAAACCAACTTTCTCAGCTATTTCATTGGGAAATGTCTATCCAAATAAAATTGTAAAATACTTGGCTAGAGGAGCCTATACTGTAGCAATTATTCTGATTTACAAAACTAAGATAATAAACTCCTTTTATTTATTTCTTTTCCACATATTTATATTGTTAATATCATTATCATTATTTTACTCTTCCAGTCGTCTTGGGAAGTGTGTAGTATGGATTTATTTATTACTGATGCCGCTTTACAAAGTAGGGGATGGACACAGCAGCCAAGGGGTGTTGTCTAGGTTACTCAGGGCACTGTCAGCTCCCATCTCTTGACCCCGCCCTTTGGTACTTCTTATGAATATTCTGCTCCCTAACTGTAGCTACAGCTCAATTACACATAGCCTCAATAATAATAAATTCAAACAGAATTAATTAAAAGAAAGATGATATTAAGTATCCTTTTTAAAATAATAACATCCAAGGAATTTCAGAATCATAACTGATTCTCAAGATAATCACCCCAAGGAGACGTTCAGTTTTGGTCCGCAGTCTCAATTAAGTCAGAAAAGTGGAAGATTGTATTTAGCAGAAGTTTTCAGGTAACATCATTTTATCATGAGTGTTCAGCTATCCAGAAACTAAACCCAAGCCAATTTTCCCACTTCATACCAATTTTATCCCTGAACATTGCAGTGAATTTTCTTCCAAAGTTTGCATCTTCCTAGAGAGCAGAAGCCATGTGGCCCTCATCAAGTGCTGTTATGATACCTCTATGGGCGGATGCATAATCAGTGCTTATATATATATATCTATCAATAAATATGCATGAGGATTAATAAGCAGGAAAATGAATAGTTATTAAAAGCCGTAGAATTTGTCATCACATTAAAATTTACTCAAGTCATTTCTATGTTCATCTCATTTTAGACTTGGAAAGAAAAACATTTCAGTACATGAAATCACAGATCGTTATTAAATGCCATGTTAGACTTTACAGTTATGTTTTAAAGCATAACTATAAGGGCCAAACTTAATGAAAACTTTCAAGTAATCAGGTAAGTCTCTTAAGATTCACTCTTTTAGGGGCCAAATGATTAACATTTTGTGTTAACAAGGATAATTATATAAGGAACAGGGAGTGTCAGTATCATAGAAGTGGGGTGATCGAGTTCCAAGCCATTGTCATTTGATACTTTCCATAGTTTAGCGTTTTCAAATTAAGTAAGCAGTACATGGCATTGATGGACTGTGGGTGATGGGAGCAGGATCCCTCCCAGCTCCCTCAAAGGACTGATTAGGCAACAGCAATGTGCATCACTGAAGTGTTGCAGCTGGGGCAGTGTCTGTATTGGAGGCTGAGGCTGGAAACCCTTACTCATCTTTGTGGCTTCTTGTCTTCCCTCCTGAGGCATAAAATGCAGAACAGAGAATGGAACATGCCAAATAAGGGGAGAAAGGGAGAAGGGAAATTTTGTAACTTTCTAACATATTACAATGTTTCACTCTTCGGTCAGACCTTATTTTTGTGGGAATAAGTAGTCAGAATTGCTTGTACTTGGGATTCCAGGCTTTTACTATGCCAGAGGGAGGGCATGCTTAACTTTGTTCCCTCTCCCCCTGTTGTGTGCTCTAGGCTCACCCTGGCCAAATATTAAAAAGAGGTGTAAGACATTTTCCCAGAGTATTTCAGTCCAGGACACTTTATTGGCAATAAAAGAATTCTGAAAGTGTTCAAGGAATTTGGATAAGGAATTCTGATTTTTAATTTCATTAATCCAAACTGGTAATGTTTACTGATTTGTTCTAAAAAGTAGTTTTACATTGCTCTGCCAGTTGTTTAGGGTTTGGGGACAGGAGAGAATTGTGGCAATTTTAAAAGATTTTACAGGGTGCCTGGGTGGCTTCAGACTCTGTGTCTCCCTCTCTCTCTGCCCGCCTCCCCGTGCTCATGCTCTTTCTCTCAAAAATAAATAAATCTTTAAAAATTTTTTAAAGTAAATAATAAAAGATTTTGCACTCTATTCACTGCTGAGGGGCTACCAGCTCTCCCTAATTTAGCTCCCTGAATATATTTATTATTTTTTAGCTGAGGAATGAACAAATGCACAAAATCCATACTTTTAGTGCAAAATAGAATATGCATCTTAAGAAAACTATAAAGAAGTGTTTTTAATTGTTTTGAGAGAATCATAAGCAGAGTATCATAGACCAGGGTGGAGGACATACTTAATCATGACTGTCAGGAAGCTTTGTACGAAAGTGATAAAGGGCTGGATTTGTGAACAGTGGAGGCAAGGTAGAATCCTAACAGAGAGTGACAGATTCAGAAGCAGAGAGAAAGGAAGCCACAAGCTATGCTTAAGGAACAGAAAGCAGTTCTTTTTTAGCTGTAGTGTAGGACATGATGGGAAGGTTGAAGAGAGAGTGCTACAAAAGTAAGCTGGAAGCCAGGAAGCATATTGTGGTTGTGTAGATGATTCTTTACTGTATGACACACTGTATAAGATTGGCTGTCTTGAACCATATGGAACTCTAGATAGAAAATTCTAGATCAGAGAACTTAGAGTTAATACTAAATAATTGAACCTTATATTTTAACTTTTGTGAAAGAAGTTTTTATGAAGCATGCGGTATACTTTGTGTCTTACTCAAGTGTATTATGTCTTCCCCTTTTTCTCACTATATTTCATGAAGCCCTAAAACTTCGTTAAATATATTTTTGAGGACCAAGAGAGATGGTGGTAAATAAGAGGGTCTTCCTCCCGTATCTTCTGCCTCATTCCCATAGCAGTTCAACTTTTTACTATCTGGGTTGTTAGATGGGTTATACAAAAGTTCATGGAAGAAAGGGAGTTTCACCAATAAAATGAAATTTGGGTCTAGTGAGAAATTCTTATGTAATACTACTGAGAAAGCATTTACTTATTGTAGCAGGCCATTTCTTTTAATATAATAGACAAATATTGTGGATTGAACCATAGACACGTGATGTGGGATATTTGAGTGAAAAATGTGTGTGTGAGATTAAGTTAGTATAGAAACAGGCCACTTTTAACCATTTATATTTTATAGAAATAAAAATCTTGTTTAATACACATACTGGCATTTACAAAGTAGTTTCCTGATTTCCTTAGAAAGGTCAATGCTAAAGATCCTCCACACTTCTGAACATGTTTTTGTCCTTAATTCAAAAGCTATCTTTTAAAATACTGCTTCGTGGGGCACCTGGGTGGCTCAGTTGGTTAAGCATCAGACTTTAGCTCAGGTCATGATCTTGCGGTTTCTGAGTTCAAGCCCTGTGTTGGACTCTGTGCTGATAGCTCAGAGCCTGGAGCCTGCTTTGCATTCTGGGTCTCCCTCTCTCTTTGCTCCTCCCCCAATTGTGCTTTGTCTCTCTGTCTCTCAAAAATAAACATTAAAAAATATTGACTCTTTATATTCTAAAAAAACTATAAGTACTTATAATATTTGGGACTATTAAAATAACAGTAAATACAGTCCTAATTGTGTTTTTTAAGTGAAATATTTCAAACTAACAGGTGCTTTTATATATACCATCTACTGTCCTCTCTCTGCAATTGGTGACGGATTTAAGTTCAAAGTGAAAACACAGCAAATTAACAAAAATTTCACAGCTAATTTTTTTGTGTAGTAAGTTTAGATATATTCTAGAGATACAAAATGTAGAGATATAAATGTATCAGACCAACAGGTTAAACACCTCAAACTTAGACAATGTTGTATGTCAATTATTTCATCTTAGTAATATGAATTTTTTTTTTTTTGGTATATTCAGGAATGCCAGATAATTAACTGTGAATGTAAAATGGAGTATCTGACCTCTGGTGCTTTCATTTCTTATGGGATTAAAGGTGGTCATATGCGAAGAAGCTGCACATGGTCATAAATCTTAAAATGGAAAAGGCAACACTATGTATTCCCCAAACTTTAAGTTGAAGTGACAGGGAAAAGTGTTAAGAAGCTGGAAGGACTTTAGTTGGTCCCTGAAATAATGAGTGAGGATTGAAGTTGTGTGGAGAGGAAGGAAGAGGCCATTCTACCTTGATAAGCAAAATAAGCAAAGGCAGGGAGGCAGTTTGGTCACTTGTTGAGATGTGATTGTCTCTAACATAAGGGTCACCAGGACAGCAGCAAGAGGAGAGCTAAATGGGAAGGACGGGCCAGATATGGGGAAGGTGATAAACAAAAACTCCTACCAGCACCAGAAGTTTCATTATGTTTTATCATGTTTTCACATTTATTCTATGTATCTTTCTGTGACAGAGTAATGCACCCCATCCCCTGCCCCCCGCCAAGATGTCAACTTCCTAAAGCCTCGAACTTGTGAACATGTTACCCTATATGGTGACATGTGAAAGGGAGTCATCGTGTAACTATTATCGAGAATAATAATTCCCAAAGATAGATCCAGGTCCTAATCTTGCCTTATGAATGTTGCCTTATATGGCAAATAGATGTTACAGTTGTGATTAAATTAGAGGTAGGAAATACAGAAATTATCCTGTATTATCCACATGAGACCTATGTGCAGTTGCAAAGGTCCTTATTAGAAGGAGAAACAGGATGATTTTAGAGGACAGAGAGGCTTTGTGATGGGAGAAGAGTCAGAGAGAAAAGATGCTAAGCTGCTGCCTTTGACCATATAGGAAGGGGATATGAGTCAAGGAATGAAAGAAATGCAGCCATAGACACTGAAAAAAGCATGGCAATAGATATGCACTAGAACTTCCAGAGGGAAAACAGCCCTGCTAACACCTTGGCCTGAGCCCATTTAGACTCAGTTCAAACTTGTGGTCTCAAGACTGTAAGCGGGTAAATTCCTGTTGTGTAAGGCACAAAGCTTGTTGTCATTAGCCACAGAAAATTGATACACCTAAGGCATTAGATGCTCGTATAGTCACTAGAAAGCCTGGACTGTGCTGTAGAGGGCCTCTAGGGATGCTCAACATCAGGCTGCCATCAGAACACAAGAAGCTACTGCCATAACTCTAATCCACTTGCCAGGAAACTCTGCTACATGACAGCCTTAACACTGGCGAATGGCCATAGGAATATGGATTCTGGCATCACGTCCACTAGAACAAGTGGAACAGCTGCCTCTTGACACACAAAAAGCTGAACAATGGGCACAGGCCTCAGCCAGAGAACAGTCTTTTTCTCTCCATTAAAACATTGCTTGCTGTCGGAAGAGGAAAGAAAACAATAAAATGAGTCAAGAAGATGTTCTTTGTTGCATTTTCATTTTCCAGATCCCTCAACAAATTTTACAGAAGAGAGTTTTTAGATTTGCACTTTTTATAGTAGTAAAAATTTAAACAGAAAGACAAGCAGAAAAATCTGCAGAATTTACCACAAAGGATTTGAGGTTACTTACAGACCATTTTAGGCTCCATCATTCCGTTTTTGTAGAATTACTTTCTAAGCAATATGAGTTAATAAAATTAAGTCTGTTAATGCAACAATGTGGATAGAGCACCTGTTTTTGGGGGGAGCATCAATATAAGGTCAAGATGGGATAATACTAAAGAAAGGGAAAACTTTGCCCCTGTTCTTACAGAGAATGTATGATTAATGTAAGATAGATCTGCTGCCTGCCTACGGTTAATATGTGTTAAAGCATGTTTGAAAGTTCTGAATGATAAAAATAAGTTGGAAATGAATTCAGAAGCTTCATTTGGGAAGAGAGTTTTGAAAGACTGTTTCCCTGAGAAGAATAGGAGATACATTTCTGGATGATGGAGGACACAGATTATATGCAGGGCAGAGGCAGGAGAGAATACAGTCACAAGAGTGATTCTGACTAGTTGGTACATGAGTCAGTGTGGAGAAGTTATGGGGAGGAAAGTGCTAAGGTTGATGTAGTTGCTAAGTAGCCATGAGGCTCAAACTGAGGAACTGATTTTTCTAGTGAGGTTGTTATGACTTAGCAAGTTCATTGGGATAAGTTTGAGAAAGGAAGTTAGGAAACAATACTTAAAACATTTATTTCATGATGCTGAGATGGCATCCAAAGGGCAAAAGGCAACGCTTTCATCAGCTGCTGATGAGGTTTGACTGAAAAGAGACCATGCTGCAGATATACAAGCAGCTCTCTTGTCTTTTTAAAGTACAATCTATATAGAGAGATGGTTTAAAAAGATAGTCTCTAAAATGCAAAATAAAAGCCTCTCTCATACTCCTCCTTATCTCTGGATCTTCTGTCTAAAGGTTATTGCTGTTAACGGGCTTAGGTGTCCTTTGGAAAAGGCATGTTTCTAACATAAAGATCACATATTCTTGTACAAATGAAATGATGGCATACGCACAGCACTTACCCCGTTCTTTGAGTTCTTTTAATATCAATACATTCTTGGTAATGACTCAACAGTATCTCATTGTACAGCTTTCCCATGATACATGTAGTCAGTCTACTGCTACAGGATATTGATGCTGGACTTTTTACCTGTCTGCCCATTTACCTTTCTGAGCTCATCCACTTTTCTCTCTGTGCTCACTGCTCCAACCACACCAGACTCCTGCCTGTTCTTCAAACACAAAAGTAGTAGTCCTGCTTCTGCATGAACATTTCTCTGTCTAGAATGCTCTTCCTTTAGGTATCGGTTTGCTACCTTCCTCATACCTTAATTCACATTTTGGCTTCTCAGTAAGACCATCTTTGATCACGTTATTCAATATTGTAATATTATCCTACTCCCAATCTACTTCCTTTTTAAATTGCTCTCCATAGAACATTTAAGTTTCTAAAATACTGTATACTGATTTAGTTTGTCTCTTTTTTCATGAAAATATAAGTTTCATAATGATAATAATTTTTGTGTGTTATTTAATTGTCACAAATACCTTTATCAGTAAAGAGTTGTTGGGGGATTTGAGTGGCTCTGTCAATTAAGTGTCCAATTTTAGGGGCGCCTGGGTGGCTCACTCAATTAAGGGTCCAACTTCAGCTCAGGTCATGATCTCACAGTTTGTGGGTTCGAGCCTTGCATCAGGTTCTGTGCTGGCAGCTCAGAGGCTGGAACCTGCTTCAGATTCTGTGTCTCCTGCTCTCTTTGCCCCTCCCCCACTCATGCTCGGACTCTCTCTGTCTCAAAAATAAATAAAAACTATAAAAAAAATTTTTTTTAAAGCTTCCAATTTCAGCTCAGGCCATGAACTNCAGGTTCTGTGCTGGCAGCTCAGAGGCTGGAACCTGCTTCAGATTCTGTGTCTCCTGCTCTCTTTGCCCCTCCCCCACTCATGCTCGGACTCTCTCTGTCTCAAAAATAAATAAAAACTATAAAAAAAATTTTTTTTAAAGCTTCCAATTTCAGCTCAGGCCATGAACTCACAGCTCGTGGGTTCAAGCCCCACATCAGTCTCTGCTGACAGCTTAGAGCCTGGAGCCTGCTTTGGAGTCTGTATCTCCCTCTCTTTCTATCCCTCCCCCACTCATACTCTATTTCTCAAAAATAAATAAACTTTTTTTTTATTAAAAAATTAAGAGTTGGTAGACATTTTCTGTTCAGACAAATATATAATCTTAAACAAAATCTTCTTCCCCTTCAGTATTATTTAATTGTTGTTTTATCACATCCACACTCTAGATATTTCCCTTTGGATTCTCAAATATCGCCTAAAATCGTAGGCTTTTCCTTTAGTATATGTTAGTTAAATGTATATTTCTTTAAAAAGCATAATCAAAGGGCCTGGATGGCTCAGTCGATTAAGCTTCTGTCTCTTGATCTCAGCTCAGGTCATGATCTTACCTTTTATGAGTGTCAGACCTGCATTGGGCTCTGCTTTGGCACTTCGGAGGCTGCTTGAGATTCTCTGTCTTTCCCTCTTTTTCTTCCCCTCCCCTGCTTGTTCTCTCTCTCTCAAAATAAATACACTTTAAAAAATAAAAAAAATAAAAGCATAATCATAGGGGTGCCTGACTGGCTTAGTTGGGAGAGCATGTGACTCCTGACCTCAGGTTTGTGAGTTCCAGCCCTATGTTAGGTTTAAAGATTACTTAATTAAATAAAACTTAAAAAAAAAAAAAAAGGAAAAAAATGAATGCACATGCTAGACACCAGTTTAAAAAAAAATCTGTATATTAGGCAGATAAATAAATCCTACCCCTCGTTCTAATAAAGGTATATAAGTTATGTTTTCCTCTACTTTGATAATTATCCTTTTTTTTAATGTTTGTTTCTTTTTGAGAGAGAGAGACAGAGTGTGAGCAGGGGAGGGTCAGAGACAGAGACACAGAATCCGAAGAAGGCTCCAGGCTCTGAACTGTCAGCACAGAGCCTGACGTGGGTCTCTAACCCACAAACTGTGAGATCATGACCTGAGCTGAAGTCGGCCATTTAACCAACTGAGCCACCCAGGCACCCCTGATAATTATTCTTTAACACCATTTTAAGGTAATACATGGCCTAGTGAGAGAAAACCATTTGATTACACAGAAAAAGTTCTAATTCTAAGTGAAATTGTTATGTGTAATAGTTTAGAATCTCTGTACCCAAATTGGATAGAAATAGTTATTTAAATGATATAGATGATAAGAACTTTCAAAAGATGGTGTTTTTTTTCAAAATTTATAAATAATAGTTTTGAGCATTAGCACTGCAATAATTTATATTAGTTTCACTTCACGTTTTCCTATTGCAAAATTTGCCACAAATTTCATCAGATCTTTTGGAGTGACATAGCAGAATGCATCAAGAAAATCTCCAACTGTTTTGACAGTGTTTTTGGAGCTTCTAGATCCCTCTCCCTCATGGAAGCAATTATTGTTATTAATGTAAAAAAACTTAGATTAAAATATTTTCTTGGTAGCTTTGTATATTCTATTAAGTCATAGGCAAATATTTATTAATAAGTTGAATATGTTAATTTTTTTAATTTTCCGGATTGGTGTCAATCTTAAGTATACTTGGGAAAACAAACTTACAGACAAATTGATACAAAATAAAGTATAGGGGTGAGTTAGATCTGTCTGTCTTACAGGCACAGGCATAGAGAGTTTATTCCACAGCATTATTTGGAATTGTAGAATACAGATAGGAGCATAATATAATTGCAGAAATACAGTGTCTTCCGAAAAATGGCCTCTGCAAAGCCGTTTATCATCCATGATCTAGATGCAGAGAAGTTGTAATTGTTGTGGTTCTGTGCCTTGTTACCCACGATTGTCACACCAAAATGGCACAAGGATCAGGAAACCAGCTAGATATGCACCAGAGGCATTTATATTTCATCTTTCAGAGATCCAATTGATTTGTATGAGTTAGTGAATATTTCACTATCTAGCATCTATGATTTTTAAATAAAGCAACCCTTTTAAAGATAGTAATTGCAAATATGTGAATTATATCTTTAATTGGAAAAATAATGAGCTTGTATTGGTAAGCTATTTCTTATTTTACCTTGCATGCTTTCACACTTAAGAATTACTTGACTGTTTGTAAATTGTGCTGGCTGGAGAATATTTTATTTGATGTCTGTGTACTTCTTGAATATTCTTAGGTGTTAAATGGGAACCTAATTACAAAACAAATTTAGTTATTCACTATATACGGCCACTATAAACATTATGATTAGCCTTTTAAAGCCTCTAGTCAGTTTTTCTCAATACTGAATTCTAGTAAACACTGTAAACTCACAATTTTGCATGAATTTATATGCAGTTAAAACCTCAGTGAAGGGGCGCCTGGGTGGCTTAGTCGGTTAAGCGTCCGACTTTCGCTTACGTCATGATCTCGCGGTTCGTGGGCTCGAGCCCCGCGTCGGTCTGTGTGCTGACTGCCAGCTCAGAGCCTGGAGCCTGTTTCAGATTCTGTGCCTCCCTCTCTCTCTGATCCTCCCCTGCTCACGCTGTTTCTCTCTCCTAGAAATAAATGAAACATAAAAAAAAAATTAAAAAAAAAAACTCAGTGAAATTATGTGTATATTTGTGTATCAACAATTACTATATCTTCTGTCCTCTGCCATGCTAAGAACCGGGGGTATCAACATGAATAAGATACTTCTTCTTCACTGAGTATGGTAGCCTAGATAATTGCCCCCTAAGAAGTCCAAGTCCTAATCTCTGGAATATGTGAATGTTACCATGTGTGGTTAAAGACTCTGTAAATGTGATCACTGAAGTATCCTAAGAATATCCTAGGACTATTTTGGAGTATTGAGGTGGATTCACATACAAATCTGTGTGTCCTTATAAGACGCAGATATAGGGCAGTTTGACACAGTCATGAGAAGACAGTGTGATGATGGAGGCAGTGACTGGAGTGATGTGACTCCAGGGCAGGGGATACAGCAGTCAACAGGAAGTGGAAGACGCAAGGAACAGATTCTCTGTAGTGGATATAGAAGGAATTGAGCCCTGCCAATCCTTTGATTTTGTCCCAGCTAATACTGATTTCAGACTTCTGGACTCCAGAACTGTGAGAGAATAAATGTGTGTTGTTTTCAGTCACCAAGTTTGTAGTAATTTGTTGTGGCAGTCATAGGAAATGGATATGCTGGCGTACTCAACATTTAGTGAAAGAGACACATGCAAAAACTAATAATTATGGTGCAGTGAGAGCCCCACCAGAGGTAGGCAGGAAAGGAAGGGGGAGTGCCGCGGTCGGGGTGGAGCATTAACTCTAGCAGATCGAGTTCTGTAAAGCTATTTAAAAGATGTGAACTGAGGCTTAAACTAAAAATAAGAGCTTTTCCAACAAGAGAGTGCAAAAATGCAGAAACAAACAAAAAGTGTGGTGAGTTTTATAATACAAAACTGTATTTTGAAATGTATATTCCACTGCTCGCTTCGGCAGCACATATACTAAAATTGAAATGTATATTCCATTTCAGGAAACATTAAGTCCTAAAATAATTTTCATTGATTTTGTAAATTTGATTTTTTATGTTTATCAAAGAAGAGTACAAGGCATAAATAAGTCACAGGGATGAAAAAAATACAGCATGGGGAATATAGTCAATAGTTTTGTAATATTTTTGTTGGGTGACAGATGGTACCTACACTTAACCATGGTGGGCATTGTGTTTATTATAATTGTTGAATCACTGTGTTATACTTCTAAAACTAATGTTATATATCAACTCTACTTTAATTAAAATATTTGATTTTTTAAATAATAAGAGTTTTTGAGGAGAAAATACAGGGCTATGAAGCATTCTTGGAAAGAGTAATATCATGTAGGTTACAAATAAGGTAAAATAATATTTCAGTTACAGAAGCAAAGAGTAATTATTATTTCCTGATATTGCCAATATCTAAAGGTTTTAGAGAAATTATTACATGAAAATTTTGATTAGAAGATCTCTACAGTGCCGTAGTTTAATCAGTTGGGGAAAGAGAGATCATTTATTCTAGTTATACAAATAATTACCAGCCCCTCAAATCAAAATAACAATAAGACAACAGTTTTAATAAAAATATTTCTTTTCTCCTTTTTTAGTTGGATTAGTAAGAACTTTGCCTAAAAGTTTTTGGCCAAGTGAAAAATACAGAGAGGTTATTTCTCTGTGTTCTCTTGTCAAAACTAAACAGTAGAAGTAGTAAGGATAGCTGAACAAAACATCTGATACTGTTTGGGGGCCCCTAGAAATTTTGCAGACTGGACAGAATTTGGATGAGTTTTGGAATCTATTTTCAAAGTTGACTTAGATACTTAAGAGAAAATAATAAAGAGAAGATGTTATATACCAAATGGGGATTTACTACGGCGTGCATCAGCTATCAGTGATTTGGCTGTGAGAACAAAGAGGGGAAGACAAATGAACTATAACATAAAGGACAATTTGATTATCCACAGATCACAATAAAAGTAAAAGTAAAAAGACAGAGCTATTGATTTGAGTTCTTTTCCCAGAGCCAAGAAACTGGATTAACTGATCACTAGATACTGAGAAGTTCATTTCCACACCTTTCACAGCAGTAAGCATTATCAAACTTCAGTTCTGTAGGAAAGAGGCCCAATACTGGCCCTTCCCAAAGCAGTAGGAAATAAAAGTATTTAAATGATGTTTTAGCCATATCCTTTAAGCTTCCTGTGGAAGCCCAACACTTGCCTCCTTCCTTAGCATCTCCAGCTCACCTGAGAGCCAGGCGACTCATACACCCTGCCCAGACACTCCTGGCCTCTGGCCCAAACACAGTATGTTGAATCAGGTCTACACTCCAGTTGAAAATACTTTTGCAAACTCAGCCAGACAGGGATGTCTCACTTCCTGTATTATTTTGGTAGTGGATTTTCTGAGATAACTGCCTCTAATACAGTCTAAAAAAACTTTGCTATTAATGCAAATAGACATGAAACTGAGAGGGAGATTCGAATTCATTACACGATGGCAATATTCTGTTTGTTTATTTTTATGAGTGATTCAGGAGAGCTTTCCTATTGATTAAACTTTCAAAAATATTTTATTCACATGCACAGTAATTAAGTATGCTTAAATGATGGATAGCCCGTAGTTTGGGTCATTCTCTCTCTCATTATTCCTATAAACATAGTTTCTTTTTGACCCTATATATATCACTGGGATACCTATAAAAATAATTGATAGAACAGTATGGTCACCCATAGGAACAATACATACTTAATACTCAAAGAAAGATTTCTTTTAAATAATTTAAAATTTCTACTTCTCATTTTATTGTAAAACAAAAGATTTCTATGACTATCCTAAAAATATATGTTTCTCTTAGTTTTCTAATCAGATATTCAAATACTTCGTGTATTTTGATAATGTATACTTTACTATTAATTTTCAAGTTTTTTTTTTTTTAAATGAGCTGTGTCCTTTAGCTGCTTTGTTAACAAAAATTATAGTTCTATGGTGTCATTGTCTCTCCGGTTTCTACCCACGCCAGCCTAAGCCTGGAAAGTTAAGTCATTCCAAAATGTGTTTGGTCTGCTAGTCTCTAGACGATGCATTACTTCCTAGGGAAACTAGACTGAAAAGTAACTACCAGTTTAATCTGCCAGTATACCAATGGGGATTTTACAAAATCACAGTTGTACTTGGAATACTGTATTGATTTATTTAGAATTTCAAGAGATCTTTTCCTTGCTTCAACCTAATAAGATAGAAGATAAACAGTCTAATATCTGCATCATTGTTTTTTTTAAGTAAGATGGGATTGGCTTTTTTCTGTTTCTGCAGCTTATATGTGTGTGTGTGCACGTGCACACGCATAGGAGTGTGCCAGCATGTGCACTTGCATGTGGAAGAAGAATACAGTTTTTAATTATTCTAGAAAGAAAACAATATACTCTGGTAATTAGCCATAAGACTTTGCTAAGATTGGGACTTATTTGATATTAGGTAGTCACTTTAGGAGAGTAAAAATTTTGACTACCCAATAATATAACTATTGTAACCATCTAAATTCAAAAACAAACACACCTTGTAAAAGCAGGCTAAAAAAATCATTTGAAAATACACTTACTGTGAATTCCAAGACTGATCTGAGTCTTGAGCAACCATATAGAATGAGCTCTCTTTTCACTTTTTGCTACTTTCACTGACAGAATGGGAACCCTTCAAGTGATTTTTTACTGAAGTTGCTTCTTAGAACACTGTAGAGCATAGCAGACTTCTTTTGGTTTTGTTTTGTTTGGTTTTGGTTTTGGTGCATAAACCTTTCCTATTCTAGTCCCTACCAAGGCCAAATTCCATAGTCAACATTCCCCTTTTATAGTGAGACTGGAAATGTTTCTGCCTTATAATCCAAGCTCTCATATATTTGACCATATGTACTTTTAGGAATTGTGACTTTACCTGCCTTCAGCCAGACTCTCTTATTACTAATAGGAAGTTTTCCTCCAAATTTCATTTTATTTAGTTATTCTTCATAATAGAGTCTGTCTCTATTTTTTTAAGGATAACTGAAAAAAAAGTAAATAATATTCTGACCAAGTTTGAGTCATTTCACATTTCATATTCTTTATACAAAAATTCACTTTGAATCTATATATTCTACTAACATCACATTTTCCACTCTTCCATTTTAAATTACAATATGGTTTATTTCTTGAAGTTTTGCTTTGACAAGTGTAATTTTGTCTTTGTATAATGTGAGTTTTTAGTACTATGCACTTATATTTCTTTTGGTCATATAGCTTGTAATTCTTTCCAGAAAGCATGTTTTAATCTATTTCTTAAAGAGTATAGAAAGAAATAGAAAATCTAAAGAAGCATGCTAAGCATTCCTTGATAGTTTGAAACTAGCAAGCCCTCTTCCTTAATTGCTTCCCTCCATTCCCAGAGGATTGTTAAGGATCTCTTAGTTCTTTTCCATGGATTTATGTATTCATAATTAATAATACACTGTATTTTTTAAATCAGTAGATTTTAGAAATAATTAAAGGCATAATTCTGTATGTTAATCAAAGACAAAAGCTCATGAATATAGCTTCCAAATGCTCTTTCAGGGGGAAAGATTGATCCCTATTTTTTGTTTGTTTTGCTCATGGAGATATAGTGAACATTAAATAAAATTCAAGATTCTTAGGTGTATAGTTCTGTGAATTTTGGCAAACATACAACCAGGCTAGGACATATTTCTGTCATCCCCAGAAAGGTTCTTCATGACTATTCCTAGTCAATCCAGTCTTCCCACTCCTGTACCTGGCAACTGTCCCAATAGTTTTCTTTTATAGGATGTTAAGTAAAATCATGTAGTGTAAAGCATTTTGAGTCTAACTGCTTTCATGTAGCACAATACCCTTGAGATTCTTCCATGCAGAGCTATGTCACTGTTCCATTGCTTTTAATGACTAGTACTCCAAGTGTGGATATACCACATTTGTTTATCTACTTGCCCTCTAAATTCTTTCACTATTGATAATTATATTATTATTATTAAAATTTACTTATTATTTAAAAGTACTTACTGTGTGCCAGGTACTTTGGTAGACATTTTACATAACTTCAACGACTTAGTGCTATAAATCGTAACATAGTATTTTTTAACAGCAGAGCCAGACTTTAAGTCTAAATCCCATCTCCACCACTTACTAGTTTTGTAACCTCAGGCAAGCTACTTAACATTCTCTAGTTTCATACAAATGTGCAAAGGAGATGATAATCTCTATCTCATAGGGCTGTTGTGAGATTAACTGTGTTAATATCTCTAAATACTTTTAACAGTGTCTGGCACTCAGTGTTAAGTAAGTAAATGTCACTTGTGTTTTGTTAGTATCTCCATTTTAAAGAAGAAATAGGCTCAAAAAAGTTCAGACTTGTGCAAAATCACATGATCACTCAAGTGACAGACCCAAGATTTTAACCTAGCATTATCTGACTCCAAACTTGACAAGATACTACTTCATATTAAATCCAAACTACTGAATCCCTCTGACAATATGATAGGCAGTGCATTTGGAGAAAACTTTCCACTAAAATATAAGAAAATGCTACATAAATTACAAGTATATGTATTTTTTCTAGTGCACACACAAATGAATTTAAAGCTTTGAGAAACAGTTAAGACCAAAACAATAATAAGCTAAAGCCAAAGCAGGCACTTTGCTCTGAGCAGTGAGCAAACTCAAAAGTAGGGCTGCCCTGAGACAAAAATGCTGATTGAGCATAACTCCCCGAAGACTACCTTAGACCCCGAGCACCCTGGGGTAGTGCACACCCCTTGCTCTCAGTAGAAATACATGCAAATCCACTCTGGAGGCAAGTCCTCAGGTTTTTCACAGGACAGGTTATTTTAATATTACCAAGCATTTTTGTCAGAGTAAATGTTTGATAATATTTACTCCCAACTTAATCTCTAAGGTAACATAATCTTGATTCTAGAATCCTCCCCCAAAGAGCAAGAGTTTGACAAAGAATATTACAGACCAATGTTATTCGTGAAGATCAGTGTAAAATTCCTGAACAGGATTAAGAAAACTAAATCTACCAGTGCGTTTTTTTAAATGAGAGAGAGAGCATGCCCAAGCAGAGGGGGGCAGAGGATCTGAAGCAGGCTCTGCGCTGACAGCAGAGGGCCTGATGTGGGGCTCGAACCCGCACATTGCGAGATAATGACCTGAGCTGAAGTTGCATGCTTAACCAGCTGAGCTACCCAGGTCCCCTACCAGTGCATGTTTTAAACATTAAAACTAGTTGATGAAAAGGTTGGATTTATTTCAGCAAGGAACAGTTACAGTATACCACATTAATCGATAAAAAGAGAAAAACCATGTGATTAAACTGGTACATAGAAATTAATAAAACTCATCAAACAATAAAATTTCTTTAAACGTTAGGATTTATAGGAATTTCTTTAAGTGTTCAACAAAAACTCCTGAGAGGTACAAACATTTCTGCAAATCAGGGTTCTCATAATCAGTGCTTCTATTCAATATTGTATTGGAGGTCCTAGCCAGTACATGTAGAGCACAGAAAGAAATAAAATGTATAAATCTTGAAGAGACAATTTTCAATATTCACAGCTCATATGACTGAGTGCATAGAAAATCCAAAACAATCTATAGCTAAATGCTATGAATTAAGATGAGTTTTAGCACTGGGTGTTATGTGGAAACTAATTTGACAATAAACTATTTGTGCAAAAAAAAAAAAAAAAAAAAAACACTGAAGAACTTGTAAAGCCAGAAGAGAACAACTATAAAAATAAAAATATTTAAGAAAAAAAAGATGAGTTTTATCAGTGTCTCGATATACGATAAAAATACAAAAATTAATTATTTTTCTATACACTGATATCAAGATTAGAAAATGTAATCCAAAACATGCAAAGATTAAATTATAAAAGATGCAGCAATTAAGAAATTTGAAGGATAGGAAGATTATCATAAAAATTTAATTCGTTTAAAATTATCTGTAGAGTCACTCCATCTGAAATGAAAACCCCAACAAGGCTTGGGAGGTTGTTTCTGAAATTTACTTAAAACAAAAGGCTAAGAATAGGTAAAGTAGTCCTGTAGAAGAATAAAGTGGGGGAACTTTCTCTACCAAATACCATGACTTGTTATATAGAAATACAAATTAGTAAGGTATGCTATTGACACTGACATGGACAACTGGGAAACTAAACAGAAGGGTCTAACAATATACCCATGCTTATATGCAGAATTTGTAAATGACAAAAGTGGTAGTACATTTCATTAGGGAGAGGATCAACTATATATATGGACAAATGTTTTCTCCTTGAAAAATAATGAAATTTTATTCCCTCTTCACACCTACGTGAAAATAAATTTCAAATAGATTAAAAATGTGAATATAAAGTGCAATTTGGAAGAAAGCACTAGGGAATATTTTTAAGATATTGAGGAAGAGAAGTTTCTTAACCAAGGCTGGAAGAGTACAACCCATAGGAAAAAAGATATATAAATTTGACCACATTGAAATAAAGAGTTTCATCAAAAGGCATCATAAAGAAAATGACAACCCACATCCTGAGATAAAATATTTGCAACCTATTGAAATGAAAAAGAATGTGTATCCTCCTAAGTCAACAAAGTAAAAAATGAGCAACTCAGTAGAAAACTGGACCAAAGACTTAAGCAGGCATTTCAGAGAAGAAATACATACATAGCTTTTAAACAAACATATGAAAAGATGGCCATCCTCATTAATTCTGCATAAAACACTTAGTAATACAAAGAGGGAAAGATAAACTTTCTCTTAGGGAAGTATGGCAGACACTACCTTGTGATCAAAGTGAACTTCGTCAGTAGTGGTACAAATTGAAATCACACAGTACCTCATCGATGCAATAAGAACACAACAGCACTTCTCTGATAGTCCTGCCAAGGTGCATACCTTCATTCAAACCATGAGGAAATATCAGACAAGCTCAATTTCTGTTAAGTACATTCTATGATATTATTGGCTAGTAATTGTCCAAAATACCTCAAGAAATGACTGAGGAACTGTGAAGGAAGACTACAGAGATGTGACTACTCAAGTAATGGGGGAGTTTGAGCTAGATTTTTGTGTTAGAAAAGATATTGTGTGGACTACTGGAAAGCAAATAGGGGGCTGAGCACTAAATGGCAGTATGTGTCCATGTCAGTTTTCTGATTTTGATGGTTGTGTTGTGGCTGAGTAGAAAAATGTTTATTAGGACATTTATACTCACCAAATACTCCCTAAAGTAGTGAGATAATAGGGGCATCATATTATTTTCAAACAATACTGTTCCTACAATTCTTCTTTCAACTTTAAAAAGTAATTTTTTATTTTATAAGTATTTTAACATAATTTATGTCAAATGGCTTATATATAACACCCAGTGCTCATCCCAACAAGTGCCCCCCTCAGTGCCCATCACCCATTATTCCCTCTCTGCCACCCCTTCCCAATCCACCTTCAGTTTGTTCTCTGTATTTAAGAGTCTCTTGTGGTGTGCCTCCCTCCCTCTCTGTTTGTAACTATTTTTTTCCCCTTCCCTTCCCCCATGGACTTCTGTTTCTCAAGATTCACACTATCTCTCTCAAAATAAGTTAATAAACTTAAGTTCATTGCTCAGATATGTGGCCCAATGTGGGGCTCCCTCCAACCCACAAGGTGCGAGATCATGACCTGAGCCAAAGTTGGATGCTTAACTGACTGAGCCACCCAGACGCCCCAAAAGTAAGCTTTAAAAAATGCTACAGAGATACCAATTAATATTATTTTAGAAAAAATGTAAAATTATTACACTGTCAAATGTTGGAGAAGAAGTTATCAACAGGAATCATAAACAGTGCAAATGAGAGTAGAAATGGGTTCAAACGCTTTGAAAAACAACAATTGAAACATTCATACACAGTATGACCCCAAAGTCCAAATCCTCAACATATTACCAAAGAGAAATTCTAGTTATATGTGTTCTAAAAATTTTATAGAAGACTGTTTAAAGCAGTATTGTTCGTGTTTTATACATATATATGTATGTATGTATATATTATTTTATATTTAATATGTACTTATGCATATAAAATCACACAATATAATATTTACACAGCAGTGAATATAAATGAGATAAATGAATCATAGTTACTTAATGGTGAATAAAAGAAGCAAGTCATAGAAGGCTAGACATAGTGTGATTTTATTTTTATAAAACTCAAAAATAGAGCAGCATTTAAACAAGATATTAGGTAGGAATATGTATACGTGTAATAAAACTTTTCTTTTTAAGGCAAAGAAATGATTAACACACAATATAGGATAGGGTTATATGTCTATGGGGAGGCAAAGAGAGAAGGTTAGAGAATGGAGCATGTTGGGTATAACCATAATGGTAATTTTGTATTCTTAAGTAGTAGCACTACAGGAGTCTGACTTACTATTATGCTTTACAACTTCTGTGTATTTATATGTCATGTGAATATTATATACATCGAATTTAACATAAAATTTAGACTAGAGAGAAAGGGGAAGGCATAGCAAATCAACCTGCCAGGACATTTTTGCCGATGTGGTCAAAGAGTAAACAGAAGAAAACCCTGGTGTTACATTATTCAGATCCTGCTCACTGTTAGGTTGCTAGAGCCTAAGTTATTTGAGAATACTCAAAACTGTTTCTACCTCAGCCTTAAAGTACAGCGAGGATAGCTGGAGTCAGTATTCTAGACACCATTGATGCTGTGTGCTCCTCCTGGTATAGTTTCCTAACCAAAGTGCTCCAAAGAAGTATGCTTTGGCAGGCTTATTTTCTTTGTTTTAAAGAGTCTCTTTAAAGGAGAAATTTAAACTCCTCTTAAAAGGATTTGCTCTTAACTAAAGAGTTCCCATTGCTGTTTGTCCGACAGTGCTCTGACACATGAGGAAAACAAGCAAATTGATTATGTAAATAAGTAGACAGCTTTATGAAACACAGACTAGTGACCCTTGAAGCTCAGAGAATCAATGTTGTAAAACAAAGACGTCTTCTGACAACTTTTATATGGGCTTTGTTTATCTCCAGTGAATCCATATATATTGAATCAACATTAAACTGTATTCAAGAGAAAGCATTGGTAATGCTTTCGTGCTCAGCATACATTCAAGGTATTATAAATGAATATTTACCCTTCCAGTCATTAAGTAGCTATATAGGAGTTGTATGGTCACTACGACATTTTATTTTCTGCTGAAGTAAAATCCTTTGAAGAGGAAAGGGTAGAATATAAACTTTATTGGCACAGTCTTCAGTAGTAAGAGGCAGCAGTGGACCTCTGTCCTGAAGGCATTTGACTGAACACATACAGTCATCACTTACCTTGCTGCAAGGACAATATAGCAATGCGACAGAAGAGTTTATATTTGAAGATCTCAAAGTACCCTCTTTTTTTTTTTTTTTTTTAATTTTCCACTACTTCAGGATGGATAGTACCATATGGCTTCCCCATAAGTGGACCTGTTACTAATAAACTAGGACTGATGTGTAATTACGTTTTCAGTGATTCATCTGTGAAACACCCTGGGTTATTTTACATGGAAGCATCTGGTTCACATGTGTACAGTGGTTACTCTGTGGTGATTGACATCTGTATTCTTCTAATAAAGTCCTAGTTGCACAGATGTAAGCTGTTACCCTCTTTTTTACATAGACAAAACCTGCATTTGAAAAATCCTTATCTCAACCCTGTATATGAACATTTCAATCTTCTGCACACATATGCGTCCGCGCGCGCACGCACACACACACACACACACACACACACACCACTTGCACTGTGACTAGCATATAATATAAACATTTCATGCATGTAGTGTATCTCAGTTGGTGAACAGATGTATATAAGCACCTTTATCTCTTATGTTTGTTTACAACATGACATCTGTTTTAGATTGTAAGCTCAAAGAGGGCAGTGACCATGACAATTTAATATTATGCAGACAATGTCCAGTAAAGCATAAGTCACTTGCAAATGCTTACTAAGTACTTATCAGTCAAAATGGTGACATTAATGACTTTAAGGAAAAATAGAACTTATAATCTGACTATAAACACCTTTTGTACTTTAAGAAATATTTTCTGGACATGACCTTGCTTTTCAATTTCACACATTATAATTAAGCAGGTAACACATAAAACTATGTTGTGTTGAACAGAATTAGTTTGTTTTATGTTAGAATAATTCGCTAGTGATGTGTGATAAGAGATTTTAAAGAGGCTGAATGCAAGGCAGGTTTCATGAAGGATGTAGCATTTTAGCTGAGCCTTGTAGGGTAGTAGAATTTGTACATGTAATAATGAAGGACAAGATATTTAAGGAAAAAGGAAAATGGGAAAGAGGCGTTGGTTAAGAGCGTGGAGGCTAGCAGACCTGAGGTTAAGTCCTGCCTTAGCCATTTATAAATTGTAAGAGCTTGGTTGAATGGGTCATATATCTAAGGTTTGGTTTCCCATTTGGAAAATAGAGACCATAAACAGACATAGGGTTATTGTGACAATTACATGAATAAGGAGTTAATACAGTACCTGGTATAAGGAGAATATTTAATAAATGTTACTGGTTAGTCTCGGTGACAAATGAACTACTTTGAACAGAGTTTAAATAGAATTTTGAGTATTGAATTTAGTAAAAAGAACAACACACAAGAAACCATGGAGGACAGCTCCAGGCTATGTGCGAAGATCTGAAGCTTCTAGTTAGAATTCTTATTTGCATCAAGAAAGGTCAGGGTCTTCTTTTTAAAAAGGTATCTTTATTCCTCTTAAATTATTTTCTTCAGTGGTATGTGTGGCAGAGTGACATCAGAGTATAGTCGTTCATACCTGGATAAAAATATCAGTATCATGGTGAATAAGGTACTTTTCAATGAATGTGTTATCTTTATCTTTTAATCCTCTTACTTATCCTCAGCACACTAAATTCAGAAGCATTGTTAGCTCTGACTCTTCCTGAATCTGGTGAAGAACCTCTCTTTCCCTTATTTCCAAGTTAATAATAACCATTTAGTTAATGTATAGGAGATAGTTTGGCCCACACTTCAACAGACACAAAACACTCCTGTAATAGGTCATTGACCTAATCTAATTTCCCCAAGAAAAGTGAACAAAAATAGTAGTATATAATGTGTATGTCTACCTCTGATGTGTTAAATCAAAACTTTTTATTACTGGAAAGCAGGGGATGGGTAGTCTTCAGGGAGAAACCTAAAGAATGTCTGATCGTCTTTCTGTTTTGTAATGCACAAATATTTTAGTGAATTCTCTCTTCACTTCCCCAGGTTTTAATAATTTTATTTCATAGTTAATGTGGTTGTTGCTTCCATTAACTCTTATATTTCTGTGTGGTACTTTAATCTTTCTATGGCAAAAATCACACTATTTCAAAATAGAATTTTCATTTAAAAAGTTTAATTTTCAGGTAGTTAAAAAGCATGCATGCTAGCTACTTTCTTGGTCATAAGTTGTACTTCTCCTTTTAGCATTCCTAAGAGTATGAACTGTCAGGAACTGTAGTATTATAGCAATCCATTTTCTATTAGAATTAAATAGAACTGTTACCTTAAGAACATTACCTAGAAGGAGTATATTCAAGGATGTTCATTGAAATGTGATTTATAATAGGTATTTAAATTGTTTATAGTTTTTGACTATGAATGGAGAGCCAGTTATATTCTTAAGGTACCTCAACGTAATAGAGGCCATGTATACTATGAAGCCATTAAAAATGATTATGTAGAGTCATAATTATTTTTTAAGTTTATCTCTTTGGTTTGAGAGAGAAACAGAGCACAGGTGCAAGTGGAGGAGGGGCAGAGAGAGAGAGGGAGAGAATCCCAAGCAGGCTCTACCCTGTCAGCAAACCCTGAGATGACCTGAGCCAGCATCAAGAGTCAGATGCTTAACCTACTGAGCCCCCCAGGTGAACCACAGAGCCATAATAATTGACATGGAAAAGTAATACCCCAAAAGTTGTTAAGAAAAATGTAATACAAAGTATTTTTATAGTACAATTATCTTTAAAAGACTGTATGTATGTATGTCGTATAGAGAATAAATTGAAAAAAGATATACACAAAAATATCAACAGGTGAATAAACAGGATAATTTTTGCTTTTACTCTCTTTTTAAAGTGTTTACAATATGCATATAGTACTTTATATACCAAAAACATAAATATTTTTGTTGCTTCTTGCATCCACTGGAATTAATTATAGGAATTAGAATTTCTGAATTTGAAACCCAAGTTATCTTAAAAAATCATTTGGGAAATTCAGAATTTCTTCTTACCAAATGTTTGTTTTAAGTAGTAACTATTTCACTATAAGGAATATTTATTTGATTATGATTCAACACCCAAAATAAGGAGAGGAGGTAATATAGTAAATTTAGATTCATAACTCTGGATGAAACCTAAAAGTTGCACTACGGTCTTCTATCCTGAAAATACAATACTGATATTTTGGACCTAAAAGGGACATTCAGACGTGGAAGTAGCCTTTTAACTCCACCCCACATAACTGTTAGATATCCGGATTGGGTTTGTCTAGGTATCTAATAGCATTTATTATTATTTTCATAAAATTTCTGTGAATATAAGTGTTTCCCGTAAGTATTTAGTCTTCTGATACAGCATTCAAGTCCATTTCTTTATGAAAAAAGTTGCTTAAGGAAAGAAAATAGTTATGGCTCCTAGGAATAAGCATTGTCTTTAATCATTAACAGCCAAGTATCTCTTCAATAGATATGGGAAATTACCATAGTAATCAAATAGCATTTTATGTGTAACACATTTATGTGTATAACTGCAAATACAAATAAGCCTTCTGTAAGGAGGTCTATCCCTGACATCCAGATTTGAAACTTAAATTATTTTTAATCTTATAAATCAATACTTTTATGTATTTCATCAGAGCATATTATACATAATTCTTTAATTTTTGCTCACTAGAAATTTTCAGAGTTTGAAGTTATGTTTTGCTTATTTATGTCAGAGAGTTGCACAGTGCCTTACATTGAGAAAATACTGTGAAGTATTTGATGTATAAAAATGGGTTTTTCTAGTTGTGTTGACTGTTCTCATAATTACTTCTTTCTAATAGTTTGTTTGTATCATAGGCTGAGTGGTCTTAGTGGAATGATCTCAGATAATCTGTTATTTATAACATTTTTTAAAAGCAACTTTTTAAAGAAAACAACGTTGGGGCGCCTGGGTGGCTCATTCGGTTAAGCGTCCGACTTCAGCACAGGTCATGATCTCACAGTTTGTGGGTTTGAGCCCCACATCGGGCTCTGTGCTGACAGATCAGAGCCTGGAGCCTGCTTCAGATTCCGTGTCTCCCTCTCTCTCTGCCCCTCCCCCATTCATGCTCTGTTTCTATCTCAATAATAAATAAACATTAAAAAATAAAAAATAAAAAAAAGAAAACAACTGTTGCCTTAGTTGCAAATGTCCTGTCTGTAGTTAAACCATACATAGACAGCTATGGTTCCTGCCTTCCAGAAACCTGTAATCTTACAAACAGAGTTTTTAATTGTTCTCTCTAGTCACTTCCAAATTTATTAGTTACAGAAAATTGTCCAGTGATAAAACAGGAAATATCCAACACCTTTTTTCCTTTTACAGTATGATAAATGAGCCTATTTTTATGGCAACAACATACAGTAGGCAACAACATACATTATGGCAATAACAACTAAAATACATTATAGACAGCATTTTAAATGAATTAATTTAAATTTTTTTGTTTATCCATCAATAGAAGCCCAATAACATTTTGAGGAGAATTTGGGGTTTATACATATTTTAAGGGAAATTATGATCAGACTGTAGAATCTAGCTGAATGTTTTCCATGCATGTTTGTAGCCTGTTCAGTTTTCATGCTTATATTTTGGGGCTGCATGTGGATTTATGGATGACAGCATTCCTAATTCCAAACAAGTGTTAGAATTTCTTGGTTCAACATTTAAATTTCTGTTTATGGTTTCTGGTACATGAAATCTGATTCCCCTTCTTCATTGCTCATCTATGGTGAGATTGATGGTGATAACTCCCTGTTGCTCACAGGGGTCACATTTCTTCTCAGAAAGAAAGATGTATAGAACTGAAGACTTTATTTTACCTTTGAATTTTACTTATATTTTTACGGAAAGTATGATTGCTTATTTTTTCTAGTCATTTCTCAGTGGAAAGGTTTGGATTGACTTAAATTCCTAAAGTTTAAGTAGTAATAATAATAACAGCAACAACAACGACAACAACTTAATGAAAGTTAATAGAAATTTCAACAACCTGGAGTCTTCCAGTAGTTGTTATATAGTTCTGAGTATGTGTTTACTTAGAAGTTGGCCAGCATTTGCTAGTGAGGCTTTTAGCCATGAAGACTGAAACATCATTAATTTAACCACAACTTTCTCTTCCCAAACATTCCAGTAAAGTGGAGTAGAAGTACACTAATGGCATTATGAACTTATAAGCAGATAGATTTATAAACAGCCAAAACTACTTGGAAAAAATAAATAATTTAAGTTTCTTCATAATGGAAAATAAGCTAGCTACTAGCCAGCAGTAGTTGTCAGAAATTAAAATGTCCTCGTTGCACCTATAAATGAAGTTTGAATTGATTTTATATGGAGGGATTTCTAAAACATCTATATCATTCTCATTCTCCTCTGGAATGGTTTTTATTTTGTGTAAATTATATATGAATGTAACTATAGCTTTTTTCATACTCAAAGAGAAAAAAGACAGATGCCCTCAGCAAGACACTTTTTAGTCAGTTTCAACACACATAGTTCTTTATTCTAGGAACTGCGCCAAATTCTGAATGAAACAATTATTCTAAATCATAGTTCCTGTTCTTCAGATGGTTACAAAGTAAATGACAAAGATATATAGAATTTAAGTTTGTGGTTGATACTCCTTTCATTGAAAGGTAGTTTCTCTGGCTCCTCCCCTTTAATCTGGGTGGGCTTTTAACTCATTTGTAACAGCAGAATGCAGGAAAAGTGATGTTATGTGATTTCCAGAGACTAGGTCAGAAAAGGCAACCTTTGCTAGAGATCCTAAGCTTTTTTGCCTTTTTTTTTTTCCTTTTTAAGGTAGGGTTTTTTTGTTTTTGTTTTGTTTTGTTTAGTTTTTTGAGAGTGAGATAAGACAGTATGAGTGGGAGAAGGGCAGAGGGAGCAAGGAGAGAGAATCCTAGGCAGGCTCAACACTGTCAGCGTGGAGCCTGATGCAGGGTTTGAGCTCATGAAACTTGCGAGATCACCACCTGAGCTGAAACCAAGTTGGATGCTTAACTGCCTTGGGCCCCTAAGCTTTTTTAAATGAAGTCTAAGTACTCTAGGCTGCCATGCTGTGAGGAAGCCAAGACACTGAAGACTCTTTAGTAGCCAGTACTAATCTTTGAGGATTACTAGTCCAAACACCAGATATGACTGAATGAGCTTTCCAGAGGATTCCAGATCCCAGCCAATATGTCAGCCCAGTTCTCCCGTATTCCCAGCTACTGCCCTGGTACTATGGCACAAAAACAAGCCATGTGCACTGTGCCCTGTCCAGATTCCTGATTTATAGAAGGTATGAGCAGAATACAGTGGTCATTATTTGGGGCTGCTAATTGTAGGGTGGGTTTGTTACAGAGCAATGACTGACTTGATATAGGATACACTTATGTGAGAGTAGGAGATAATTAATTTCTCTACCTAAGAATATATGGAAAACTTCCCAGGAGCAGTGACATCTAAATTTGGCCTTTAATGATGAGTAGGAGTCTTCTAAGTAAAGAAGGTAGGAGAAAGGGACCTTGAGCCGAGGGAAATACGTAGAAACGTATGGTCACGAAAGAGTGGTGTGTTTGGTGGATGACAAGAAGTTTAGTGTAGAAGAGCACTGGATAGTTAGGGCCGGAAAGAAAGCCGTGCGTCTAGAAATGATGCAGAGATTTCCTTTTTTTCTTTTTTTCTTCCTATGCCAATGGAATTTCAACTACAGCACTGTAGGAGTAGAAAATAATAATCAGACTTGTGTCATAGATAACTAATTAGCAACTTTTGGAAGTTGGGCTGAAGGAGAAAGAAATGAAAAGGCAAGGTGAAAAATAATAGTTCAGATGGCAGAAGATCAAGGCTGAGATAGATCGCTTTCATGTAGTAGCAGAATAGTATCAGTTAGGTGACAATGGATATTTGAATTGTTAATCTATTATTTACTAAATTTTTCTGTTCAAGGCTTAATAATAAATGCTACAGCCAGTCCTGCTTTTTGGCCAATCAAACCAATGCCTTTACAAAACATTTGGTTGAATTAAATGTGTTAATGATATTTCTGAATGCTTTATGAAAACATCATCCACTATGAATTTTGTAGAATTATGATTAAATAATGCTATTTTTATATTTTTCTTAAGGCATTGATTATGCTGGTACATTTTTTTTAAAAGTGACACCAAATTACATCAGATAAGGTACTAATGAAACCATGGGTCTTACTTACTCTGCTTCCCTAAAATAAACAGTTAATCTTGACAGGCGCCTGAGTGGCTAAGTCTGTTGAGCGTACCACTTCGGCTCAGGTCATGATCTCACGGTTTGTGGGTTCGAGCCCAGCATCAGGCTCTGTGTTGACAGCCCAGAGCCTGGAGCCTGCTTCAGATTCTATGTCTCTTTCTCTGCCCCTCTCCTGCTCATGCTCTGACTCTATCTCTCAAAAATAAACACTAAAAATAAATAAATAAATAATGAACTAAAAAAATCTTGAAAAATGGTAACTAATGTAATCATAAAGATACTACAATGAGAAAATGTATATAATTCATTTTGTAAATATAGTTAGGTAAACAAAACACAAATGTAGTCAACAGCTTTGTGTGTGGATTTGACTTTTAAACAATTTTTGTGTTTACTTCATGTATCTTTAGTGTGATAAATAAAAGTTTAGTGATGACATTTGAACTTGTACTGGAACATCATAACAGCATACATGTAATAAATTTTTCTAGGGTCAAAAGGGCAGATAGGTCTTCCTTCAGTCACTCTGAGCATCTAGACTACATCCTAGATGTCATGTACCTACTGCCTTATCTACACAGGGAATTGCTACCAATGCTGAGATAAAGAGAGTTGTTTTTAAAACACTCTGTTTCCCTATACAACTTGGTTTTACTTTACAGTTTGGTTATTTTTTTCAAACATCTGAAAAGCTTAATCTTTTTAATGCAAAATCAAAATCCACAGAATTTCGTAGATTTTTTTCCATCTGCCTTTTCCAGAGCTCTGATTCCTTTCTGACATGTTTCTGTAAAACAGACATCTCCCAGAATTTGAGCAATGACTCTCTACATTTCATCCATAGTACCAAGTTGAATTAATGTACCTGGTGAAAAAGTGTTTTTTTTTTGGTTTGTTTATTTTATTCATCCATTATATGGTACTCTAGTCATTTTGTAAAGAAGTTACTATGATGTTAGTGATGTTACAGAAAAGAGTCTGACTTCTTTAAAAAGTCTGGCTGCATAATTATCCTTAGTCACCTATTCCATGAAAAGCCTAGGAAAATATTCAGGAAGAATTTGGAACAGACTGATAGTCAGTAAATCCAAAGGGAAGGAGATAGGTAAGCCATAGCACAGGATAGCACTGATGACATTTGCTGCTTTGTGAGCAAAGGAATTAATTAGACCAGATAATCTTGAGAACCCTAAGAATAAAGTCCACTAGGACTAATATAATGGAGAAATCTGTTAATTAGAGTAGAAAGTGAGTTCTCTTACTATAAAACAAAGGACAGTGGAGCTTTAAACAGAAGAAAGTAGAGGAAAGGCAGGAGGAAAAGCTTAATAAAGCAGAGCATATTTATTTGTCAGGAAAATACATTCTTTATCTTTTTGTAGGCCAAAAAAAAAAAAATCACCAAGCATTTCGCAGAAGAGATAAAGTGTGTTATAAGTGTTAGAAAAGATGTTTACCGGCAGTTGTGCCAATTAAGGATCAAAACTCGATTCTGTATAGGACAGAATGAGTCCATATATCAGTACACAATTGGTTAAAAACAAAAAAAGTCCCATTGTTTATTGGTCCAGATGTTTGAGCAATTGGTTAGGTTCAGTTTGGGCCTGGTGTGCTGAGGTCACTCAAAATTCGTGGTCAGGAAAAACTACAGTAATTTGCAGGCTCAGTGCAAAATAAAAATGCAGAGGCCCTTTGTTCAAAAGTATTAACAATTTCAAGATAGTAATAGCAGAACATTAAGCCAGAGATGAGGACCATCTAAACCAGTGGCCTTGTGTGACTGACATCACATGTCACATTCCATGAGGATAGCATTTCTGTGGTTCTTTTACAGCCTTCCTCTTTAGAACTGTCATAATAAAACAGCATTATAGACAAGACTTTAAACACAGCACAGACAAAGGCTACTGTAAGCGTAATTTCAGGGGAGCTCAGCAGCTCAGTGCTGTGTCTGCCGTGGATTGTTTGCATGCTCACCTTTGTATCCTAAGCATGTAACGCAGTCTCATGAGTCTCTGACCCATGGTAAGCACTCAATAAATAGTGGATGGGTAGGCAGTAGATGATAGTGGTTGCCAACCCTTCCCAGGGAATCTGGTTCCACTTAGCTCAGGATAAGAGGACCCAATGTGGGTTCTTTGGAGTTTTAGTTCATATTACACAGACCTTGCAGATGCCTTCTTTGGCCAGGTTGAGGGTTTCCTTTAGCTCTGGGCCTTGCATGTCTTCTTACACAACCAGTTTCTCTATTCAGTGATCCTGAAGCATAGTTAAGCTAATGAATTAGAATAACAATTGAGCCCTTGCCAAGTTAAGACTGGAATAGGCAGAAGAAAGGCCACCCTGTTTCAAAGATATCAGATCCGTAGAAACTGAGCCTACGATAGATCACATGGCAAAGGGATTGCAGATGACTTAAGGTTACTAATCAACTGCCCTTAACGGTAGCTAAATATCCTGGATTATCCAGGCAGGCTCAGTGTATCACAAGGCTCTTACATGGGAGTGACAGAGAGGAAAGGCAAAAAAGACATGTGATGAAGGAAACAAGGTCTGAGTGATGTGCTGTGAGATGGGTCCTTCTGTCTTTGCTGGGTTTGAAGACAGAGGAAGGGAGTAGCTCTGGAAGCTGGAAAAGGTAAGGAAATACATTCTCTACTAGGGCATCCAGAGAAGAACACAGCTCTGCCAACACCATGATTTTAGTCCTGTGAAATCTGGGTCAGATAGCAGATCTCCAGAACTGTAAAAGAATGAATTGGTGTTGTTTTAAGCCATTACCTGGTGGTAATTTGTTACAGCAGCAGCAGGAAACTCAAACAGCTGGTTCCGCACTGGGGTGAAATAATCCATCCTCCTTCCTGGTTCATTAGAAATCACTAACTTCCATGGATGGGTATTATTGTCTGCCTGCATGTTTTTACATTTTTTTTTGGTGACCAACAAGTAGAGTTCTATCTCTTTTGTCTGTATTTTTATTTTCCCTCACTAGATCACTAAGTTTTTGAGTTCAGGCTAGTAGATGCTATATTCTCAGGGAAGCTAGTAATGCCTCCTATTCCAGAGAACCCTGGTTTCTTGGGATGTTAATAGTTGAGAGATAGTGAAAAGAAGGAGCTTCTACTTCTAAAATCCAGGTTAAACAAGCTTCCTTTTTCTTAAAGCACTTTATAAAGATATGTTCTGTGTATAAGGTTTAAAAAAATCTTAACTGTTTAAGAGAATATCCAGCAAAAAGTATGACTGTTCTTCAGCCCAAGTTCCTTTCAGCCATTACTAGTTTCTTGTGAATTCTTCCAGAACTATTATGTAGACATATAAACACACATACGGTTGTTATCTACACATACTCTTCTGCACCTTTGTTTTTGTCTTAATGATTTAATTAACACATTTGCTTATGAAAGAATTTTCAGTTTTTAATGTATAATGTGCACATGAAACACATACATATGAAACACATACATATGAAATACATATTTCCCAAACATTTTAAACTACAAGTTTCACTCTTTAATAAAAGTGTCTCATAGAACTACTTTTTGAGACACACTGCTTAACACCAAGCTGCCTTCCTCTGGACTAGAAGTAAGAATTAGTGACCCCCATACAGCAGGGTGGCATGACAGGTATTGATTTTGGAGTGAGGGATTTGGGAGGGATTTTGGATTTAGAGTGATTGGGTACTATCCTGGCTCTGTGGTGAACTTTCCTGCTTGCTCACTTTCATGCTAACTGGCTGTGTGGCTTGAGGCAGGCTGTTTAACTGTATTGAGACTTTCTTGTTAATACTGTCTACCTCATTTATTCAGTCATTTGTTCATTAATTAATACCTGCAATTTTTAGAACATTCATGAGCTAGGTCAAATAAAGCAGTTTCTCCACCCCAGAAGCTTTCTAGTCGCGTGAGAGAGGCTTCATTTGTAGCACACAAATCAGCAGTGAACAGTGGCCTGTCTTAAAATTAAGGTTGTGGAGAATCATTTTCTGCCCAGATTTCTACTTTCCAGTTTTCTCCTTTCATAGGCCTAGATCAGCAGTAACAAATATCACTTACACCATTTCAAAACTTGCCAAAAATGCAGGAAGAAATGAGGGTTAATATAGTGTTCTTCAGGTATTGATTTTTTAAAGCATATATTATCGACTTTCATATTAATCACCTGATGAGTTAACAGGGTAATGTTTTTTATCTGAATAAAGTACAATAAGAGTAACCAAATCTTCTAATTGATTATGAAATTCCTACATAAATTTTGCCATGCTTGTGGATTGTGGACATATATGTCTTAATGGTTGTGACTTTAAACATTGAATTACGTAAAACCTCAGAATCTTTGTTTTCAAATCCGTAATGTATATGTTTTACAGGAAAATTTTAGAATTTTTATTTTTCCCAGTGTCTATAAACCATATAAATGCATTTTAAAAAAATATTTGAGAGAGAGAATGTACACACACGGTTGCATGTGAGCAGGGGAGAGTCAGAAAGAGAGGGAGAGAGCAAATCCCAAGCATTCTCCCCATTGTCAATGCACAGCCTGACAGGGGGCTCAGTCTCACAAATTGTGAGATCATGACCTTAGCAGAAACCAAGAAACCAAGAGTCTGACGCTTAACCAGCTGAGCCACCCAGACACCCCTTGGTACGGTACATTTTAGCCTTTAGAGTCGTCACTCTTCATAATTCTCCTTTCTTTGTTTAAATCACAATTACTTACTTCGAAAGCATACTTCTCTTTTCTTCTCACTCTTAATAACTTTGAATAGGAACTTCATATTCTTTAGAAAAAGATATCTTTGGAAATTTAAGTGAAAATAACTAACACAGTTTCTTTAATTGTCATTTTGGTTGCCAGAAAGTTTCAACTTCTCTTCTTTCATTTTCTCAGGCCAACAAAATGTTGTCTAGGCCCTCTGAATTCCAGACAGCATTCAACACTTGTTTTACTGAGTTCTGATGACTTCAGTCTGTTAATTTATTTAGGATATGCTTTTGGTTTTTATAAGGTCAACTAGAAATTTGAAGCTATTTTCCCCACCTATTCTAAGATCAAATATGTATTTTTTAATACTGAAATTTGAAAACCACTATGGTAACTTCAGTGATGTTGAATCTTTGAGCATACATCTAAAACTTTTCCATTTAAAAAAATGATTCAATTATTTCATAATGGGAACTCTGTTAAGGTCAGTATGATAGCTACCTAGTAATTTTATAGTATCAAATGCATAAAACTTTGATTTGGTGGTGTTTTTTTGTGGTCATTTTAATGAAAGTTTGATTTGTCACATCCTAAAAAACAAATCATTTGATATTTGGTTTTATTATTAGCAAGTGATGTATGTCCTTGCCAATGCTCAGATCTGACTCTCTCCCAATAAATTGCCCCTACCTCAGCTCTCCTCATCACTCCTTGCCCGACATCTGGCTTTTACCCCGATCCGGGGGTAAGTCAGAGATGAGGTGTGGATGGATGCCAGGGAAGTTGGTAGTGTACACATATACACACATATATATATGCCCACACATAGATGTAATGTGAGAGAAATACATATATATTATATATATATATAATATATATATAATGTGAGAGAAATAGCTACTTTAGAATGACCTGCTTTGGTGGCCAGGAAGGAACTGACCATTTTGCTAGATTTTTGCTGTGACTGCTATGGTCCAAGAGTTTAAGATTTTCTTCTTTCCAAAAGAAAACATTGTCTGTTCTTTTTTGTAATAAATCTCAAGCATAGCGGTATCCTTCTAAGCTAATTTTCTCAACTCCAGATAATTGTTAGTGGGTGAAAATGTGGTTTATAGATTCAGCAAAGTTATGTAGAAAGCCAGCTTTTGGGTAGCATGTGGAAACAGCATATGCTGTTGGCTCACAAAATAAATTTGGCCGTTGGCCATTATGACAGCTCTTCTCCCTGGTTCTCCCCATATCTCTCACATCATTCCTTTCAATCTCCTTTAATCATTTCTGTCTCCTCCTGTAATTTTAATATTCACCAGGGTTCTATACTAAACTGTTTTCTCTGGGAGACTCCCTGGGTGATCTCTTCAGATCATTTCCCTTTAGCACTAGTGATACTGCAATGGCTGCTGTCTTTCTACACATGGTCCTGTCTTCTCACCTGAGCTCTCCATCTATGTAATGATTTACCTGTTTACTATCTATTCCCATTCAGATATACTACAGGCACTTGAGACTCACCTATTTAAGTTTAAACCCAAACCCTTTACACCCAATATGTAACTTACCCTCCTCTGTATCACCATCTTCACAGAAGCCAAACTTACAAAACCCAGAAATCTGAGAGCATTGTCATAGAAGAGCAAATAAGATCCAGAACTGTTATGTACTAACATAGATACATTGACACTGTGCACACACACACACACACACACACACACACACACACACACACTGGTATTCAAAGAGGAATAGTGCATAGTTTTACATAGTAGCTGTATTATAGTCCACCTAGTCCTAGTGAAAATCCTAGGACTTACTTGCCTATTTTCCTGTGGAGAGACATTTGGGTAGTTTTCAGGTTTTCACTATTACAAACAATGCACTGATAAACATTTGTGCCCATATCTTCTGACATAAATATGCAGGTGTTTCTTTAGAGTATGTAAAATGGGAGTAGAATTCCTGGGTATAGATATGTACATCCCCATATACCTGGACAATTGTTGCCAAATTGTTATCCAAAATGGCTTGTGTTAATAGTCCAACCAGTAGTAATTTATCTTGTAGTATTCCATGCCCTCCATGATCCTTGCCATTAGACATTTTCATTTTTACATTTGTAAAATATTTCAGACTAGTTTTCATTTCCTTGAAGTTGAGCTTATTATTATCATATGCTTATTTGGCCCCACTCTTCCTTCCTTTTGGAAGTTCCTCTGGTCTTTGGCATACATTTTTAAATTATGTTGGATTTTTTAAATGTTTATAGGAGTTTTTGATAACAGTCCTCTGTTAGCAGATGTTGCAGTATCTCGTTACATTTTGTAACTCTTTAAGTGTCTACTGATAAATAGAAGTACTTCTTTTTGTACAATTTTTTAAATGTTTTATTTATTTTTGAGAAAGAGAGAGAGCAAGTGTGAGTGAGGGAGGGAGAGAGGGGTAGAGAGAGAAGGGAACAGACCCCAAAACAGGCTGCAGACTCTAAGCTGTCAGCACAGAGCCCAATGTGGGGCTAAAACTCACAAACCGCAAAGATCACAACCTGAGCTGAAGTCAGATGCTTAACCTACTGAGCCACCGAGGTGCCCCTACCAGTACTTACTTCTAATGCTTACAAGGTTACTGAACTTATCAGTCTTTATGGTTTCATTTTCTGCTTTAAAAAACAAAAACATAAACAAACTTCTCCATCCTAAGATCCTACAGACGTTGTCCTGAATTTTATATGTGTATTGTGTGGGTAGAGATATAGTTAAGCCACATAAAAACTGACTTTTGATTTTTGATTTCAGAACCATTGTTTGTGTCATGGTCAAATGGGTATTATTTTTCAAGTGTCAGAGTGCCATCAATCATTGCACATTTTCCTGGATCTCTCACTGTGCTCAGATGGGCACCTTGCCATGTTTCAGAAATATTATTCCCAGAATATACTACAAAATGCAAGTAATTCACTCCTAGCAATACTAGGACAACTAATGTTTCATTTGAATAAGAAAAGGTTAATACTCCATCTAAGATAATACCAATATGAAACCTGGCTTAGAAAATGCCCTTACAAAATGAGGCAGTATCTGGAAATAACATTTTAACTCCCAGAAAGTTAAAAAGGAAGCCAATCTTCATTCTAAAATTTTAGAGGAACTTTCCCAGGATAAGATACATCTTTTGACAGATCTAACTTTTGATCTACATTATTCACTGTCAATTATATGGTGGTAGTGCAGTTTTGATTCAGGTTGTATTTCCTGTGTGTGTTATGTGTATGTTGTCATATAGTGTGGAATCAAGCTAATAAAACAGAAATCTCTGCAATTATATTACTGAGAACGGAAGTCATCTTTTAGTACAGCTGTCTTCATCTAGTTTCATTTATCCCCTTTATTTGAAAAAGTCCGTATTCTTCAGCATTGAACTCAACAGAGGAGGTTTCTTATTGCCATTAACCATTCTTCTTTCATTCACAAGTCTTACAATAAACATTTATTACTTATAAAAATGATCAAACTTTTCTTTTGGTTATGGGAAGAGTTCTAAATTGACCCTGTTGACTTACCACAGATATGAAAGCCGTAGAACAGTGATCTCAATTCATTCAACAACTTTTATTAAACATCTTTTATGCACTAGACTCTAAGGATAAAAGAGTCAGAATCTAATTCTTTAACTTCTCATGACTTTAGAAGGAGATGGGAATCATAAATGTACCACTAGGAATCTATTTCCTTCAGATTTGCCATTTCACAGTGGTCCTTTTGTCCTATGCCAGTTTTTAAAAGCTGAATTGATTGATCTTTGTGTTATGTTTGTAAACTACAAACAAAATTAGAGATTCTTCAAGGTATGATTTTTTCATTGAAAAAAATGCAATTTTCTATCTTGCCAGGAGGAGAAAAAGCAACTCTAATACATTTAAGGCCAGTAATAATTATACTTTTATTCTGTACTGTAACATTTTCTCCTTCTTTACAATGTAGTTTTAGCTATTTAATTACATGTTACTATAATTGTGTCCATATTTATTGTTAATTTTAACATTCAAGTTCCCAGAGGGAGGACTTGTCATCTTGATAATGCCTTAATGCCTAGAACCTTGGCATTCCTGTGAGTGTAATGTTGTCTCAACTTGGCTTGCTCAGTCAGGATAAGACTGAACACATCCCAGTTTAGTGGCAGCCAACCACGGTTGATTGAATGCAGTCAGGAGGCCAAGGAGGACCCTGTGGCAGATTCTGTTTTAGTAATCTGTGAAAAAAAAAAAAAAGGTGGGTGTTGGATTTCTGAAATACTCTAAACATAGTTAATGTTTGGGGATTTTTCATTGGTTATTCATTTAAGTTAAAGAAGCTATTAGCAGGAGCTTTTTTGTAGTTCATACAGCATTAGCAGCTAATAATAATAGTTTCCAAATATTTCGTGGAAATTTACGAGCATTTTCATATTCAACACTTCATTTCATCTTCAGACCACCTCTGAGGCAGATGTTATCTCATTTTTACAGGGGAGAAAACAGAAGTCCTGTTAGGTTAAATGATTTCTCTAAAGTCACATAACTAGTAAGAAATATACCTGGATCCAAATCTTTGTTTCCTGACTTCAAGTCCCATTCTCTTTCAACTATTCCGATCTGCTATGACATCTCTTATGCCTTCAAAGTTGGAAATGTGGCGGCGTTACTGAATTCTACTGTGTTGACTCATCCTAGCCATTATTGCCCCAGAAGCTACTCTGATTGTCAGTGTTAGGCATATTTTATTTATGTTCATAAAGAAACACTGACAATGTTTATACAAGGACCCTTCTGATTGAACTCTGTTACCCACCAGCTTACCTTTTATAAATCAATTTAACAGTCAGTAATCATCATTCCTTTTAGTTAAGTCACAAAGAGAGTATTTACATAAGTACAGAGGTCAGTCCATTGATGTGGTAACTCCAGTACTGACACGGAATAAAATCTAATTACTAAATAAAGATATGTAGATTCAGTAAATGAATGTCGACCCACAACATTTCATCAACAACTTCTAAAATGTGAAGTCACTATTATAGACACACTTACAGTCAAAAAACCACTAAAAGAAATGCATGTGATCAGAACTTTCTGCTGTTAAGAGATTAAAATTAAGGTTAATAGGTAGATTCTAAAGGAGTCTAACAAATTGTAAATTGTGATGAGATTACTAAAGAAATGGCTTGAGAAACCTTCGTAATCTTGCCATAAAAAGACAACGCAGAGGATATTTTACTTCTTGACCTTAATTATGAATATTGTTGTAGGCCCTTGATATTTTGTTAGCTCATAATAGAGATGAATTAATTCTCAAGCAGTTATAGTGATTAAATTTTCTTTATCTCTTTTTTATGTTAATGAAGCATAGGGAAATCAGTCTCTAAACCAATTCTGAAATAGAATTTAACTTTTTATTGCACTTACGTATCTCTTTTCTTTTACTCTGAATGGCATGTTTTAGACTAAAATTATCTTGATTTTCTTTTTTCTCTAGGCTTGATCCTCCACAACCTGAGAAGTTGAAAAAGGAGCACAGCTCAGCTGAAAACATGTCTTTAGAAACTCTAAGAAACAGTAGTTCAGAAGACCTCTTTGATGAGATTTAACTGTCTCAAAAGGTACTTTGATGTTCACTAGACTACGCTTTCTATTCATTTCTTTAAACTAAGAAAGCAAGATTTCAACTCAGCAGAAGCTCTTACTGTACCTTACAATTTAATTACATACACAGTGAATTGAAACCATTGTGCAGAATGGATTATGCATGTATATGAAGATATGATTTGATGACAGTAGTACATTATTCTAAACTATTCATTCCCATGCCTGTAATTACATAAAATCTCAGACTTTGTGTTGCAAAGGACACATTTATCTTATTCAGTTCACACATATTATATGTGGTAGCTGTCTAACATCCTGTCTAGGAAGATTTTGGAAATAGGACAAAGAAAATGTCTACAGTTTTTTTTTTTTTTGAATAGTCATTTTCAGAACAATGATGTTTGAACATTTTAATTTGTGAAATGATGTATAAAATTTATTTTAGTTTGTACAGAAACAACCTCAAAATCTGATGATAAAATTTTTGATTTTATAATAATACACTTTACAAGGTGCTTACTGATATAAATGTAACACCTTTTTGTATCAAAAACATGTTTTTTCATAGATTGTTGGTAAAAGACTTCTTACACATTAAGGACCCTCTTTGAAAATAAGGACTCTTGTCATATTCACTTATCAATCCTCAGTAACATCTAGCACAATTTTTTTTAAAAAAATAGTTACTGGGGTGCCTGGGTGGCTCAGTCAGTTAAGCGTCTGACTTTGGCTCAGGTCACGATCTCACAGTCTTTGGGTTCGAGCCCCACATCGGGCTCTGTGCTGACAGCTCAGAGCCTGGAGCCTGCTTCAAATTCTGTGTCTCCCTCTCTCTCTGCCCCTCCGCCACTCACTATCTGTCTCTGTCTCTCAAAATAAAATAAAAAAATAAAAATAAAAAAATATTTACTGTTTCTACCTCCTACCCTTTCATTCTGTCTTCTCTTCTCTCCAGTTGAACATCCCTCTTTTCCATGGTTCTCAAAGTTAACAGTGACTAACCACCATGTTGCTAAATTCATTGGTTGGTCCATTCTCAGTCCTCATCTTACTAAGCCTCTCTGCTATACCTGACCTAGTCAGTCACTTCTCGGTAGACACTTTCTTCACTTGCCTTTTGCATTAACATATGCTGTTTGTTTCCTCTTTCTTTTCAGACACAGAGGTCTCTTTGACCCACAGTTAAGAGTGGGTTTGAGTGCCTCAGGCTTAATTCAGCTTTCTTTTCACTCCCTACATTGTCTACCTAGTTTTTCATGATTTTAAATACCATTTGCATGCTAATATCTCCAAAACTAGAATAGTTGTGTTTCCACAGTCATGTATTCAGTCATGTATTCAGTCATGCATTCTACAGTATGTATTCAGTCGACCCCCGAACAATGCTGGGGTTGAGACATTGCTGCCCTGTGTAGTCAAAAATCCATGTATAATTTTTGACGCCCCAAAAACTTAACAACTAAGAGCCTACTATTTACTGGAAGGCTTACCAAAAATATAAACAATTAATACATATTTTGCATTTATATGTACTATATATTGTATTCTCACAGTAAAGTAAGCTAGAGAAAACAAAATGTTACTAAGAAATCAAAGGAAAGTGGGGCGCCTGGGTGGCTCAGTCAGTTAAGCGTTTGACTTCAGCTCAGTTCATGATCTCACGGTTCCTGGGTTCAAACCCCGCGTCGGGCTCTGTGCTGACAGCTAGCTCGGAGCCTGGAACCTGCTTCGGATTCGGTATCTCCCTCTCTCTGACCCTCCCCTGCTCCCGCTGTCTCTCTCTGACTGTCAAAAATAAATTTAAAAAAACATAAAAATCAAAGAAAAGAAATCAAAGGGAAGAGACAGTGCATTTATATGGCTATGCTGTAAAAAAATGTGTGTATAAGTGTACCTGCACGGTTCAAACCCCTGTTGTTCAAGGGTCAGCTGTATAATTTATCATTAATTTTTGCAAAAGGAAGTTCTTAAAAATCTGACTGAGTATATCTATCTGATTTGGATGATTATTTGGATGCTTAAGTACACCTAAAGCAGAGATCTGATTATATCCCAATCATTTTTTTCCCCAGTCTTCCTCTACCCAGCAAGTTACCCTAACACTTACCCGGTTGCTTCAAGTTGAAAACCCAGGAATCCTGCTCAGTACCTCTGCTTCCCTCTTCTCCCACATTCTGTTATTTTTTACCTCCGAAATATAGCTTGACTCTGTCTACTTCTTTCTCTGTCTACTACAGCTGCCTTCTGACTGGTCTCCCTGCCAATCTCCTTCTACTCCTAAATGCATGTCTGCCACAAAATAGCCACTCAAATGTTTCTTCAAGTTATTAAACTGTTTTGAAAAGAAACTCAGGAAAAGGTTGAAATTTACTTAATTGATTTGATGCAGAGAAATAATTGTTTAGAAAGCTCAGGTACCTTTTGTAATTAATTATAGATAATATATACATGTGTGTATGCATGTAGGCTTGACTACAGAAAGAGAATGAGAAAGAAACTACACTGATATAAATTACATTGTTTATATCAGAATAGGATTTTATTAAGTCAGTAGAACAATAAAATAAAAAGAAATTTTACTGTGTTTTTATTTCCATAGTGGCATCCATTTAAGATGGGAAAGTTTAAAATAAATGTAAACATAAATATGTGAAATATAAAAATACAATTATAGGGGTGCCTGAGTGGCTCAGACAGTTGAGCATCCAACTCTTGATTTCACCTGGTCTCAATCCCAGGCTTGTGGGATTGAGCTCCATATCAGGCTTCATGCTCAGTGTAGAACCGGCTTAAGATACATTCTCTCTCTCTCTCTCTCTTTCTCTCTCTCTCCCCCCTCCCTCCCTCTCTCTCTCTCTCTCTTTCCCTTTCCAGTCTTCCCTCCCCCTCTCCCTCTCCCTGTCTCCCCCACACCTCCTCTCCCCCACTCGTGCTCTCTCGGTCTCAAAAATTCAGTAAATAAATACACACATACATACAATAAGCATACAATTATAAAGTCTAAAATTCTACTCAGTTATGTAGAAACTTCACTGTAATATTGAATCTTAGACAATCTAAGATTTGCCTTGCCTAATATTGAATCTTAGATAATCTAAGATTTGCCTTTTCAAGGAGATTATGTACATAAAGTATTAAAATCTCAAAATAATGTTACCTCTTCTGAATAATGAAAATGAGTATACAGCTGTGTGTCTGTGTGTGTGTGTGTGTATAAATACATATAAAATTATTTTTTAAGTGAAAGAACGAAGAAAAATAAAATTTTGGCTATTAACCCACTAGTGGTGAGAGAGATAATGTACAGAAAGTGTTTGCTAAGGAATCGTAACAACAGAATCTATAAAGCTCATGATATTTACAAAATTTTGACTATATTTTTCCAGGTCATTGTATCTTTTCAACCACTCTTTTATGTCAGATTGATTCAGCTGGTCAGAATACAGCATAAGTAGCCCATAGTTAAGGTTCCTTCTTTTATATCTAGCATGGAGAAATTAAAGGGATCGTTTTACATTTTGTGTTCCATGTAAAGAGATTATCTGTAAATTCGGCGTTAAGATGTACAGATCTGGTCATTCTATGCCATGATTTTTCCTCACACTTTTCTATTATCTTTACTCAAAAACAAATTGTTACTGCAAAACACTGAAGTTAAAAGCACAAGAGTTAAGTTTTAATGCAGTATGAATTTTGTTGTGTTTTTTACTCTTTTGACCTTTCTTGTAAAACAAGGTGCTCACATTTGATGTTTTTTTCAGCTTAAAATTTATAATTCTTGTTGCCCTGGGCTCAGATGGTATGACTTAGGCCTCATTAGGGAAGTTCATGGAAGAAAAAGTCCCACCTCAGGAAGAGATGTCTTTATTATGTAGTTTTAAAAGGTCAGGAAACTACTTTGGACAAGTTTTTATTAATGGTGTATAACTCAAATTTATAAAATACTAGACCCTGTGTTTTGGAGCCAGGCAGCTCTTTATTAGGTAAATTTGATTCAATAAATGTTTATAAAGGATCAGTTATGCACAAAAACCAGAACTGGGCCATGTGGAGAATTTATGGATAAATCCGTCCATTCACCAAGTATCTGTTAAGCATTTGTGTCAGTCTCTGTTTTGGGCACTAGTAGCAGCAATGAGTAAGACGTGTGCTCTCTTGCTGTGGAGCTTATATTCTAGTAAGTGAGTACTCTCAAAGAGTGAAGAGTATGGAAGGGAGTTGAATTGGGGCCCAAAACCACTATATGATAAACTCTAATATCAAGGAGTGGTAGCATAAGTGTCATAAAGAGAAGAACAAAAAGTTTATGGCTGAGGATCAACAGAAGATTAAAAACAAAATCCAGTTGGGAGGATAAGAGAAATCGGTAGGTTGAGGAAAGCGTGCTGAGGATGAACCTGTGTGCCAGGTCAGGGGAGTACAGAACATCCTGAGGGTAGAGGCTCTGGATTACTGTTCAAGTTTGTAATTGTGAATCCTCAGAATGAAGGAGGCAAGTTAGAAGGCTTCCCAGGAGGAATGTCGGCCAGGTGGATTTAGAAGATGAGCTAAGTTTTGTAATAAAGATATGACAAGAATTGAGCTCCACAGTTCAGACTGTCACTTCCACAGGAAGATATATACTACCAGAAATCTTCAGGTCATGGGGCCCTTCGTGGACATCTGGGAATGAGAAAGGGGACCCAGTGACTGCCCAGAAGCAGCCAACCCTCATCCCTTTGTGTCTCTCATTCTTGCACTTAATATTATTTATAGAATCCATTTTTAATAAAATGAAATTAAATAGCTGACCTCGAAATTCATGAAAGACCTCATGAATTTACCTGTACATCAGTAAATTAAAACAAAAAATAAGTAGGTAACACATTTGGTAAAGGAGAATGATAGTCACTATTTATCCATTTCTACATATTGACTGAATTAAAACTGTTTTGAAAACTTCTGGTGAATGTTCTTTAGGAGGGCACATTTCATTTGCAAGTGTTCTGTGAACAAGGCTGCAGCGATTTTCTCCATATATTAATAACTGGGAAAGAATACTTTGAGAAATGCATGACAAGAATTTCATGGTTGCTTCATAACTGACCATCCACCTCCTGTCCAAATTCCCACTGCTCTGTTCTACTCAACCAAAAACACTCGCCAGTGTACTTTACTCACTTTCTTCCTTTCAGTTAGCCATGTCATGTCATTCACCAACTGTCATTACTACTTCCTGATTTTCCTCTGCAATATGAGTTTTGTTCTTCATATGTTGATTTTTCTTCCCTCTTTTGGAGGTCCTTCATCCCAAATTCTCATCTCAAAATCTCACAGAGAACTGTATTTTCTGAGTGAGGGTCGCTTTGTCCCTAAAGGCTCTTGATTCTTCAGGCAAGGAGAGAGCAATTGGAGCCTACACCTATCTTGACAGTGGATGTTCTTATCAAGGGCAGGAGCAATTTTGGTGGCTACTGTTCTAGTAAATCGTATATAGGCTAGACCTGAATTACTTACTTTTGGTTTAAAGACAGTCTCCAGCTTAATTACAGTCTTAGAAATAACACAGCCAGTCAACTATATGTAAATGGATTAGATAATTTTTATGGAACCTGCTCATACAAGACCCTTCTAGTAATCTTTTTTACTCTGCATTCCTCTAAATGCTGAGCCTGAGACAAGGGCTTGTATACTGGCAATTTATTTGGGAATATGATCTCAGGGAGCAGGAATGATAGACTGGAAGCACTTAAAAAGAAAGGAGGAAAAACCAGTGCAAAGATGCCTTATCAAGGCAGCCTGCCTTCTGGATGATATGCTCCACCCCACCAGGATCTTCTGAGGTACTTTCTAAACATTATCTCAGGACAATATATCCGAGGGCAAAAGGGAGAAGCATCTGTCCATGGATTGCTGCTTCCCATTGGTCAATGGTGACCTGGAAGCCCACATACTTCACTTTGCCCCCTGTTCAATAGGCAGGCCACCCCAGTTCCTCCAAGTGACCAAAGCTGCAGTCTCAGAAAAGCCCTGGACAGGAAATAAGAGGAGCACAGGTACCAATTCTACCTGCCTTAAGTAGAGCAAAGCCTGCCTGGAACTGATCGCCAAAAAAATGGCAGCTATTGATGTGGGGCCCAGAAGATTTGAGGTGGTGTACAAGGGGTGTCCAACATAGAACCTGTGTTTTATGCACATGTCCTGGCCCCACCTCCCAACCGTAGCCAAAGCTGATTAAACCATGGAAACAAATGTGACTCCCATGGCATGGCTGAACTTAAGGTCACCAAAAAAGCTGATGTGTAAGTTGGCACAGAGACTGACTGTAAGAAGGAGAAAACCCCAGAGCACAAGGGAACAGAGGTGCCCCATGACCCTGATTGGGAGAGTAGACAGGGCCTGGAGTAGCTTCAGGTCCTTCTATAGTTCAGGGCCAGTTTCAGTGCAGACATATATCTAAAAATCACTGCTCCCTTTTCTAACGACTTACCAGTGAAATGGTTCCATAAAGAAAACCAGAACGTACCCAACTAATAAGGAAATCAAATGTATTCTTCATTGGACATGTTAATTAATTTTTATTATCTTCAATTAACAAGTTGTCACTAGTTAACACTACCATTAAAAGAACATTTCAAGAAAGCTTTCATCTAGATTGGTATAGGCAAACTTGAATAAGGGGGAAAGTAAAACCACTTTTATAATTAAAATTTACAAATTTTTTATGATAAAACTTTTTTTTTTTCTGAAAGAGAGAGAGAGACAGCGTGAGCAGGAGAGGGTCAGAGAGAGAGAGAGATACAGAATCCGAAGCAGGCTTCAGGCTCTGAGCTAGCTGTCAGCACAGCTGACAAAAAAAAAAATAGGAAGAAAGAAAGAAAAGTTTGTGAAACTTCTAGATCCCTATTAGGACGAGATGCTGATAGTGATGTTGGGAGAAGTACGCTTTGTCATTGTGCTTTGCAAACATTTAGGGAGTTTATCTGAAATTTTCTAGAGCCCCTGTTGAGTAATACTGGAAACAATTTTGCTTTACTCATTTAAGAGATATAATATAGTCTCTCTCTCCCAGGAACTAAGTTTACAGACAAGTAATTATATTACTATGGAAGATTACATTATTATCAGTAAATATGTACTCTTCAATATCACCACTCCATTGACTTGCTTTGGACACTAAAGTGTGGATGAAATAAAATTATTCTATTTTTTGCACCTAGAAGTTAAGAAGCATTACATGTTTCTGCTTTTTCTTCTGGGAACTTCTAACCTCTGCTGTGAGAGGAACATGCCCCAGGTAGCTGCTGACCCTGCTTCCTGGGCCCATGATGAGATCATGAGCAGAGCTGAACTCATTCTAGGGTTAAGTCACTACCTGAAACCTTTAGAAAAGCCATCCATCTGAGCCCAGTCTAGATAGACTGGACTGTAGTCAGCCATGCTGACCATGAGCATGAGAACACTTGCTTACTACTCACAGCCACTAAGATTTGGTCTAGTTTGTTATCTAATGGTATTTTGAAAATACCCAACTAGTATAGTTACTCATATAGAATATCATATAGTGACAACTTGTGTTGTCAGTACATACATGGCACAAAAATCTGGTGTCTTCTGGCTGGAATTTGATAATAGAATAAGTAGGAATTACAAGTGTGGATTTGGGAATAAGAGTAAGCCAAGTTTCTACACTGCCAGCTGTTAACTGTCTGACTCTAGGCAAAATACTTATTTTCTCTGAACTTGAGGTTCTCATCCATACAATGTGAATTAAATAAGATAATGCAGATGAAGCACTGAACACAGTGTCTGCTACACAGTAAATGGAGCATGTATCAAAGCCCTCATCACAAGTGTCACTACTGCACTATCAAATCAGCATATAATGGATCAGCACACAGTTCTGTAAAGCCAGAGCAACCCTGTCTCTGAATTTTATTATTAGTTCAAGGTGCCTATTCTTGGTCCTTTCTAAAGTCTCATGCTTTTCCCAAGATTTTTGTGAATTCCTATGCAGTTTATTTTCATGCCCATTTCTGCTCTGAATTCCTGCCTCCACTGGGCTCTGAGTCTCACTTATGTTTTATAATAAAACTGATTGTCTTCTTTCTCTGCCTCATGCTAATTCAGCCATGAAATTCCCCTTCTTTCCTCTTGACTTCCGTGACAAAAGCACTAAGAAATGTCTGTGTGGAGCAGAATTTATGGAAGGTTAGGGTCAGAGAGAGGTAGTTTACCTCAAAGAAAATGAGCGATTTATATCTGATTTTCACCATAACTCTATTCTTCAAAGCCTTCTGGCTTCCCTAGTACATGAACTTTCCACTGTCAACTTGTCTGTCACCTTAAGAGTCCAACGTCCTGCTCTGTTGCCCATCCCTTTCCTCTCTTTTCCCTCTTTCCTCCACTCTCAGCTTTCCCCCAATTGCTGTTATTTTCTCAGAAAGAACTGTTTCTATATCTCTGTTTTCTGATCATCCCATTTGTTTACCAAGTAGTCATGCAATGTATTTTCATGTAACATTTTCCCTAGTGTTAAATGTTAAAATAATGCTTTATAAATAGTGGTAGGTATCGCCATCATTTATGCAATGTCATGTTAAAAAGATGGCATGACTTCTAACCAAAGCAAGATATAATTGAAGGTATTGACTTATCTAGAGAAATGATGTGACCATCAGAGCACTTTGGCAGATTTGCCACCAAAGTATAAAAAATGACAGACTCCAGAAGAAAGCATTGTAAGTGTGTCCAAACATTGGAAGATAGTCCGGATGCTACTTAGGGAAAAGAAGAATCCATCCCAGAGCTTTAAGTATGTTTATGTATTCACCCATCCATTCATTTATTTGTAGTTTCCCTCAAATGATGAAATTGCAACTCTGTCTTAGCTACAACTGGTTATCTTTTATATGATTTGAAATCTCAAAGTGTGGTTACTTCTGACTCGGAGACAGATTTTCAGACTTAATACTATGTCATCCAAAAGCTATGCTTGCTTAACAAGAATTTTATGTTCTGCAAAATTATGACATTTGAGGAAGGTAGGAGAGAAAAGAAACTATGTAATAAAACAAACCCTAGTATTTTCTTGAGGAATTCTATATAAAACACTGTCATTCCTGAAGAGCATTTTTATCTTTGTTTGATTTTTCCATTATAGTCCTAACCTGTCATATATGATAGCAGTAACTTTCATAATGGCCTACATTCAACAAATGTGAAAGTTTTTTCAGTGATAGTAACACAGTGTGTGTTTTCACTGTTACTGTTCTTTGTGTCAGTAATCATTCATCTCAAGAATTTGAAGTTTGGGCTGTGTGCAAGGACACAGGACTCTGTCCTGTGCCCTTGAGCTTACACAAACTTCTGAACTATGATTAGAAAAATACAAGTCCAAATGTGTATGTGTTTATTCAGTCATTGCATGTTTGATGAACACTTTGTGCCAAGCACTCTGCCAGGCACTGGAGATAGAAAGATGAGTCTAGACTCTGCCTGGAAGTCTAGACTAAGGAAGGAGGCAGACCTGTACACAGGCAATCAAAATGTGTGATAAGTGCTCAAAGAGAGGAGCCCAGGAAGCTCAGAAGGCATGAAAGAGAATCAGCCTGCTCTGACTTTATTGGAAGAGTATAGGAAGAAGAGGTTATGGCCAAGGGAAACTCCAGAGAGGAGATGGATGAAGTTTGAGCTGAACTTCTGGGATGACTGAGGATTTTCCAGGTGGCTGAGCTACATACACTCAGCCATATGTGAAGCACAGAGAAATGGGCGAGTGTGGCATCTTCAGTGTTCCGTGGCTGGAGTGAAGGAAAGGAAAAAGATGCAGTGTGAGGCTGAGAAGGCATTGTAGACTCCCCACTGATTTTGCTGTGAATGAACAACTATAGAAGGATCTTAAGAGAAGAAAGGGAGTGACCTGATTCAATTTGTAGTTTTGAAAGGGCAATCTGAAGGCCAAGTAAGGGCACAACCACTCGCACCCAGACGTCTCCCACTTCTTTGCAGGTTGTGTAACTCTCTGATGCTGTTCCCAGCTTGTCTGGAAAATTGTCAAACTCTGCTTCAGACGAAGCAGTATCCACCGATTAAGCCTTGCCAACAGTCTTTGGAAGTTGAGAGACTCCTGATGGTAGAGTGACACAACTGGCCCACAGCAGAGAGACCCCTTTTTAGTGCCCAGGCCTTGGGCTTTGATAGAAGCAGGAGTGGTTTCATCATTTCCTTTAGGAGTGACCTCAGGGTTTTTTAATGTCTTGTGGAATTGGCTCTCTTTCTTGAACATTCCCAGCCCTGCTTTGACATTCCCATGTCCTGCAGAATGCTTCTTATATATACCTTTAGAGTAATTGCTGTTGCTATCCTCATTAATTCACTCCTGACACCTCTTTCTCTTGGCCAGAGGTGTGACTGTGCTGTTGGAAGCAATATCCACATTTCTTTCCTAAAGCTTCAACACTTTATGTAAAGGTACCCATTCTGGATCCAGAACTTGTGCAGGAAGGAGGGAGTAGAGTTCAATATACTGGTGCCATTCAATGGATGTTAAGTAACATAAAGCATCGTGAAAGAGGGGCTTAAATCCTGAAAGGAGACATTGTGAACTAACCTTTTCTTCCCTGGGATTTTGATCCCAGGACAATTAAAAGGTATAGAGTATCCTTTTCCTCAAAATAAAGTGAAAGAAATAACACTTCTTAAAAAATCAAATTACATTTTGTTTTCAAGTTTTAACAGAAAACTTGAGGCTGTATTTTCCACGATCTTTCTAGTAGGCACACACATGTTGGCCACTATGTCTCCACAGATTTCAGTGGGCAAGTGCATGAGGAGGCACTTTTTCCACCTCACTGATGATTTTTGCAGTGACCAAACTTTATAAAAATATTTTTTAAAAATCTTCATGAGTCAATCGTCCAGTGCACATGAAAATAACTCGGTTTTCTACCACTTCCCTTCCTCTCCTTATCAGAGAAGCATTTGCAACCAGGCGTCCTGTGAACGTGACTAAATCGTATCATAGAATCACTGAGAATATCCTCACTATAAAGTAATCACCAGTGTCCCTGGAGCCCTCACGTTGGTGTCAGCATCTCCACCCAGGATCCTCCATCAGTCCTGCCTCGTAGTGTGATCCAGCAGCCTCTCTTTATGAAGCGAAGTGAGATTCAGTCCTTATTTTATTCCATTTAATTAAAGAACAGCCAAAAAAATCGTGTCTTGCATTTTCAACACATGGTTCCAATTAGCACAGCGGAGCAGGACCCTGAATTTGATAAAAGCACTGACGTGTACCTTTGGTGCCTGTACAATGTAGTCTTTCATTTTACAAGGTGGCTGAAGTGCAGTTTTAAATATCTGTTTTAAATGTTAACAAAAACCCAGGGGTGTAAGCTTAGGAAAAAAGTGAGAAGTGAACACAATTTTGTTTGAATTGCCTGCCGTAGACTTTTCGAACCTTGTATGCAGAGGATGCTTATGTGGGAAAATCTGCAGTGGGCATTTACAGGCTTATATGCAAAAAGCATTATGGTTCATCAGACTTACACTCAGAGGCTATTAGATGGGAGATCCATCACCTCAGGAAATACCACTTACTGTACTGTAAATTCGCTTCATGTGACCAATCTGCTCAAGAGGTAATGGAAATCCCATTCCAATAAATTTGTTTCAGACCAGGCTAAAACTGATAGGACATTTGCCTTCAGTGGGACCCTTTCTGGGTAACTTCTGGAAGTTCATATGTTTTTAAAGAGGAACATAAAACTTAGGTCCCAGAATCTGGAAATTAGATGTGGAAAAGCCTAATTTAGGTCATCACATCCCACCTCCTGCCAAAATAAAGGAAACTAGCAAGAGGAAAAAGTAAGATAAAACAAGTAAAATATTTTATGACTGCTTCACATGGTGTGTGTTCTATGCCGTCCCAGAAACAGTGGAATGATTTTCCATTTCAGGTCATGGGAAAGCATGATGCCTTTAGTCCCAGAAGGGTGAGATACTTAAGCTGTTATAAGGCCCTGTGTGAAGGTTAACAACAAACCTCTTTGTGCCTGGCTTTTATTTTCAGAGCTACCACTCCATTCTTGGCCCATAATTCACAAACTAGAGAAATGTGCCCATCAAAAACAAACTCACTACCAATTGCATTCAGAAATTTTAGCCCAAAGTGCCAAGGTAAGAACAAAAATCTACATAGAGTAAAGCTAAGTAAACGAATTTCTTATAACTGCAATTTAAGAAAAATAGTCATTGAGATGGGCTTTCTGATGGCTTCAGTGCTGGAGAATGTATCAGCAGATTTACTTTGTGTCTTCCCTCCATTCTCAGAACTATAAAACAACTTTCCACTTTTTTAGAAGGAGCTCCAAAATGTACCTGAATGAAACCCCGTAGACAGGCCATTCCTCAGCTTATGCCGTCTACTGCCATTGGCTCTATGTCTTCACCCCGTGACTGAGAGGGAACTAACTGTGGCATCTGTGATTATTTATTTTTAATAGGCTCACTAATTATCACCATGAGTTAACTTACTAATACATAGATGATTATTCTACATTACGAATGAGCCATTATAGATTTAGAATGTCTCTAAATCTTCAAATCACAGACTTAACTAAACCGTGCTATAGGAACATTTCCCATTCTTTCTTGAAACCCACTCCAATAACCATCATGTCTACCACTCCACCAAAGAGTTCTTTTCAAGGTCAGAAAGGATCTTCATGTTGCTAAAGTCATTGGTCATTTCTAGCCTCATCTTAGTCACACTGAAACACTGATAACTTAAGTCACACTTGGTCTCTGATTCATTGTTCTCTCTTGGTTTTCTTCCTATTCCACTGGCTATTCCTTCTTTATGCCTTTTTTGCTTACTCCTATTTTCTCAGTCTCTATAGAGGGATCAGTACTCAGACCTCTTCTCTTTACATTATTGGCTAAATGGTCTCATTTAGTCCATGGCTTTAAGTAACTTTACGTGGTGAAAAATGGCAACTGCCTCCTGGCCTCTCTTCTTGGATGTACAAATGACATGGTAACTCTAACATCAAATTCTTTATTTTCTCCTCAAACATACTTCTTTAGCACCCTTTTCCATTTCATAAGTAACAACTCTATTCAACCAGTTGCGCAGACAAAATCTTTTAGAGACATCCTTGAATCATTTATTTCTCTCCAATCTCCAATTTTAATCTATAATCTGTAACCTGTATGTTCCAGTTATAAGGTGCCAGTGATCTGCCCCCAGCTCTATTTCTTTGGTTTTTCCTCCGACCCTTCACTTACTTGCTCTATCTCTATTCCAGCCATAGTCAGGTCATCATTGTGCCTTGAACATGCTGTTCCTCTGGCTGTAATGCTCTTCCCTTCAGATTAGCTAGAGTCACCTCCTTACTTTTTTCATGTTTCTACTCAGATTCCACGTTATTGAGGGAGCCTTTCCTGAGCATCCTATGTAAAATAGCACCTTTCTAGTTCTACCTGCCACACCACTGTTTCTCTTGCTGTCATTATTTTCCACATCACTTTTCAGACCTCGCTTATTATATAATGTGTTCATTTGTTTGTTGTCTGTCTCCTCTGGGCAGACTACAAACACCATTAGAAGAGGGACTTAGTTTATTTTGTACTCCCCTGTAATCTCCTTTGCCTAGAGTGATGCCGTATGCACAGTAGGTCCTTAATAGATTTTTCTGAGTTAATGGTTTAAATTTTTATCATGGTAACTACAAGAGCAATAAGGCGTGGGAAATTTTGTCAGTTGGGCTCACTGACATGTTACTGGAACAAACCCTTTACTGAATCTGACATGCAAGGTTGGCCTAAATTATATCAGACTCTCTTAGCATTTATAGTGTTCAAGTTTACATTTCTATGTACATATCATATGTCCAAGTCCCAACAATGTTAAGGCTTGAAATGAGATCATATTAACTTTACTATTTTTTCTGAGTTTTATTTTTGACCAAATTTGTATATATTTAAGGTGTACAGCATAATGTGGTTTTTGACAATACAGTGTTTTTATGTTTATGTATATACTGTGAAATGATTACCACAGTCAAAGTAATGAACTCATTTATTACCTCTCATAGTTACAATTGTGAGTGTGTGTGTGGGTGGGGGGGGTGAGGACATTGAAGATCTACTCTCTCAGCAAATTTCAGGTTTACAAAACATTACTGATAATTATAGCCCCCATGCTGTACGTTAGATCTCTAGAACCTATTCATCTTGTAATTGAAAGTTTGTAACCTTTGATCAATATCTCCCCTTTTCCTCCATCCCTCTGCCTCTGATAACCATTATCCCACCCTATGTTACTTTAAGTATGACTTTTTTTTTTTAAGATTGAACATTTAATTGAAGTCGTATGATATTTATCTGTCTGTGTCTGGCTTATTTTACTTAACATAATGTCCTCCAGTTTCATACGTATTCTTGCATATGGCAGGATTTCCTTCTTTTTAAAGGCTGAATAATAGTCCATAGTATATATAAACATATGTATGTATACATGCCCCATTTTGTTATTCATTCAACCCATTTCTATGTCTTGGCTGCTATGAATAAAAATGCTGCAGTGAACTAATTTTTGACAAAGACACCAAGAGTACTGCATAGGGAAAGGATAGTAGTCTCTTCAATAAATGGTCTTACAAAAACTGGATTGCCACATGCAAAAGAATGGAATAGGATCCTTTGTCTTACACCATACATAAAAATCAACTCAAATTGAATTAAAGACTTAAATGGAAGCCCTAACACCTTGAAACTCCTAGAAGAAAACGTAAGGGGTCAGCTCCTTGACACTGGCCTTGGAAATGATTTTTTGGAAGTGACACCAAACAGGCAACAAAAGCAAAAATAAATGGTACTACAGTAAAATTTGAAAGTTCCTGCATAGCAAAGGAAACCATCAACAAAATGCAAATAAAGGCATCCTATGAAATGGGAGAAAATATTTGTAAATCACATATGTAATAAGGAATTAATATCCAAAATATATAAGAAATTTATACAACTCAATAGCAGAAACAACAAATAACTCAATTTTAAAATGGGAAAAGGACCTGAATAGACATTTTTTTCAAGGAAGACATGCAAATGCTCAACAAGTATATGAAAAGGTGGTCAACGTCACTAATCATCCGGAAAATGAAATTCAAAACCACAATGAGATGTTGCCTCATACCTCTTAGAATGGCTGTCATCAAAAAGTCAAAAGGTAACAGGTATTGGTGTGGATTTGGAGAAAAGGAAACCTTTGTGCACTGTTGGTGAGAAGGTCCATTGGGTTAGCCATTATGGAAAACAGTGTTGAGATTCCTCAGAAAATTATAAATTGGATTACCATATGATCCAGCCAACACATTTCTGGGTATATATTCAGAGGAAAAGAAATCATTATTATAAAGTGATATTTACTCTCCCATGTTTTTATTAACCTTACTTATCCAAACAGAGACCTGAGCCTTCATCCATCCTGTGTGACTGTTGAGTTTTTCCCTCTACACGTGGGCCCTGCCCATTGTTTATCATTTCACCCAACCATCTGTCTTACAGCTTAGGCCACTGCTCCTTTTGTGGGCCAGTGCTCTCTCCTTTATCTTCCTGGAATAGGTTTCCTTAAGCTGCTGCTGCTCCACTGTACTGCTTTCCAAAGTGGGGCAGCAAGTCTTCTTTGGTTCTCTACAGCACAGGAGACCAAGCTTATTTACTTTAAATAAAACCTTATCACACTCTCCAGTGACCTCCATATTCCGAAGCATTGTGGTCATTCTGCAGTCATCATTTTGTTCACACTGATCACTTGAAAACATGAAAATTTGGTAATAATACAATGAAAATCTACCACACTAAGTTAATTTACTGTAGCTAGACCCGTAAGGAGTCACCAGTAACATGCCCATGTTACAAGTACCAGTTTATCTACATGTACCATCTAGCATACACATATGCACCCCCTTCAGTGGGATTCTCCTCTACCATGTCTCCCCTCCAAGCCTACTCATGAGTTCAAAGGAAAAAGGCCCTCCTCTCCTTATCCTAAATTCTGCCTCCTGGGCCACTGGGTATCCCAGGATCTCTGTCTCTTTCGAGAAGAATTTAGTAAATTCTCCCAGGGAAGCCACACACCTTGTCTCTGGGTCAGTTTGAACCTGTATCCTTAAGCAGAAAAATGGTTCAATATCAGTATATTTCTCCCAAACTAGAACTGTTGAACCATTCATTATACTAAGTATGGACATCTGCAGCCATTGTAAGCTGCACCAAGCCCAATCAAGAACCTTTTATAAAATAGTAAGTTCACATACCCAAATTTTCTTAGTCTTCAGATTCCCTGATAGTAAGATATTGACATGCAGGAACAATCTCATGAATACGTGTATTTATTGCACATACATACATACACACACACACACACACACACACACACACCATTGACCTGTATGCTCGGAGAGGGTCTTCTTAACAATAAACAATAATATGCTATTGTAAAGCATAAACCCATATAAAGACTAAAAAAAAAGTTTTCTAGTTTTCTGCCCTAGACGTTGCTCTCCTCCACCCCAAAAACTCTCTGCAGAGAAAGAGAACTCTGTTAAAACATATCTGATTTATGTGACTAAATGGAAGACACATCCTCTGGGCTTAAAGGGTCTGAATCCAGGTTGTTGCTTTGGACTCAAGAATAGAGATATTTACTTTCTTTATTATTCAGAACTCAAAGGCATATTGGGTTGTTTTCCCCAGATTAAAAAGGCTGCATCAAAATGGTACATTCCTCACTTTTACTTTTTGGTGTCCAAAAACTTTTAAAGGGCATCCAATGCAGGAAAGCTCTTGCATATGATGGGTTGAATGTTTGAGTTAATACAGATTCCTCCTATATAAGCTAGGCTTCCTTTATCTATTAACTAATAATAATGCTTTGATTCCAAAATCAAAATCATTGGTTTTCATGCCATACAATAAATTCTCACATCATGTCTGAATTGTGAAATGATAGCTGTCTCTAGAATGAAAATAGTGATATTTTTCTGTCATTAGGAAAAATTGTAGAGACTCTGCATGTGATTTCTTAGAGTGGTCTATAATAAGTTAAATCTGATTAATTTCCCTTTAAATATGCAATGAACAAGATCGATCTCTCTTTTGTCTCTCTTCCTCTCTCTCTCTCTCTCTGTCTCTCTTTCTCTCTCTCTCTCTCTTTATCTCTTTAAATTTCTGCTACATGGAACTAGTCTATGAGGGAAAAATTGTTCTCTCTCCATATTTCCCACTTGATCTCTCATAATCCCCTCACTGGGTCCCCACTGTTCTGTTTCCAACCTTTCCACTAAGAAAATACACCTGCCCAGGTCTCTTGTTCTGGGACATTGCTGCATGACAAAGTNTGAATTGTGAAATGATAGCTGTCTCTAGAATGAAAATAGTGATATTTTTCTGTCATTAGGAAAAATTGTAGAGACTCTGCATGTGATTTCTTAGAGTGGTCTATAATAAGTTAAATCTGATTAATTTCCCTTTAAATATGCAATGAACAAGATCGATCTCTCTTTTGTCTCTCTTCCTCTCTCTCTCTCTGTCTCTCTTTCTCTCTCTCTCTTTATCTCTTTAAATTTCTGCTACATGGAACTAGTCTATGAGGGAAAAATTGTTCTCTCTCCATATTTCCCACTTGATCTCTCATAATCCCCTCACTGGGTCCCCACTGTTCTGTTTCCAACCTTTCCACTAAGAAAATACACCTGCCCAGGTCTCTTGTTCTGGGACATTGCTGCATGACAAAGTAGATAATAAATTGATGCCATAGATAGAGGACAGTTAACTTGGACTGGCTACCCTTTGTCTTGTTATATGTTCTACTTGACAGGCCTTCATTCATCTAACTCAGAATTATTGACATAAGGGTTTGGTTTTTGTTTTTTTTTTTTTAGCCAATCAGTGAGGCTTTTCTTTTACTCAGTCACTAGAGTATACAAAGCAGGCAAATCTGGATTCCGTGTCCAGTATTGAGTTGGTTCAGATGCACAAAGACAGCAGAGCCAATGCTGAAAGGTCAAACTGTTCTTAAAACATGGCTCTGATTCCTTCTTTCAGTGAGCTCTTCCTCCCCCTGCACTCCAGTTTTGTCATTTCTAATGTGCAGCCAATAATCTCATCACAGGTGGTTCTGAAGATTAAATGAGATCATGTAAAGCGGCACTTAGCACAGTGCCTGGTGCCCAAGAAGAGATGCGTTAAAAGTGCAGGATGGTTAGTGTTAGTCTGCTGCCACTTCCAGTTTAGCCAGAACCATTAGAGAGGACAGATGGGTGCAGTATAATGCTGGATACAATAGAGCTGGTGTCCATGAACGAACATTCCCCTGAGGGTAGCAGAACAATTGCTTTTTTGTAAGTTGAGTTAAACCACTCCCTAGCATGGCTAATGATGACTAATACAGCAGAAGGGAGTTGGTCACCCTTGTGCACGACACTGTTGGGAAGTTGACTGTGCTCTGTTTACAGAAATTCAGGTCACCGCCAAGCTCTCATCTATGTCACTCCTGCCATAGTTCTAATCTTAGAAGAAATTTACTCATTTGTGGAAGAGATGTCAACCTTTAACATATACTATATATTATTTTGGGGGAATTCCCAGCCAACCTCCTAAAGCAAAATACACTGTTATGAATAGTATACTAATAGCCTTTTAATGAGGCAGGTTGTAATGGTATATACAGTATTCGCATAGAGACATGATAGATAAATAATGAGAATATAACCTGGAAAACTCATGTTTTTATGGAAACAGAAAAATGGTTCTCTTGGACCACAATATTTGAATTCTTTCATTTTTGTACTGCTAATAGCATAGAAAGGCACGATATTTCAGCTAAGAGTATTAGAAAGGTATTGGCATTAAACATACATCTAACAATTTAAATGATTTCTTAGAAGGGACTGAAATACACTTCTTCATTTTGTATATACATCCTTTTTACATATTACTCCAGATAGGATTGCAAAAGCAATGATCTTGCAAGAAACAAGACCTCTACTGAAAATGATATGCACCATTAAAATACAAAATAAAACACATGAGCCAACAAAGCTGAGATTAAAAAAAAAAAAAAAAAAACTAATATATTTTTTCCCTTATGTTTCATCTGTCTATACTCATTCCAACTTGGCCTGATTTGTTGATCCCAAACCTGGATATATTGCCAAAACCTTGTCAGGATCCTGAGAAGAGACAGGAGCCCCCAACTCAGTTTTTAGTTATTTCAGGGCTACTTCTGCTTCCCCTAAATTTCCCCTCTATGACCACTGAGGCCTTCTAAAGGATATTACCAAGAACTTGGCAGTGAGGTCATGTGTCCTTTGTCACTACATGTCTGATTCTTGTTATAGATTCCCTGATACCTCAGTTTTCAAAGTGGTGGATCTGGAGCTGTGGCTTTTGTCTGTCTGTAGTGGGAAGTGCCCTCCTGCTTAGGTGGAAGGTAGATGCCATGCTAGAAGCACGGCACTCCCATGCTCCACGTCTTGCGTTATGGGTCACTCAGACATGCTCCCTGAGAAAGCTCTCATGAACAGGGAAATCATCATAATTCCCTTATTCCTTATCTCTGGAGAGAGAGGAGGGCTAGTCCCTTTCAGAGTCCCCACTGCCTTCCAAGTGTGTCTCTGCTTTTGAAGTGTCAACAAGCTCCAACTGAACTCATAATCTCCCTTCTACCTTTAGCCACATCTCGTTCCCATTTGGGTGCTTTCCAAATTGGTGGAAGGCACCAACCTTATCATGATTGGTATCACCGACTTTTCCATCTCCTGCACAGACATTTTTTTCCATCCTAGCTTCCATCCAGTCACCAAATTTTGTTACTTCTTCCTATATAGTGTCCAATATTCTCTACCGTCACTAACACTACTGCCACGAACAGAACTGCTACTGTTGCCTAGATCAGTGTCACAGATTGCTAAGGAGTCTTGCCCTTTAATCCTGCCCCTTCTCAGTCCTTTCTCCTGGTTCAGTTCAATTCAGTTCAGTTCGTGTTCCAGCTCCATGTTCCTTAATTGCTCCCTACTGCCTTCAATAAAAATGTCCAGTATTCTTAAACTGTCTTATAAGGCCTGTTTGGTATGATGCCTCCTTATTTCAGTGACACTTTCATCATTCTGTCTTTTGTTACTTTTCCCTCCCCTCCAGGAAACAAACAAACAAACAAACAAAAAACCCTATACATATAGGTACTGAATCACTACATCTTCCCATGCTCTGTCTTCACTTCCAACCCCTTGAATATTCTCTTCCCTTTGTCCTGAATACCCTTTCTCACTATGCTTTCTCCATTCTTTGACTAATTCCTATCCATCTTTTAAGTCTTGGATTGAATGTCACTTCCTCTAAAAGCTTTTCCTGACCATCCAAATCCTGATTAGACATTCTTCATAGATCTTTTGTTCACGCCATATTTCCCCCACCATACAGCATTCAGCATATTTAGTACACATGGCCCTTGTTAAGTGTATGTTTACTTCTCTGTCTCTGTCACAGGCATTCATAAAGACAAGCACCCAATCTTTTTCTGTTCAATTCTTTGTACCCAAAGTAGGTCTTCCTGAGTGAATGTATGGTGGTAAGAGGAAGACACTGCTGCAGAAGAAAGAGGGGATGGCTAGCAGTGACATATTACATGAATGATTAAAGACGCTGCTTGTAAGAAAGTCAGAACTGTCCTTAGGGTCACACAAAAGGAAACCAAAAAGAAGGAATCCACATTTGGGCGAAAGCTAATGAGCACGTTTTGAATCACAAGTTCAGATAAAATGTGCTAGTACAAAGGAGTTGAAATTCCAGAAAACACTCAAGAAGTTTGTTTACAGTGTGACTTCACTGCTTTGTGCAGCAAGTAATAACTTTATTGGTAGCTTCTCTTGGCTTGTTGTGATAACCACATAAAGGAAAAGAGCTATAACTGAGATATAGTTATGTTTATTTTGCAATACAGATGTCACAAGGGTATGAGGAGTTGCACAGCAAATAACCGTGTATTCACTACCTACCTTCAGGACTAACATATTATTAAATGCAGCAGAAGACCTGGTGCATCTTAAATTTAAAATGACTTTTCTCCCAGTTGTGCCGGTCTCCAGTTAAAGCACAGATTTATTTTTTAGAATGAAAAAAAATGTTTCCACTATGGAAAATCATAACTAATCTGTTGAAGTTTATACAGAAAATATCTTCAGTAACAAAGAGGCGTGCAGAGTTTCAGGAAGAAAGTGTGAGGGTCATGATGATAAAAGCAATGGAGGACCCGCAGATGTGCCGCAGGTCCTCCTCACTGTCATCAATCATAAGCCTGTCCTACTGCACAGTTCTCAACCACTAGGTCTTGGACCCCCGGGGGTAGCAGAATTTATTGTGAGGGGTCTGTAAATCCATATGCACATTCAGTATGGGTAGACTAAATAAATAATATGTCACACACACACACACA
>NW_027529433.1:398198-460657 GCF_008692635.1 Crocuta crocuta | reverse complement strand
AAAAAAAAAAAAAAAAAAACTAATATATTTTTTCCCTTATGTTTCATCTGTCTATACTCATTCCAACTTGGCCTGATTTGTTGATCCCAAACCTGGATATATTGCCAAAACCTTGTCAGGATCCTGAGAAGAGACAGGAGCCCCCAACTCAGTTTTTAGTTATTTCAGGGCTACTTCTGCTTCCCCTAAATTTCCCCTCTATGACCACTGAGGCCTTCTAAAGGATATTACCAAGAACTTGGCAGTGAGGTCATGTGTCCTTTGTCACTACATGTCTGATTCTTGTTATAGATTCCCTGATACCTCAGTTTTCAAAGTGGTGGATCTGGAGCTGTGGCTTTTGTCTGTCTGTAGTGGGAAGTGCCCTCCTGCTTAGGTGGAAGGTAGATGCCATGCTAGAAGCACGGCACTCCCATGCTCCACGTCTTGCGTTATGGGTCACTCAGACATGCTCCCTGAGAAAGCTCTCATGAACAGGGAAATCATCATAATTCCCTTATTCCTTATCTCTGGAGAGAGAGGAGGGCTAGTCCCTTTCAGAGTCCCCACTGCCTTCCAAGTGTGTCTCTGCTTTTGAAGTGTCAACAAGCTCCAACTGAACTCATAATCTCCCTTCTACCTTTAGCCACATCTCGTTCCCATTTGGGTGCTTTCCAAATTGGTGGAAGGCACCAACCTTATCATGATTGGTATCACCGACTTTTCCATCTCCTGCACAGACATTTTTTTCCATCCTAGCTTCCATCCAGTCACCAAATTTTGTTACTTCTTCCTATATAGTGTCCAATATTCTCTACCGTCACTAACACTACTGCCACGAACAGAACTGCTACTGTTGCCTAGATCAGTGTCACAGATTGCTAAGGAGTCTTGCCCTTTAATCCTGCCCCTTCTCAGTCCTTTCTCCTGGTTCAGTTCAATTCAGTTCAGTTCGTGTTCCAGCTCCATGTTCCTTAATTGCTCCCTACTGCCTTCAATAAAAATGTCCAGTATTCTTAAACTGTCTTATAAGGCCTGTTTGGTATGATGCCTCCTTATTTCAGTGACACTTTTATCATTCTGTCTTTTGTTACTTTTCCCTCCCCTCCAGGAAACAAACAAACAAACAAACAAACAAAAAACCCTATACGTATAGGTACTGAATCACTACATCTTCCCATGCTCTGTCTTCACTTCCAACCCCTTGAATATTCTCTTCCCTTTGTCCTGAATACCCTTTCTCACTATGCTTTCTCCATTCTTTGACTAATTCCTATCCATCTTTTAAGTCTTGGATTGAAGACTTAATGTCACTTCCTCTAAAAGCTTTTCCTGACCATCCAAATCCTGATTAGACATTCTTCATAGATCTTTTGTTCACGCCATATTTCCCCCACCATACAGCATTCAGCATATTTAGTACACATGGCCCTTGTTAAGTGTATGTTTACTTCTCTGTCTCTGTCACAGGCATTCATAAAGACAAGCACCCAATCTTTTTCTGTTCAATTCTTTGTACCCAAAGTAGGTCTTCCTGAGTGAATGTATGGTGGTAAGAGGAAGACACTGCTGCAGAAGAAAGAGGGGATGGCTAGCAGTGACATATTACATGAATGATTAAAGACGCTGCTTGTAAGAAAGTCAGAACTGTCCTTAGGGTCACACAAAAGGAAACCAAAAAGAAGGAATCCACATTTGGGCGAAAGCTAATGAGCACGTTTTGAATCACAAGTTCAGATAAAATGTGCTAGTACAAAGGAGTTGAAATTCCAGAAAACACTCAAGAAGTTTGTTTACAGTGTGACTTCACTGCTTTGTGCAGCAAGTAATAACTTTATTGGTAGCTTCTCTTGGCTTGTTGTGATAACCACATAAAGGAAAAGAGCTATAACTGAGATATAGTTATGTTTATTTTGCAATACAGATGTCACAAGGGTATGAGGAGTTGCACAGCAAATAACCGTGTATTCACTACCTACCTTCAGGACTAACATATTATTAAATGCAGCAGAAGACCTGGTGCATCTTAAATTTAAAATGACTTTTCTCCCAGTTGTGCCGGTCTCCAGTTAAAGCACAGATTTATTTTTTAGAATGAAAAAAAATGTTTCCACTATGGAAAATCATAACTAATCTGTTGAAGTTTATACAGAAAATATCTTCAGTAACAAAGAGGCGTGCAGAGTTTCAGGAAGAAAGTGTGAGGGTCATGATGATAAAAGCAATGGAGGACCCGCAGATGTGCCGCAGGTCCTCCTCACTGTCATCAATCATAAGCCTGTCCTACTGCACAGTTCTCAACCACTAGGTCTTGGACCCCCGGGGGTAGCAGAATTTATTGTGAGGGGTCTGTAAATCCATATGCACATTCAGTATGGGTAGACTAAATAAATAATATGTCACACACACACACACAGTACTATTTTTTAAATGTCTGTAGATGAGGTGATGAATAAAATATAAATTCAGTTACTTGCTTTACTGAATTAATAGAACGCTTTGATCATTATGTATTTTCTCAATCTGTAGACATTGAAAGAATAGTAGCTAGCATGATACAGTCCTTATACTCAAAAAAGATTGGACTATTGCCATTGTTATTTGCTAGAAAACATGTATAAAGCCACTGGGTGGTGATTTAAACGAGGCAAAACATTTTCTTTAATGTTTCACTAATTATTTGCATTACAAAAATCTGTGTTTTTAGACACTTGCCAAATGTTTCAACAAACAAACTTGTTTTATTCACTCTTTGTTTCTACAGGATGCCTTTGTGCTAATGCCCCTCCTTAGTCCATACTCCACACAACAAGCACCATCAGATCTTGGAAAATGAAATAGGGCATCTAAGGGACGCCTGGGTGGCTCAGTGGGTTAAGCATCTGACTCTTGTTTTCAGGTCAGGTCATGATCCCAGGGTCAAGGGATCAAACCCCGTGTCAGGCTCTGGACTGACAGGGTGCCCACCTGCTTCTCCTTTTCTCTGTCTCTCTCTGTTTCTCTTTCTGTCTCTCTCTGTCTCTCTGTCCCTCCACTGCTTACTCACCCTCTCTTTCTCAAGAAAGAAAAGAAAGAGCATCTAAGGTTCAATTCCATAGGAGTCTGAGTGGGGTTTCTCTCCTTCCTTTCCCACAACACTTGATAGTGCTCCTGGAGTGGTGGGGGAGAGAGACCAGAAATCCCAGTTTTCTTCTTCTTGCTTTCTGCTTGATGTGCTTTGAGCTCCCCTGGGCTGCTTCCATCCCCTTGTGGCTATTTCTAATTTGTCTTCCTATAAGGAGTGTTATTTTGTGCTTTATTCATGCAGAGGAACCCACAGGCTCCTCGTGTGCTCTTATCTGCCTGGATACGTAACATGCACCCTTACGAGTGTTGATTTGTTTGGTAATTTTTTGTTTCCAATGGATTTGTCTCTTCTCACCAAGAAGATAATAAACTGACATATCTAAGCACATAATTCCTATTTTATGTTGAATGGAATTCACTGTGGAGGAAAAGCAACTCACACCCTTGTCTCAGTTCTTTTTTTCACTAGAGTCTAAGTGAGCAATAGAAATGCTCTTTCAAATTTAGCCTTGTTTTACAAAAACTCTTCACTGAAATATTTTTCAAAGTGAGACAGCACACAAGGTGGCACAATGGCCCAACATCATTCTCTAATTCCTGTAATGAAAAGTTCATTTATTTATCAGTTTTCTTTCATTCCCTCTGATCACACAAAAGAGGAAACCCTAATGTAGTGTTGGGGTATATTTAATACTTCATACAGGATCCCCACCTCCCTCCATTTTTCATTTATGTTTGAACAAACAGAGAGACTGTCTAGGTCTCACATTCAGAGCACAAGGTAGCAATGTTTATAGAAGGTTTAAAAGATTTTTTTTGTATTCATTGTATATATATTTTGTAGCTTCCATCTCTTTAAGGCAAATAGTATATTCTTTATCCATCTACAGTAGTGATATAATCTTGTAAAATATTAGAGTGAGTCAGTCTAAAGAAAAATATTACATAGGATATCGAGTTCATAGTACAGCCAAAACCATGTGAGTTACTTAAAAACGGAGTTTGGGAGGTCCTGCCTCATTACAAAGCAAATAGATTATGGGAAACAGAATAATAACCTGTGTGCAGTAAGTATTTTATCAAGGCAGAAAAGCTAGTCATTGCCCAACTTCTGAATAAGAGATTAATATGGCCATACAGTAGTGGGTAGGCATATGCAAGTTACAGAATTTTGACTTGACACTTTCCACCATATACTATCATATGTAATTACCAACAGGATTAGCTTCAACATCTTTGAATGTGAAAAAGAAGAGTGTGAAAAGAATAAATTTGGGTGTTTTTAACCCAACAGTATATCATTTTTCCAATGCACAGTGTCACGGGATCCATTAATAAAAGGGGTTAAAGATTACACTCTGAGAGGCTGGCAAAACAGCTCTCAAGTGCATTACTCAGCTTGAGGCAGACGTCACAAGGGGAACTGGCTGTCGTTTTAAAGCCAGTGGGTGTAAAACTTGTTGTTCCTTTCTATTTGTCTGTGAGATAATTCTGGCTCTCCCTTTCCCTCCAGGACATGGCTGCCAAAAAGAATTAATCCCATACCTACCCCATTCATGATGACCTCGGAAACAGGAGAAGCAAACGTTTCTTACTGTTAACCAGAAGCATTTCCCTAAATGACTGCAAATAGCACAAATGTCTGTTCCATTGATAGATAATTCCAGCGACACTTTTTTTTTTCAGCCAGTGGAGATAGCGTCACAGCGGGATAAAGTGGGCTGGAGTCACTAACTTTGACGTTCCAGTCTTGGATCTCCCACTGCCCAGCTCTCTTCTCTCAAGCCAGCCACTTAACCTCTCTTTGGAAGTCAGCTTCCTCACAAGTGAGACCAGCTCACATATACTTCTTGTCTAAGCACCAGATAAGGCAGATACTGTACAGAGGCAATAGCCACAGCTTAATCCACAGTGTAAAAGTGCTTTCCGGAAGGGTTTCTTACATTACTAAACTTCATATGTGCCCAATAGTGTCAAAGGTGACAGCCAAATAAAAATCCCTTCCTTGTTCTAAAGACTAGCCCCCTGGTTAGGGGCTTATTTTAATCATGAACCTTGATATACTTGTAAAAAAAAAAAAAATGTAGACTTGTTCTTCTTCGCATCTCCCTGTTGGTGGGTATCATTTAATGGGAGATTTTTCAGTTTTTTATTTGCTTTTGTTTGTATTTTGTGTTTCCTAGTTTTTTAGTTTTGTTTTTGCTTTGAGACTCTAATTTTCCAGGTATTTACAGAAGACTGGAAAAATAGTCCTCGCTTTCCAGAAAAATCATTTTTATAAAACAGAGATGCCATTTGTTACCCATAAAACATACTCTTTTTTAACATTACCTGCAATATAGAGAAGTCATATTCATGTGTTTACTTGGGCTGAGAATAGATAGCAAAATTTAGTCTTGGATATATAGAAAGATAATACTGTTATCTATTCTTCCACCATTACTAAAGATTTGGGTTCAGTTATAACAGGTTTTGCTGAGCAGTAAGGAATGCTAAGAGATATCTTGTGTAGACAAGTTAGTTTGTGTACTTGACCCAAGTAGTTAACACAGAGCAAAAGGGACTCAGTTTTCTGGCGCCCTGTGCCATATATTATTGTTGACTCCTGCTAGTCATTTCCTCTATGCAGACTCTCATGAACTGAAAAGCAAATTGACTTCCAAAACTTAACCTTTGCATAAATAAAAGCACAACATGCACGGAATGGTTTTAGTCCTTCTAAATTCTGTGATGTTCCATCTTTAATAAGGAACTAACTAGATTAAATTTAAATTCCTCAGGTATGAAGTAAAATGTGTATTCAGTGTATTTGACAACTTTTGAGACTGTAGAGATATATGATTTTTTGTAAAATAGTTTTTGAACCTTACCTTGATTCTGAGGGATCAAAAGAACAAGTTATGGCTGAGAAGACTGATAAGAACCGATGTGTATCGAAGATGGAAAAGAAATCTTAGGGACATTTTTTGTGTCTGAATTGGCCCAATCTCTTGACCATTTTAGCTTTGTATCCATCTCATTAGAAATAGTTTTCAACAAAGATAACCAGTAGGCAGATTACAAGTGGTGTGTTAGTGTGTGTGATGAGGTTTTCCATTTTTCTTTCTTTGAAGCTTTGAAAGAAAGAAGGAAGGAAGGAAGGAAGGAAGGAAGGAAGGAAGGAAGGAAGGAAGGAAGGAAGGAAAGAAAGAAAAAGAAAGAAAGAAAGGAAAGGAAAGGAAGGAAGGAGAAAACCTTAGGTGGTTATTATAATTGAAGTCCACTTTCATACTGGATTTCCTTCATTTCTCTTTAACCATGATTTTGAGCTGCATCTCCACTAAGGGGGAAGTAGCACTGGTGCTGATCCCAGCTTGGCAGAATTATTGGGTTCCACCCCAACAGTCACCAAAACATTAGGGTTTAGTCAGAATACCAGTTCATCACTTCATAAAACCAAAGTTCTTCTCTATCCCACAAAAACCTGTTCATGGACCATAGGGAGAGTGAGAGAGATGAGAATAGACTCACTCAGTAATAGGGCCTGGCCCTCTCAGATGTCAAAAGAGATTGAGACACTTCCATTTTTTAAGGCTCCTGGAGTACTAAAACAAGAAGGAAAAGGAGAAGAAGAGAAATGCCAGAACAGTATAGAAAAAAATTGTAGTGCATTTTAAGTACTTTAAAATCATTCTTTAAACACATAAAAAAATAAAATAACCTTTCTGGAAGACAAGATCAAATGGCCAGATTTGAGGCTGTTTGTGGCTTTAACAGCCCTAGCTAAATGGTTTTACTAAAGAACCTAATTCCCAATCATCATAGCTCCTGCTCAGAGCTGGATGGAAGTTCCAGGATCATTTAGCTTCATTGGATAGATAAAAAACTGAGGCCAGAGAGTCTAAATTATGTGCTTTAGAGTGCAGTCAATTAGTTGGTGGAAAAGCCTATCTGCATATACTCTCTATGCAAATGGAAGCCACAGAGGAGGTCTTGAGTGGGTGAAATGACACTAGCAATTGATAAGGTGATGAATATCAAAAGCAGTATTTCAGGGAAAGTAAGTATTGGGCAAAACCACCATAAAATGGACTGAGTCATGGCCAGATGTGGCTAAGCAAGACTCCAGATTGACATTTCTGCCTGATTTTGGTGAGGGCTACAATTATGACACTACCCCATAAGGCGAAATCGGAGATTCCTTATTTCCAGTACCCTTATTCTGTGTTTAGTTATCTAGTTGGAAATCTGTGTGAGGTTGTTGTGGAGATGGGCATCAACTTTCCCCAATGAATTTCTAAACTAGGAAGCATGGGCTCTTAGGAGTTGATTTTGACTCAGTCTTTTGTGAGACACTCTCGTCTTTGAGTCATGCTTTAATAATTTGGATCTCAGCAATGACTTTATTTATCTTGGGGAATTTACTTTTCTAGAGAACCTGAATAATTCCTCCCTTTTAGATATCAGAAGCAGACACTGGAAAAGCTGCTTTTTGGGTCATTTTCATACTGTTAGGATTCTGGGCTCCTTAGTAACTTGGCTAACCGTCTTGAATCAAATGTTAGGCAAGCGCTATTGGCTCTATCTCCTCATAGATCATTTCCAGCTGTTAGAACAACACAAATATGAAGTGTTCTAAGCCAGGAAAACTTGAAGTTTTCATTAGATCCCCATACACAGATTAGATGCAGTGATTTAAAGAAGTTTCAATCCCTTGTGTTTTGAGGGTGATGGGATATGGATACCGTAACACTGTTAGTTGGAATGTAATTTGATAGAAACATTCTAGTAGGCAATTTGGCAATATGTCTCAGAAGCCTCAAAATATATATATTTTCCAATTCAAGATGGCAGACTGAGCACATGCACTGGCCGCTCATTTCTTCTAAGACCTTACTTACTGAATTAAAAATATAGAAATGTAGAATAGAATCTCCCTTATACCTGTATCTCTCAAGTTCAGTAAGGAAAATTGAACCCATCAGTTCAATAGAGAGAGCTCAAAATAGGCACCTATTTATGAAAGTATAGGAGCATCTAAAAAGCCAGATGAATTTGCAACATCAGGGGCTACTGCCTCTACCAGGCTGGAGGGACCAAAGAAAAAAGTAGTATTGCTAGAGCCCAAGGCACCATGCCTTCATGGTGGGAGCTGGAACCATGAGAAAGGGGCTGCTTGGAGTCAGGAGGTGTTGGACAAGAAAGAAGAAATGTGACACTTAGAGAGGCTGCCAAGAGCAGAAAGAGAAGGTAGAGGTATATTGCCTCCTTCCTTTTTCTCTCTTCAGTATTCTACCGGTGCTTCCCATGTGCTGAACCTCCATGGAAGCCAGTTGGCATGGAAATGTCATTTACAGAGGCTGGTCACTGCTCTGTGATGGAGAACAGAGCAGGGAAACATTGAATAATGACTGAAAGCAAAAAAAGCAACTGCCTGGCACAACAGCCAAGAGAGAATGGGAAGTGTGTATGTCACTAAAGGTTGAGCTACTTAATAAATTCCTGGAATACAAAAAGTAGACGGGAGCCATTAGATAGAGGAGAAGGGCAGACCAATTGTCAACCTAGAATACACTTTGATAGCTCTATAAAGGAAGAAAGCTAACTGCCCTGTGGAACCCTTGACATACCTTGGGTATAGAGTCAGCAGATACAACAGAGAGGAGAGTGAAAGATGGAACTAAACAGAGAGAGATTGCTCAAAGATCCAGAATTCTTCAACATATATAAACACAGTAAGCAGGAAGTTGGCATTATACTCCCAGTCAAAATATGTGATGACTCCTTTCTAAAGTAATTGGGCATACTGGGAAAAGATAACATTTCTCCATTTGTTGATACCTCAGAAGGAAGCCATTATCATTTGGGCATTGTGCAGGCACTCAGTCTGGCAGCAAGTTCCCACTCCCATTGATCCTCAAAGTTTACTGGCCAACACTGCCTGGCCCAACCCAGGAAGCAATTTCAGAAGAAGGGGACAGGTCTGCTAGGAGAACAGTCTTATGCCATTACAAAAGCAGAACACCTGTTCCACCAATTGCACCTACCCAGGCCTGTTTTCTTAATAACAGGGAGAAGCCACTAAAATATGAGGAAAACTAGCAGTATAAAAAGAAAAGTACCGAATTCTAAAAAACAAACAAACAACAGAAAAACAGTCTTGGAGGAAGCTGAAATGATTTAGGGAAGAAAAAAAAAATCATCCTTAGAAATACTCTCAAAAAGATTCAAGAAAATACTACATCTATAAAACAAGAAATAGGAGAATGAAAGAATGAGAAAGCAGTCTTAGAGATTTAAAATATGATTGTCAAAATAAAGAAATTAGTAGAAGTACTAGAAAAAAGTAAAATCAAATCTCTCAAAACATTAATCAAAGAGTAAAAGATGGAAAATATGAAGAATGAACTCAGACGGCCTATATTCAATTAGTAAAAACCTCAGAAAGAGAGAAGGAGGCAAAGAAGTGTTTAAATGGTTCAACCAGATAGTAAAAAGATATGTGCTAGAGCTAAAGAAGGGTAAGACTCTTTGGTTTACAATGCCTCACCAAGTGTCCAGCCCAATGAATGGAAACAGACCCCCCACATGGGCACATTGTGTGGAAGTATCAGAACAATATAATTAGAAAGAAAACCTTACAAGCCTCCAGGCAGGAAAAAAGCCACTATTCACAAAGGAGAGAGTCTCAGACTGATACCTTTAAAGTTCTGAAGTAAAACTTTTTACCCAGAATTTTCTATATATATCATTTCAAAAATACAAGGAGTTAGTACATTTGTCACCTATGTGTCATCTCTTATGAAGCTACTTGAGTGTCCTCAGCAGAGAAGTTCAGTAACTAAGGAAGGTAGGAACAGTAGTCCTGACCCAGGAAAGGAATAAAGGGATGTTCCAGATTGACACAGGCCTCAGAGCCACCAGTCCTGAGGAGAATGAGACAGCACGCCCCAAGGGGAGAAATCAGAGACAGTGTTTGCCTTATGGAATAGCTAATATGGCTTAGAGTGTAGAAAAAATAAAGGGCAAATAGCAAAGGGAATGGGAGTAGGAAATAATAGAAATACCAGGGGAAAGATTATACTACAAAATCTTAATCAAAATGTGACAAAAACTAAATGCCTTAATTTTAAGGAATCCATAGACCTTCATTCTAGAAAGAAAATCCTTTGGGTGGTTTAGATTTCTGTACAAGGGCCCATGGAAAAGGCACTGGAAGCCTGGTGTATCAATTGGCATGGTGTACATCTGTTTTTGGATTAAAGAATAATACTGGCAAATCAGTTTGTTGGTTTTCTTTTTAAGAGACAACCCAATGACATAACAGGAAAGGTTCATTTGTATTTGCAGCAGAGAACAGAAATATTGACTACTTGGATTACATGTCAAAGGAAAACTAACAAAAGATGGCACAAAAATTTTCTGGAAGGAAATATGGAAAAAAATGGATGACTTTCTCAACTTTAAGGGGTGGTCAAGATCAAGAAATAGTGTCATAATTGGAAAAAGAAATAAAAATGTAGTCTTCTAACCTAAAAGTAACCAATAGTAAAACTAAAAGTAATATAATAAATATTCAGGTGGGGGGGGGATCATGAAAATGAGCAAATCCCAGTCTTCATCTTGAGGAGCCGCTACATATTGTTTAAAGTAGTTAGATGGAAGAATACATGTATTATCTAGATCCTTCATACCCCAAAATGAGGCATTAATGTCACCTGTTAGAAAAGCGCAGTCTCAGCCCTGCCCCACACCCCGCAACTGCAGAACTCCTGAAATGGGCTCTGCATCTTAAGAAGATCCATCAGTGTTTCATCTGCACTTTAAACTTGAATAGCGCTCCTCTAAAATGACAGTTCTCAACTTTGGCCGTGTGTTTTTAGAATCACCTGCAGAACTTTTAAAAATACATCATTTAGAAGAGGCAAAGGCCCCCACTTTAAGAGATGATGCTTTGAAAGGGATGGCATACCAAAATCAGTATTTTTTTATTAACAGCTTCTGAGGTAGTTCCAATACGTAGTCATGGTTGAGAACCAGTGATCTGGAATAACTATGATAAGTGATGAAGAGAGTGAAGACAAAATATTTTTAAATGTTTCTTCTGGACCTATTGAGGCATTGGGCTGAGAAGGAGGAAGCGTGGGAAAGAAGACTGTTGTTTTAAATGAATAAACAAACGAAAAGCAGAACCAGACCTATAAATACAGAGAACAAACTGATGGCTGCCAGAGGGGGGAGGGGTGGGGGTTGGGCAAAAGGAGTGCAGGGGAGAGGGAGATACAATCTTCCAGTTATGAGATGAGTAAGTCATGGGAGTACAAGCACAGCATAAGGAATACAGTCAATGATATTGTACTAGTGATGTAATGGGACAGATGGTAGCTACACATATTATGAGCAGAGCAGAATATATAAACTTGTCTGAATCACTACCTTGTACACGTGAAACTAATGTAACACTGTGTGTCTCAACTATACTCAAATAAAAAGAAAAGAATAAACTCATTTGGATAAGAAATGTTCTAAGATTTGATTTGTATCTTGCACATGTGTTACTTGAAATCTAGGTTTCTTTTTAGGCATATAGACTTTGACTCAGAAATTCTACTTGTAGGAACTTTTGTTAAGCAAATAGTTGATCTATTACACAAATATTTATTCATAATTTTGAGAATTATAAACAATATAAATGCTCACTTAAAAATGCAGTACCTGCACAGCCATGTTTTTCACAGCATTACTCACAATAGCCAAGACAGAAGCAACCCAAATGTCCACTGGTGGATGAACAGATGAACAGAATGTGGTGTATGCAGACAATTGAATATTATTCAGCCTTAAAAGGTAAAGAAACTGTCCCATGCAATGACATGGATGAATCTTGGAGACATTATGGTAAGTGAAGTGAGCCGTTCAGAAAGAGACGAAGATTGCATGATTCACTTATATAAGGTATCTAAAATATTTAAACTCATATGGTAATTACCAGGGGCTGAGGGGAGAGCTGTTGTTTAATGGATTTAGTGTTTCAGTTCTAGAAGGTGAAAAAGTGCTAAAGATTGGTTTGAGAACAGTGTGAATAAACTGAACACTGCTGAACTGTACACTTAAGATGGTAAATTTTATGTGTTTTTTACAAAAATATTTCCCCATAATTTTTAAATGTATTTTGTTAAACAACTCTCTATCTATTTGAATGCATAGTAAAAACTGCAGTACAGTATGCAACAAAGTGGTTGTATGGCTTGCTAAGCTACAATTGCGACCTTTTCTCTTTCTAGATTCTTTGCTGTTTTCAGAGTAAGCACAAAATATTGTTATATATAAGGAGGAAAAAGAAGAAGCTGTTTCCACTTTAAACAATATAAAACAAAACTTCCATTGGAGTTTACTATGAGTGAATTTACTTCGCTCCCTCATTTGCCAAAGAAGCAATTACATTCTCCTGAGAAATTCAGGACTTCACATCCCTGTAGGAAATCTTTGTGTAGTGTCTGGATCTTTTGGGACTTCTGAGTATTCTCTCTAGTCTTGGGGAAAAGAATCAAAAGGTAAGTAACCCTTTTACACATGAAGCAGAAAAACTGGTTAACGTCATGGAATAAATTTTGTCTCATGAATTCCTTTAGCTTCAAGGAATGGTAAAGCAGAGTGGACATTGGAGAAAATGAGAGGAGGAAGGGGCATGTAGGAATTAATTGATCTGGACAGAATTGCCCAGCTCAAGTGTATGTTAACATTTTAGCTTTGTGTTACCACTGTTTTATCTTGATCCTGTCTGGGTATCCTGAGTCATAGTGACAAAAATGTGGGTCATTATATCACAACTGTTGTACGATTATTTGTGTTTGCACTTTTGACGCTGTGGGCCGTGGTACCTTGCTAATGCTATGTTATCCTGAGAGGGCATCATTAACCATTTTTCTTTTAATTGAAAAGATTGGCCTAATGAAGTATCTATAAAAGTGAAAGAAACAGTTAAACTATAAGATCTTTAAGATTATTAAAACCAAATGTTCAAAAAAGGAGTTTCACTGTTCATGTCAAAATATCTCTGTGGCTCTGTAAAGCTTTTAGATTCTACTAGATATTAAAGTCCATCTATAAGCTAACGTACATTGCGAATGGCAAACCCATGAATTATGCTTGTGTGGGAATTCTTTCATGTTATTTAACTATTCTAATATGAATGGCTCCATACACCCATATTGCATGCTTTTTACCTCACAAAAGTTGGATGGCATTGCAATAATCTGGCAATCAAGGGTCTAAAAAACACAAAACTTATTAAAGGTATCGTAGAATGAGCAGAGCTGTTAGTTACATTTCCACCAAAGAATTTACCAAATCTTATCTTTAATCTAATATTGGAATTGTGGACGTGGCCTGTTTCTATTCTTGTTATTAGGCCTGAATGGAGAGCTTTGGTTTGTCATCATTTTTTTTATGGAATAATCATGAAATATCACATTTCTAGTTCCTCCTTCCTTTCTGTAATTAATCATTCCTCAATTAAAAATATGTTTTCTATCCTTTGAAGTGAATGAAAATACTTGGTGAAGATAAGATAGTTTAATAATTTAGTACTGTTTTTTACATTATAAGTGACCCAAGTTTTTATGGACTTACATAATCTTTTATGATACTGGTTGTTAATATTTTAGAGTCACGAAAAAGGAGAAGGGGTGGGAAACAAAAGTAAATGAGAAAGAATAGAGGGAAAGAAAGGAGGGAAATTGGAAGGAAGAAAGAAGAAATGAAGGCAAACAATCATAGAGCTAACTTTTCAGATAAGTGTTTCTACCAAGATTGGCAGTAGTTCATATGAATCAATTGGATTTCTACCCCAAACCCAATTTGGAATGAATGTTCCCATCTATGGAATAAAAGTAAAATACAGATAAAAATAGCCCCAAGTTGTTTTATTTAATCTGTAAGGATGTTTTTCCTAAATCATAGAGGTAAAGTGTTACTACAGTTTTTCAAACCAGTGTTACAATTTTTAAATAATATCATACAAAGGGAAAATAAACACTTTTCCTCATGGCCTCCAGGATAATTTGAGTAGCAAGCCACACAAAATTTTTGAGTGGATTTGTGCTGACTTAGAATATCTGGGTCTTAAAACATTATGCTAAGCTTGCAGGTTCGTAGCAGACCAAGAATAAGAACTATCTTAAGATGTTTGTTGGTTTTTCTTTAGTTTATATGTAGCCAGCTGGTTTCTGACCTCTTTGTGTAAATATCCAGCTTTTCACATAATCAGATTCCATATTACCTTGTTATGACATCATTCTGGGCAGACTTTGATCCCTTACTAACTTTTCCAAACCATACACATAGACTTAGATAACAATAAGAAGACTGCTACTTATCCACCAAATGCCACTGCTGGTGGTGTTAAAAATATATACATATATGTACATGTATATATACATATATATATACACATCTGTATTTATACATTTTTATACATGTAGATGTATATGCGTAATAATACATAGACCTACAGAAGGATTAGAAATACACTAAAAAGAAAAGTTTATTTTATTCAATACTAAATTAGTGAATTTTCAAAATGTATATCACTAGTGAAATACACATTTAAGTTTCCTCTTCCTGCAATTGTTACCAGCCGATACTTTTGTTCAACTGGTATTTTAAAAGCTGGCAAATTGAAATGTAGAATTTGAGACCTTGTTATATATTATTTTTCTCCATGGATAGGTGAAAATAAAGGTTAAGCTGTATTCTTTGGTGATCCGGAAGCCTGGGTATAAAAGACGCAATGATCTTGTAAATCACCCAGAAATGGCTTCTTTAGTGTCTGATCAAGATAAATGACACAGGCAGCTGTAAAAAGAATTCCCACTAGTCGCTGACCCATAAACAGTGGTGTCATTTTTCATTTTTAGAAAAGTATCAAAATCAATTTAAAATAACACCAAATCTTTAGAGTTATAATTGTCCTAAATTATGCTTCATAGGATATTATTTTAACTAATGTTATTTTAAGTTAAAATACATTAAAACATTGATTGCTAGAGAACTTTGATGTCTATTAAATATAAATCATTTTTCTGTGGGCCCACTGTATTCCCAATACCTAGAACAGTACCTGGTACATAGTAAGTGGTCAGTAAATATCGTTGAGTGAGTGAATTAATGAAATAATAATATATTAAGATAATAACAATAATGTATTAACTCATCTGGAAATTTGTATACTAAAAATGGTATCACACACACAAAAGACAAAAGTACAGAACTAATAGATACATTGGTAATGAATATTTGTTGACCACTTTTTATGTGAGGCATTCTACTAATTGCTTCACATGCATTTTCTTATAAAATGATCAAAATAGTCCTATAGAAAATAGTGATTAGACTATCTCACATGAGAAACTGTGGCCTAGAAGACAGTAATGCATTCAAGGTTACATAGCTAATAAATGATGGTACTTAAGTTAAAATTCACATCATCCTGGCCCAGAATATACACATTTTAACAACTATGTACCTCTCTCTGCATGTACTGTGTTTTCATGCTGACTTCATGGTCTCTAGGATCATTGATAGACTTATAGCTATTAAGAAAAGAAAAACTATGTTTTACTTTTTCTAGAAGAATTAAGCCTCTCATGATATGTTGAGTATTATATCAACAGATTAGATATTTTTATTATGTACAAATTTAAAAATTGGTCAGTTATGTCTTTTCTTTATGGCACATAGGAATTTTTCCTTCAAATACATTTGCACAAATTGGAAAAGAAGTACCTATAAGGATTTCACTGTTGAATTTTTTGCATAATGGTAGAAAACTGGCAACAGCCTTAGTGCAACTTGGTTAAAGGTTTGGTTAAGCCTATTATGAATGTGTAGTGGATGGCTACACAGTTATTAAAAAAATTGCCAAATGGCATTCCAAGATTGAAAACAAAATAGAAAATTGTTCATGAGTACCACCCATTCTGGAATCAAGTAGATCTGCTTTAATCACAGCTCATGCCCACTTACCAGGTAGATGACCATAGGCAATTGCAGGCCTAATTCTCCTCATCTAAGTAATGTGGATACTAACAGTATATATACCACCGGAGTTGTAAACAGTATTGGTAAAGGACATAGGACAGGGGAAGCTTATATGCAGCTTCAGCCTATAATTTTTTATCTTGGTGTCACAGTGTTTTAAGTATCTGGATTCACATCATTAGGCAGTTACCAACAGCAGTGGCAGAGAAAGTTGGCCAAATTGCTGGCCAGAGTGACAACATTTTCAGATTCCTTTTCTAAAAGACTGAAGTTTCTGATAGAAATTTTAGATGTCACAAACTGTATCCTTGTCACTGACCAGTCTAATTCCTACTTTATGTGGCATATTCAATGGATCTCCAATCAGATTCTTTCATTGAATGAGGAAAATGTTCATCAAATTTTGTTTCTCAGGGCAGAGAGAGATGACTGACCATGGTTTTCCCCTTGAAATCATTAATGTGTTAATTACACGTCACTAAGTAAAGGAAGAGGGACAGACGTTTCAGGCACAAGATCAGCTCTCTGCATCCAACATTTAAACTGCATTCGCACTTAAAGCGTTCTTCTTGACAATACTGTAAAAACAGTCATCATTTGGCCAATAGAATTGTCAGCTGGCTTTGGGAGGGTGGGGGACGGCTAAATAGGCCAGCTCTGAGCCAATCTTTATTAGAGCACAATGAATTCATTAATCTTATTCAGAGTTTTACCTTTGTCCTCATGTTTCATTTAGTTTTCTTCATGAAGAAAAGCATGTTTTTATTTTATTTTTTTCATTTTTCATTTTATTTTTTAGTTGAATAAGGTTGGCACACAATATTACATTAGTTTCAAGTATATAACATCATGATTTGACAAGCTTATACATTATGCTGTGCTCACCACAGTTATAGCTACCACCTGTCCCCGTACACTGCTATTGCAATATCATTGACTATATTCCTTATGCTGTGGCTTTTATTGCCATGACTTATTCATTCTATAACTAGAAGCCTGTATCTCCTACTATCCTCCACTCATTTTGCCCACTGTCCCACTTCCCTCCCCTCTGGCAACTAATGGTCTGCACTCTGTATTTATAGGTCTGATTCTGCTTTTTGCTGTGTTTTTTTGTTTTTGTTTTTGTTTTGTTTGTTTTGATTTGCTTCTGAGTGGAATCATATGGTATTTGCCTTTTTCAGTGTTATGCATAACACCCTCTAAATTCATTGATGTTGTCTCCAGTAGCACCATCTCATTCTTTTTTATGAGTGCATAAAGTACATTACTACTGTACCCTAGTTGGTCAATTTATTTCTTATAGGGGACATTTTGCAAATCTTAGCGCATGTAAATTATTAAGGATGAACAAATAAATAAGTACACATTGTGATGTTGAGAGCCAGGGTTCTTACCTTCAGAGAAAGAAGTTGCAGATAAAGGAGTGAAGTCTAGGGTGAAAACTGCCATGCTGGGATAGTGTCTGAGAGATAAGAAAGAACCATGCTTGTCTAATAGTAAGTGAATAGAGTGAGCATAGATATTTAAATACATATTTGCATATATAAAGATAAAGAGATAAATATGTAGAATACATACTTACATATGTGTGTATGTGTGTATATGAGTCTGATTAGGCAAGGGGAAGGCAGCAGGGCCCTAAGCAGCTTCCAGAAGGTTTTGTGAAGAGAGAACCCATCTGACTGCATGTACTGATGTGCCAGAGTGCTTTCTGGGAGTAGTCATGGCTCACAAGAGCAGATCGAGCCACATGTGCAAATAACACACCCATGTTCCCAATTTACAACACTAAATACCAATCATAATCTTTTATTTAAAACAGCATTTGCACCAGTGTTCATACTCTAGCACTGCTTTAGTTAAATAGTGTTAGCTGTTATAAAAATCTCAGTGGCCTAATACAAGTTTATTTCTCGCTTTTGTCACTCTCTAATAAAGGTTGTCCGGGTGCCTCTGTCCCATCCAGTCATTCGATAACCTAATTTACTTTCTTCTTGAACACAATATAGTCTGCTGTCATCGAGTAGGTGGGTAAGGAAAGAGAGAATAGAGGATCCCAAGAGAGGTTGTTAAGAGACCAGGCACATCACTTCTACCCACGTTTCATTGGTCAGAATGTCAAGAGGCTAGCACATGTGATTGAGTGCTGGCCCTGGTTGAAAAAGAAAGTCATGTGTGTCTTTCGGCAGTGGCCTTCTTTACTATAAAAACTCTAACCAATTTCATCCACTGTATTTATGTGGTAGAGCTTATAGGCTTCAATAAATGTAGGAGATAACCTTGGGTCAAAGGGAGAAAATCTCTTGACAAATTAGCTTGTAGAACTCTGCAATCCTCACCTGCCTTCTTGCCAGCCCTCTTAGCTGTGTTCTTTTGCTTCCTCATGAGATTGGCTGGTAAACCTGGCTCCTGGGTTTAAATTGGCTTCATCTTCAAGCTCTACTGCTAATCTCTTAAATTCTGTCCAGGATATGTCCCACCACAGCTCTCCTGACCCCTGAAGTACTCATTATACTTGAGAATGTGTTTCTTTGTCTCTGCAACATTGTCTTAGCAGAGTGAATTGCTATTAACTATGCGAAGAGTTCTTAATTTGATTTTATTAAAAATAAAATCATGACTAATTTCTTTTTTTTTAAGTTTTTTTAAGGTTTTTTTTTTTGAATGTTTATTTATTTTTGAGACAGAGAGAGACAGAGCGTGAGCTAGGAATGGTCAGAGAGAGAGGGAGACACAGAATCTGAAACAGGCTCCAGGCTCAGAGTTCTCAGCACAGAGCTGGATGTGGGACTTGAACCCATGGACTGCGAGATCATGACCTGAGCTGAAGTCATTCGGTTAACTGACTGAGCCACCCAGGCACCCCTTTTTAAGTTTTATTAATTAATGTATTTATTTTAAGAGAGCCAGAGAGAGAGTAAGTGGGAGAGGGACAGATGGAGAGAGTCCTAAGCAGGCTATGCGCTATGAGTGCAGAGCCCTACATGGGGCTCAAACCCAAAAACCAAGAGATCGTGACCTGAGTCTAAAGAGTCAACACTTAACCAACTAAGCCACCCAGGTACCCCTCATGACTAATTTCTTAAAAGGTATGTTTTGGGGCGCCTGGGTGGCTTAGTCGGTTAAGTGTCCGACTTTCGCTTAGGTCATGATCTCGCGGTTCGTGGGTTCGAGCCCAGCGTCGGGCTCTGTGCTGACTGCCAGCTCAGAGCCTGGAGCCTGTTTCAGTCCGTGACTCCCTCTCTCTCCGACCCTCCCCTGCTCACGCTGTCTCTCTCTCTCTCTCTCCTAGAAATAAATAAAACATTAAAAAAAAAAGGTATGTTTTAACATTAACTTTCTAAAATACTGAGACATGAAAATACAAGATAGTCTGAGATCATAATCTTCACTATTTATATTGGGTAATATAGTCTATATCCAAATCCTCGGAAAAATGCTCTAAAGGACCTACAAGCATGTTAGGAGAGCTAAATGGCTTATCATGTTTGGCTCACTCCAGCAAAGTGTTTAGCAATTTTACTGTGCTTTTTGTGGGAGCACAACCTTGCTTTTAGTGATAAAAGAAGAATTTGGCTTATTTCTAATGAATATAGCCAGAAGTAAAGGTTAAGAGATTAGGCTCCGAGACAGAGGTCTTAGTTTCACTAGCTGTGTGTCCTTGGGCAAGTTACGTTTTAACCTCAAGTATAAACAGATAATAACAGTAACTACCACATAGGTTGATGAGAGTATTAAATGAATTTAATCCTCATAACAGTGTTTTGGGCTGGCTTACTATTATTTTATATTGATACACATAAAACATTTAGAGTAGTCTTGGTACATATTAATACGTATTAGCCACAATCATTATATTATTATTATTATTATTATTATTATTCTAATTCTCACCCCTCCCAATTAAGAAAGAACTTGTGCAGGACACCTGGATGGCTCAGTCCATTGACCACACAAATTTTGATTTCAGCTCAGGTCATGATCCTAGGGTTGTGGGATCAAGCCCTGTGTCAGGCTCCACACTTAGAGGGGAGCCTACTTAAGATTCTCTCTGTCCCTCTGCCCCCTCCCCTGCTTGCATGCCCCCCCTTTCTGAAATAAAAAAAGAAGAGAAGGAAAGGGGCCTGGAGGGGAGGGGAAACGGGAGGAAAAAAGAGAGAAGGGAAAGAGAAGGGAGAGAAGAGGAGAGGAAGAACTTTTTTGCATTTTCCGCTAAAATCAATTATTTCTGTTTTGAGATAGTTGAAAACCATAGACTATGGTCCAGAAAGAAATGCTACAATGCAAAGTAGTTGTCACTACATCCAATAGTCAGCAGGCTTATGCCTCATTTTCAAACATTCATTCATTTATCCATTCATCCATCCAATGCTTATTATGTGCTTACTATATGGCAGTATTGTAGCTTTTCAGCTTACTAACTGTGTGCACTGGAGCAACTTTCTTTACCTCTCTGAGCTTGATTTTCTTCATCTGAGAAGTGGAATAATATCTATCTTTGGTATAGAGAATAAATTAAGTTAGAAATTTTATGAAGGAATGGTACAGTGCCTGACCTATAATAAGTACTCATAAATTATAATTCTTACAAAAACTAATGGGAAAAGGTCTTTGTCTTGAGATATGGCTCTTTCATATAGTTTTTTAAACTATAGATCTTGATTTATTAGTAAGTGATAAAATCAGTTTTTTAAGAGAAGCAACATTTTTAAAAACCAACATTTTAAAAATAGAGCAGTCTACAGGAAAGTAGTATAAACTAAATGAAGAGATTAAAATAGAACAACACAGATAAGAGTGCATCACATGTACTGAAATATCAATTTCACCCATATAAATACCTGTATGTATATGGGTTTTGGTTGTGTATAAAATGTACTTCTTACTAAGGATTTCAGTCAAAAAAGCTTGAAAGCTGCTTAAGTATATGAGTAATGTTATATTGCTATTTAAATTGTCCAGATCAGGGGCGCCTGGGTGGCTTGGTCGGTTAAGCGTCCGACTTTCGCTTGGGTCATGATCTCGCGGTTTGTGGGTTCGAGCCCCGCGTCGGGCTCTGTGCTGACTGCCATTTCAGAGCCTGGAGGCTGTTTCAGTCTGTGACTCCCTCTCTCTCTGACCCTCCCCTGCTCACGCTGTCTCTCTCTCTCCTAGAAATAAATAAAACATTAAAAAAAAAATTTTAATTGTCCAGATCAGAACTTTGTGTTTGTTAAGAAGCTAGTTCAAATATCTTTATAACATCTTTACCAGCATGTGGCCAAAATGCCACATACTGGATTTTTAAATCAATCCACACCAAGGTCCGTTGGAGGTTTAGTGGAGATGATTACCCATTACCTAAAAATAGAATAGGATTGGGGCGCCTGGGTGGCTTAGTCGGTTAAGCATCCGACTTTCGCTTAGGTCATGATCTCGCGGTTCGTGGGTTCGAGCCCCGCGTCGGGCTCTGTGCTGACTGCCAGCTCAGAGCCTGGAGCCTATTTCAGAGTCTGTGTCTCCCTCCCTCTCTGATCCTCCTCTGTTCATGCTGTCTCTCTCTCTTTCCTAGAAATAAATAAAAATATTTAAAAATAAAAATAGAATAGGATTATTGATAGATTGCATTTTTCCTGTGCTACTTCTGCTCATTGTCATTCTGTAAAATACAAAGCCATTTATTTTTTTAAAAAGCCATTTATAATGGAGATAAGTTATATGGATGTAGGGTACCTTTGAAACATTCTGCGTTAAACCTGCCTCCTCCTATATGTGGGGAAATCTGGGAGTCTGCTCTTGTTTCTAGTGTACGTACTGACACAGACTAAAGGGAAGAGAGCTGTCACCAATGCCTGAAAAGCTAGGTGAATAATTGCCATCTTCTCAAGAGAGCCCTTTGCCCTAAAAGCCTTCAATTCCAGCTCATCTGTCTTTAGAGTTTCTTGGGCACATAGGCCTGCTGTCTCTTTTTCCAAATTAAGGGCACTCAGCAGAGCTGCCACATTGAGCACTAATGAATTCTCTGAGACTAATCTACACAGTAATGAGAACTGGAATCTGTCACTTACTCTCCCAGGAGGTAACAGTTCACACGCCGTTACATCACCCTATTAAAATAACTTATTAGCTGTGTTGCTTGTCTGCTACCATTCATTAAGAAGGTGTGACCAAAGAGACATGTATTTGAACAAATGATGAAATTTAATTTGAATTGTTCTCCATTTTGTGTTTATGGCCGAATGCACACATGCTGTAAGTAAATTTAAGCATTTTATATGGATCATAGGTACCTTAGGGAAGTGTCAACACAATTATGACTTTTCACCAGGTAGATGAAAAAAAAGTTAAATAAGAATCTGCATCTCAATCAAAATGTGAGGAACCTGTACCTTCCATTCCCTGCATTTTTGTCTCCCGGGAAATATGTATGTTTCTGGAAGAAGCTTTACAGACATAATGGGTTATGCCATGAAATAATTGATAAAACATTGAAAGCTGCATTGGGGAGGATAAATTTAGATGGAATAATAAGAATTTATGTACATTTTAAAAAATAAGGTTTTTTTTGAATTTTGACAGAGAGCATGCAGGGTAGGGGCAGAGAGGGAGAGAGAATCACAAGCAGGTTCTGTGCTGACACAGTGCAGAGCCCAACACAGGACTCAAACTCAAGAAACCATGAGATTGTGACCTGAACTGAAATCAAGAATTGGACGCTTAGCCAACTGAGCCACCCAGACGCTCTGGTCCAATTTTTATCACAAATCTACCAAATTATGTAAGCATTTATTTGGTGTTTATTTTTGTCACTATAATATCTCAGAGCATGGGCTTTGACCTTATAGGGAGATTACTTAAGTTCCAGTTCTTCATTTGGGTAGATGTGTGATCATAGAGGAAATTATTCAGCTTTTTTACCCTCATTTCCTTCATCTGTAGAATGTGAGTAAAATGCTATCTATTTTACATTTGAGTTTGTTGGGTAGATTAAACGTGCTTCAAAAGTGTTTGGCCCATGGTAAGTATTCAATACCTATTATTATTATCATCATAATCACCATCATTATCTAGTCTTCCTCCTCCAAAGAAAAAGTCAAGAAGAGGCATTTTTTGCACTTTTTGATTTTTTTTTTCTTTTGATGCAGCCGTGTGAAAACAGCAACTATAAGGTATAGCTCAAAAAGTATTGGAAAGTACATCAGTGCATCAGTAAGCTCCGCAGCCCCATCAACTGCTCTGCAACCCCAATCCCCAGTCACCTTTCTTTGAGGAAGAGCATTTCTTGCATGTAGAACTATGGCTCTGCCTGTTATTAGCTTGTACTTTTGAGCAGGCTTCCTTAACTCTATAAGCTTCGTGTTCTTCATCTTTGGAAAGGGGGTGGTCATACCTCCTTCACGGTGTTGTTGCCAAGATTGAGTTAAATGAAAATAACTTCATAAAACATCTATTAACATGCCTAGCATGTTTTTTTTACACCTAGTGTATACACCCTCAATAAACTACAATTTTTGCATTATTGTTACTCATAATGCTGCTGACTCTTATCTGTAAGACACAGCTCTGAATTATTTTCTAACAGCTGTATACCTGTATACTTCTCTTGCCTAGTCAGAGCCTGCAGTCCCAGAAGGGCTGCCTGGAAGTGCACTGGTTATAGAAGAGAGCTTTTCAAACTAGACCATATCATACTTAAATAGCGTCTGTAATTTTGGCCTCATTCACTCAACCTTCTCGCAAACTATACAGAGTAGCCTATGTTAATGTCCTAGTTGTTTTATTAATAGATCATTAATTGGATTGTTATTTTAACAGATTTAATAATAACAGTTGGTATTATATTATTGGTGATCAACATAAATCACTCCTAATCTTTCTAAACTATTAGAATTAAAAGGATATTCCAAAAATAACAATCACTTAAGTGTAGTCATTTTATAATAGGTAGATTTTTTCGGATAATTTTTTACTTTCAGAGTCAAGTTAAATTCATGAACAACTGGCAATTAAAATTGCACCCAAATGCTATTTAAAACAAACTGGATTCTTTCTTATACTTTGGGACTTGGCATGAGTATGTCCTGAGGAGCTTTATAGCCATGTGGTGCATACAAAATGAGGTGGTAAATTTTCATCATTTTGCCTGCACTATGTCTTTCCAGATTTCTGTTTCTTACAATTATCTAAAATGCCATATAGTTTAGTTAAAAGCAAATTCTTAGTAATGACCTTGAAAATGCATTTGATATCTCCACTTCTGTTCTTGTCTATTCTCAAGCATTCTTCAAAAGACAGCTCACTATCTTGAAGTAGAAAAAAAGATTTTGATAGTAATATGACAATAATAGCCAGCACTTTCCACATCCTGCCATGTAATAAGCCCTTTGCACATATTAAGTCATTTAATCCCCATATCAACCCTATAAAGTAGGTGCCATTTTTGTTTCCATTATACACTGCAGGAAATTGAACTGCAGAACAGTGGAATAACTTGCTGAGGTCACATAGGCAGTAAGTGCAAGAACCAGGACTCAGACATCAGGTTTTTACTCTAAAATATCATCTGGCTAAAATTGTTACATAGCCAGAGCTTTTTTCTATTTATCAACATCAAACTTATGACACTTCATTGGGTGACAAAAACCCTTGCTTTGGGATACAGTACTACCATGGAATTTCTAACGAAGGGGAAAAAAGCAACAACAAACACCTTCTTTCCTAATGCCTGGTTTCTCTCAAAATAAGCTAAATATCTTTCCATTTGCATGCTCTGGGCTCATTTGCATGATTAGTTTGGATAAAGCAAGTAAGAGAAGATAATTTTTTTAATTATAAGCTTCTGACTCAAAATTGAATGAGTTACTGGCTTTTGAAAGTGACATTGTGACCATTGGATTATTTTAAAAGATCTGTATAAGTCTTCTAGAAAAAGCTGGTTCCAGGGATATTATGGTTGACTCCCTCACATGCAGCAGCCATGTGGTTTGGGAAGTAACCCTAATTCTAGAGGCAGCTTCTGATTGACCCAGCCTATTACAATAATCCCACCTTCCTTGCTAGCATTGCTTGAGGAACCAGTGTTTAAGCCAATCAAAATACAACATTCCCCTGGCTGTCATTTGTTAGGCAGTGCATAACCTAAATTGGCCCAATCAGACTCAGTGGAGACACTAACCATATGGTTGCAAGGAGCTTTCACTCTCACTGCAGAAAGAGACTTGGGATGAAGTTAAGGTTGTAGACAACAGAGAAGAAAGGAAAGAACCTGAATGTATGATGACCAGACGTGAAGGCCACACTACCTTTAAGTGCCACTTGAGGTGGGGAGAAATACATATTTTATCAGAGTTTAAGGTTGTTTGAGTCTAGGTTTCTGTTCATTTGCAGCTCAAGCGTGGTCAGGAAACATTTTAGTACCTGCTCTATGGTCCTGGTTTTCAAAAGGCGATTAATCTGTAAATATTGAATTACTGATAATTTGGTTCAAACATATGACTGACCTAGATTCATATCCACATTTATTAAGCATGTAATGTAACTCATGCCAGTCACCATGTAGGAGCTTACATATACATTATCTGTAAGTACCTTCACATCAGGTTCAGGGAAAGGGATAACCACATTTTCTAGGTGAATGAGTAAAGCTTCATTGTGGTTAAGCAACTTTCCTCTTATCACACTGTTACTTGTTGGAAAATTCTTTCTTGAAATCAGGTCTTTTGACTGCAGTGTCCAGTGGTGCTATTAACCTGGTACTTCGATTTAGATGATTCAGGCCAGGAACGATGGGGATGCATGAAGAGCTTCAGAACATTTCATTTGGAGGCAATATCTATTCATGGAATAGACCATTACTGCTCACCTCAAACATTATACTCTATCACTTTTTTCCCCATATTATATCTTGTGGAAAATCACCAAAATCATAATAAGTATAACATTCTATAATTCCATGTAAATTGAAGTAGAAATATCTATTCTGGCACAGTTAGCACATTTCTCAAGTTTCTTCCCAACCACATAATAAAATTATGTATAGATGTATATGAAAAAATATATGTAATATAAATATATGTAGATATAAATCTGAAGCATATTTAATTTAGCTTTTAATTTCTTGATTGTCTCATAATTCCCCCTTTCTTGGATTTGCTGATTTAAAACATTCTCACGCAGTTCTAAGTGGGAAACATTTGTTACTCATTCTAGGGCTGTGCTGTATACTGAATTAGGTTTGGATAACATAGCAAATCAAGATGATTATCACACATGAGAGTGAAGCAATCCAATGTAACATGATGCCAGTCATAGGCGACCAGGTCTCTCTAGGGCTTGATTTTTTGCTTTTTAAAGCCCGGAGTTCTTGAGAAAGTGCTACTGCAAATGCTCTTGAATCTTATGGAACAATTGGTCTATAAAGGTAAAAACTCAAATAACCCAAAATATTTCTTCTGCCTTTCTCATATAGTGTTTTTTCCCCCAAGTGTTTCTTTTTATTTTTTTTTTTATTTTTTAAATGTTTTTATTTATTTCTGAGAGAGACAGTGTGAGCGGGGGAGGGTCAGAGAGAGAGGGAGACACAGAATCTGAAACAGGCTCCAGCCTCTGAGCTAGCTGTCAGCACAGAGCCCGACATGGGGCTTGAACCCAAGGAACCGTGAGATCATGACCTGAGCCAAAGTCGTACACTTAACTGACTGAGCCACCCAGGTGCCCTGAGTGTTTCTTTTTAAAGCCAGAGAACTTGCATCTGTGACAGTTTCATACCTTAGCATGAAATTAATTTTTACCATTTCCGACAACTGGCCCAAGAGCACCTGGCATGTCCAGAGATGTTGTCCATCAAGAGCTGGCTCAGAAAGTTGGGCAAATTCAGAACTTGGGGGAGCAGGATAAGCTGACTTTCACCAGTTAGGCTAGCAATGACTTAACTTCAAGGAGCTCAGTATCAAGTAAGAGGCAATGCAAGGCTGCCCAAAGTGTTTTGGGCTGAAGAGAAATTCCATGGGATATAGATAGATATTATGTTAAAAAGTACACAAAATTGCCTAAATTTATGCACCCAAAGAACTCTGTGTGTGTGTGTGTGTGTGTGTGTGTGTGTGTGTGTGTAGCAACCTAGAGGATGAATAATATACAAAGCACACCTTGGGTAGCGTTTGGCTATGACGCGGCAGAGCTCCTGTTTGAAATAGGGTATCTACATGAAAATAAATAGAATACAGTGGAGAAAATTTGTTTCTTTTTAACCTTTTTGTTTGGAAGTATTGCTTTGTATCATTATTTATGGTCAAGTGATAACATTTCACATAGTATATAACATTACTTTTTTCCAAATAATTTTGTCTCCATTTCTTCTTTTACTCTCAGGGAAACATGGAGAGGATAATTAGGAAGTTTATGTTCTATTTTGCAGCAAGAAAATGAGGTAGAGAGAAGGTAAATGCCTTTTCTAGTCAGCATAGGCTAGGTTAGGGCATTGGAAAACTAAGGCCCACAAGCCAAATCTGGTCTGCAGCTTATTTTTATAGTCTGGAAATTAAGAATTTTTTTTAAAGGTTTGTTAAAAAAAAATTAAAAGACAGAGGACTATTTACTACTTGTCTTTTTATGAAAAAATATGCCAACCCCTAGACTAGATTATGTTGTGATAACAAACAAAGTCCATAATACCTCAGTGGTTTTGCCAAAAAAAAAAAAAAAAAAAAAAGTCTTTTTTTCTTAATACTTTATGCCCAACACAGGCTGTCAGGAGTGGCTGCTGATCCAGATTACTCAGGAACCCAGACTGACAGAGACTCCTTGTCATCATCCCACAGTGACAGAAAGGGTATGCAACCAGATGAACACTGGCCCTTTAAATTTCCACCTTGGTGTGAAACATACCACTTCTGCTCAATTTCACTGGCCAAGTAAGTCATGTGGCTTTGTCTTAACTTCAAAGGGGCAGAGAAGTGCTATTCTGCCTTGTGACTGCAAGAAGGAAATATGTCGTTTGGTGAACAACAGCACTAATACAGGCAGGGTACACAAATGTGCTCACACACCAATGTGTATAGACAGCTAGTTCAAGAAGAAATTAACTAAAATCCATATCTGTGAAACTTGGTCTATTGATCCTCTCCTCTCTCTAGATATATATAGATATAGTTGTGTAGATATCTCTATAGCATATATTGTTATGTAGAGAGCTCTATTACATATATAGAGAGAATTCTTATCCTATATGGAATTCCATATATATCAAAGTATAATAGATATCTGTACATAGATCCATCTATCTAATGGAAAATATTAGTATTAGAAGGAAACCCACACTTGATTCTAAGAAAACATATTTTATAAAAAAAGGTGAGGTTAAAACTGATTCATCCAAAGTGTTAGGCTGTTAAAAAGTTTTATTTTCTGGATAATCTCTTCACTGTGTACTTCTTCCTATACATTAATTTTTTTCTTTTTTAAGTAAAAGCCTTATATAATTTTGAAATCATGTTAGATGATTTCTTATATGCTCTCATGTTGGAAATAGTTGCTCCTGTGACAAAGGGAAGTCCACTGAACCACCCCCCCACTACACACACACACACACACACACACACACACACACACACACAACACACACAGTGAAGAACATTCATGTTTTCTTTTGTTGTTTTTGTTTTATTTATTTATTTATTTATTTATTTATTTACAGCACATGCATGAGAGCAGGGGAGGGGCAGAGGGCGAGGGAGAGAATCCTAGCACAGAGCTCAGTATGGGTCTGTGTCTCATGACCGTGAGATCATGACCTGACCTGAAATCAAGATTCTAATGCTAAGCTGACTGAGCCTTACAGGAGCCCTAAACTTCTTGATTTTCAAACGGCATTATGAATTTTCATTGTCCTTACTCCATGCCTACATGCATAAGGCCAAATTGTAGTGTGAAATAATCCCACACCTGAGAACAACACTGGCCCCACCTTCTTGGCTCCGTGGCAAAGCAAGGAGATTGTGAGTGATAAAGAATTGTAGAAATTATTGTATTCCTCTTCACATATGCTTCCTTCCTTCAGTCAGAGATTATTGGTGGGTTTGCTTTTTGTTTCCTTACATCTTTGATCTTTTTCTTTTTATTTAGGAGAAGCCACATGAGAGAAACATAAGTTGTGAGGTTGTTGTTTTTTAACTGTACACTTGCCATTCCATCAGTAAGTACTTTATCACTAGAGACTATTACTGCCAAAATGGCAAGTTTCAAAACTAACCAGTTGCTACTGAGAGGAAAAGCCCTGAAAGGGACAATTTCTCAGAAGAATAAATCACAACATATAAAGAGAAGAGATCTTGTGAAAAAGCACCAGTTGGCAATTCCAAGCCTGTCTGCCATCTATGTTTGGGGAATTGTTTACAGCATTATGTGGGAGGCCAAGCAGAAAAGGAGAGCAGAGATTTTCTTTGCTTAAGGAATAAAACAAAGATGTTTGAGGAAAGTACGTGTGAGGCAGGAAGGGGGGTGAACAATGGCTGCTGCAAGCCAAAGAACACAGGGTGAAACAAAACGTGCAGTTAAGTGGCTTCATGCATACCAGATAGTACATAAACTAAGAGGAAGTTTTCATGAAAAAAAAAAAAGTTTCCCTGTCCATAGAGGAAAGTGAAATTTAAGGCTGCTACTGAGTAATTTCCGTTAGCTAGGGTTCAACCCATGAGCATCACTGATACCCATCTCAGCTGGCTTCTTTGTGTTTTTCCATCTTTCTCTGAAAGTCTCTGTGTTTCCATGGAATTTCTCCTAGAATTAACCTGTGCTACTAAGAAATGTTTTTAAACTGCTTTTTAAAGCCCCTAGTTTGCATCTTGAAAGAGAAAATATAAATACAGAGAGCATCATAGTTACTAGCTCCATTTCCAGAGAATCTAGATGTCAGCAAGTTAGAGAATAAATAGGAGAAGGTATTTGACCAGACAGTATGCAAAGTGATGAAGAAACTGCAGAGAAAAAGGCAAACTTTCTTTTTTAAGGAGTACAAACATACAGTCATCAATGCTTTATGTTGGAAAATGATTATGTCTACTGAAATGATGAGATCAGAAGAATCATTTTATGTGACTTTGTTGACTCATGAAAATAAACTTAAAAATGCTGTAAATACTTCCTTTGAAAGGAGGCAGTAATATTTTTCATACTTATCTTCAAAGAAAAAATTAAGATTCTTAGCTTTTCACCAGTGAAGTTACAGGCTATCTGATTCTCTATGAAGTTATGATAATGGTAAAGGAGTTTATATAAAATTATATCCCCACGTTTTTAAACCATCCTTATTTGTATAAATTTAAGTTTATATATATGTGTGTGTGTATATATATATATATAAATGTAAAAACATAGCTCATATTTGGAATGAAATTAAACTTATTTCAAAGAAAATACTGAAATATATAATATATCATTCAATGTCAGAAAATAAAAAATCTTAAGCTTTATATCTTGCAAGCTTTACATATTGATGGGTCATATTTAATCACCAAAGGGTTAATATTCTATGCATATTATAATTAAAAATAAATAGATCTCTAAGCCACTTAATCCCCAACTGTGCCAGATGAGACAAACATTTAACTTCTGTAAAAATAAATTTCTAATTTTGAAGCATTAGTTGAGCCTCCCGTCAAGGAATTCTGTAATGTCTGTTCATTTATCTAAGATATTTTTTCAGACTTATGAATATTTATGAGCCATAGGGTTCAATTGAGCATTCTATGAAGTGAGAGGTAGTGTCTTCCAGATGTAAAGGGTGCTTTTAATTCTATTGCTTCTCCAAATATTCACTGGCATCTTGTCACGCTTGAACGAGCCATTCAAAATAGAGCTGCCATCTAATTGAAGTACCTGAAGTGCAAAAATGAGAGGAAAATTTAATGAAGCGTAAATTGTCTATTCAGTTGGAGATATGGACCCCTTTACTGTAGCACAATTAAATAAAACGTTGTGGAGGTTTCTACTAATCAACCCCAACCACCTTCTGTTTTGCAGAAAGGAAATCTTCGAGATCAGTTAATGTCTTTATTGTAAAGTGTGATGCATGGACAGTAAATGTATTCTCTATAGTGTGTGTGCGTGTGTGTGTCTGTATGTGCGTTTATAGTCAGGATTCTAAGATACTGTATTCAGTGCTCGTGAGGGATACTCAAATCAATCAAAATTTTCCCAGAATCTATGGAAACAATAGCTCTTATCAGGTACCAACAACCTAGCTTATTTTTAATAAAAGTTATTATGCAGCTCTCCAGCTTAAGGTTATGAAAGCCTATTGGAATTTGGAGCAGTGGTGTCTATAGTGACTCAATGGAAAAAAACAAAAACAAACAAAAATCAACTCTTTCTGGATTGCGCACTTATTCCTGGTTGTAAGCTTTATTGAACTTCTCAATCTTATGAGTGTACCCAACTGGTGACTATGGATATGAAAGTCATTGGCTTAGTCATCGGGGGAGGAAGTAGGGGACAGTTGGAGGATTAGCAACAGTCAAGTTCACCCTCTCCCCACTTAATATTGTATAGCAACCAAGAGGCTCAGGAAATGGAAATGGCAACTAGCTGAAAAACCAACCAAATTCAGAAAATGAGATATCAATGAATAGATCTAAAAATTCACCAAGAATACACTGTTTATTCATGCATTCCTTATTTTAGAAAATATTTCGTGAGCATCTATGTATGTAAAGTCCTTTGGCTGCTAATCACAAAGTGTATAGTAGTGAATACATTTGAGTGGTTTTTGTCATTTATAATCAAGTGGTGAATGATTGGCTATTTTTCCCATGAGATTTTATCACCAAACACTGTCCCTTGTACCACTACAGAGGTCCACCACTACAGAGGTCCAAGATCTAATTCAGCATCATTCACTGCATTTAGTTGTTATGTCTCTTTAGACATATTTAAACAATTCTTTAGGCTTCCTTTCATTTTCTTGACCTTGACTCTGAAAAATATAAGCCTGTCATTTTGTAGAATGGCCCTTAATTTTGGTCTTCCCATGTTTCCTTATGATTAGAATCAAGTAATGCTTTGGGAGAAGAAATATCACAGAAGTGATATTGTGTCCTTCTCAGGGCATTATGTCAGGAAGGAGACACACTGCACTTTTGGAAAACTTTGTATGGCCCTAGTTTTGTCTTGTTTTGTTTTGTTTTGTTTTGTTTTCTTATCACTCTATACTCTGTAATTAAGTCCTTCTTCATACTTTAGATATCCATCTTACTACTCAGTATTTAGTCTGAACATTCTCTCTAAACCCCAGACCTACAAATACAGTTGCTTATTTGACAACTTACTTAAAATACTTTACGTACTTAAAATATCTGAGATCAAATTCATGATCTTCTAAGGACTCATATGGTGTTTCCCATCTCAGCTAATGGCCTTACCATCCAATCAAATTCTAAAAGTGATCCTTGATGTTTCCTTCTTCTTTATCTCCCCTACTTCAAATCTACATCAAGTTATATCATTTGTGCCTCTTAAATACCTCAAATCATAGCTATTTCCCTCAGTCTTGACTGATAAGATTGTGGTACAAAGACTATTCCACCAAGTCTACCTGGCAAAATTTACTACCTGGTCTCCCTACATTTATGCTGGTGCCTTCCACACTTTCCCCATATTGAAAATAGGGTGGTATTTTTGAAATACTATTCTAGTCAGGTGACTCCAGCTTCCTTCCCCCAAACTTCCCCAACTCCCCTCTAATTGCTTCTTGGTTTTTCTTAGGATAAAGAGTAGAACATTTAAATCTCTTAAAGCTCTACATGGTCAGACCTCTGCATGCCTCACTAGCCCATCTCAAACCATCATCTCCCACAATTTATGCCTCTCAGGTATACTAGTCTTAAGTCCCTAAAGCAATACTGAACACATGGCCTTTACTGTGCTGTTCACTTCATCTAACTCAGACCTTTTCCAATCAGTTAACTCCCATCTGTGCTTTAGATCTCAGATTCAAAGAGGCCCTTTCTAAGTATCTCAGTCTAGGTCAGATTCTCCTGTAACATGTTTTTATAAAACACATTCCTTTTAAGGAGAGTACGTATCTCCACTTGTAATTTTTCATTATTCATTGTGATTATTGGAACAGTAACTATCTTTCCAAGTAGTATATAAATAACACAAGGACAAGAATTGCACTTGATTTTAATCACTTTCCTATCTCACCACCCACAGCACTTAGCACAGCACCTAGTATATAACAGGTGGTCTCTGAATGTTTGTAAGTGATTGAGTGACATAAGCTGTTAAGTTTGCTGTACAATTCAGTGGGATAAGCAATGAAATAAACATACACTGAGACAATCTTTTGGGTGCTATCCTGCTTCCTTAAGAAAAACAATGTACTTTTGTAACTTCTGGGTCACCAAACCTGAAATATCTATTGGAGCATGCCATCATCACACAACCACAAACTCTCCCTTTTAACCATGAGTATTGAGTGTTTCTTTTTTGTTTGTTTGTTTGTTTATTTATTTATTTTGAGAGAGAAAGAGAGAGAGCATCTAGGAGGGGCAGAAAGAGAGGAAGAGAATCCCAATGCCACAAGCAAGCCCCATGCAAGGTTTGATTTCAGGAGCCCACCCGTGTGATCATGACCTGAGTTGAAATCAGGAGTCAGACCTTAACCTACTGAGCCACCCAAGTGTCGCAAGGATTGTTTATAATTTTTCTTAGAAAGAGTTCCTGAAATATGCTAAACTTATTATTCATTTGAATTCCTCAGGAAAAAAAAAAGTTATCTTTAAATAGGTTCAATAAACCTAATGTTTAAGTTGTCAACAAAAATGAACAAAGCAAGGATGATATTTTTATAACTACAATTTTTTCAGAGAAGTGAATGGCTTTCTCTTTTCTCAGTCTCAGTCATGCTCTGTGATAATTTTGTGTGTCAATTTGACTGGGCTACCTACCAAATAGCTGATAAAACATTATTTTAAGGGGTGTCTGTGAGGGTGTTTTGAAAGAGATTAGCATTTGAATCACTAGGCTAAGTAAGGAAGGCCCAGCCCTAGTGGTTAGGCATCATCCAATCCTTTTAGGACCTAAAATAAAAAGCAGAGGAAGGCAAAATTCTCTCTTTTCTTGAGCTGGGACATCCTTTATTTCCTGTCCTCGGATATTAGGGTCCCTCATTCTATAGCCTTTGGATTCTGGGACTTACAACAGCAACTCCCCTCCCTGCTGTTCTCAGCCCTTTGGCCTCTAGAAACAATTTACACTATCATCTCCCTGGTTTCTCAGGCCTTCAAACTCAGACTGAATTACACCACCCCCTTTCCTGGATCTCCAGCTTACAGGCAGCAAGTTTTTTTAATGTTCATTTATTTTTGAGAGAGATTTAGAGAGAGAGATGGAAACAGGGCATGCACAGGGGAGGGAAACGGAGAGAGAGGGAGACACAGAATGGGAAGCAGTCTCCAGGCCCTGAGCTAGCTGTCAGCACAGAGCCCAACTCAGGCCTCGAATCCATGAACCGTGAGATCGTGACCTGAGCCGAAGTCGGACACTTAACTGACTGAGCCACCCAGGCGCCCCATGTTTCCACTGTTCTTGAGCACACAATACTGGGCACACAACTTGAGTTATGCCAAGTGATAAAGATATTGGGGCTGCAGTCACAAGGAGAAAAGAATCAGATGATCAATAGAATCAAATGCAGGGACAGCCAAGTGTAAGATAAGTCACATAGAGACTTTAATGTCGCTGTGATAAATATACTGAAGAATCTAGCAGAGACAACAATATCTTATTTAGCTTGGCCTGGTTTTGGTATTGTATCTTATAAATGATAAGCAATACATGACATACTATTTTTGTTTAAAGTTATGGTTTTGTGATTTATTCACACTGTTGCATGTAACTATAAATTGCCCCCTCCCCCCGCCCAGTGGTATACCTTGTATCATTGTAAGACTATACTGTAATCAATTTTTCCATTCAATTGTCAGCATACATTAGGTTTCTAAGTTTTTAGTACTACATAGATTGTCATGGTGCACTTACTTGTATAGATCTTCCAGGATACACACTCAAGAATTTCTCTATAGATGACACTTATGAGTAGAATTTTACTAGACTATAAATTTTCCCCCCACAGTAGTTAAACCAGCAGTATCTATTTCTATATATTGTCATCAACACCAAATGTTGTCAAACTTTCTATTTTTGCCAGTTGGTGGATTTTAGGTAGGATCTTATTGTGATATTAAACTGCATTTCTCTACTTTCTAATGAGAATCTTTTCAAATGTTCATGGACCATTGTGTTTTCAACTTTTTTGTGTGAGAAGTTTATTGTTTTATTAATTCATAGGAATTATTCTGCAAACAGATCATTCTGTCATTTATATGTGTTGCAGATATTTCATACTTGTATATATATATTCTAAACTCTGGTATACATTGCTATTATTTTGCTTTAAACATTTCAATGCCTTAACATATGAAAAATGAGAAAAAACATAGTTTATATTCACTATTCCTGACAGTCCTCATTCCTTTGTACAGATCCAGATTTTATTTTGATATCATTTTCCTTCTGTCTGAAGAACTTCCTATAACATATTTGTTTTGTTTTGGGCCTGCTGATAATGAATTCTCTCAACATTTATTTGTCTGAAAACAGTCTTTATTTAACCTCGCTTTTTGAAATATATTTTCACTGAGTGTAGAATTCTATGTTGATAGTTCTTTCTTCTGGGACTTTATAGATTATAGCTGCATTGTCTACTGGCTTACATAGTTTCTGACAAGAAGTCCACTTATCTTTATACCTCTGTCTATAATGATTTATTTATTTATTTTTACCTTTTAACACTTTACAGAAGAGTCTCTGTCTTACGGAATTTGTGGTTTCTGCTGATAAATCTGTGATGGTTTATATTGTTTTTCTGCCATATGTCATTCTCTCTAGATTCTTTGAAGGTTTTCTCTTTCTTATTGATGATCGGCATTTGATTATGAGATCCCGTGTTTGGGTTTTCCTTGTTTTTCCTGCTTGAAAATAATTAGATTCTTTGCTCCTGTGGGATTATAGTTTTCAACATGTTTGAAAAGTGTTATCTATTTCTTAAAATATTTCTTTGTTCTCTTTTCTCTCCTTTGCCTGAAACTGATTCTATATATGTTTGACCTGTTGACAGTGTCCCACAGCTCAGTGAGATTATTAATTTTAGTTCTTCCTCTGCTTCACTTAGGATTCTTTCCATTACTGTCAGTTCAAGCTTGCTGAGATTTTCTTCTGCAGTATCTAATCAACCATTAATCCCACCCGTGATTTTTTTTTTTTTTCTAATACTCCAGCTTTCATCTCTAGGAAGGCTAGTTGAGTATTTTTATATCTTCTTCTTCTCTCATCCTCATGTTCATGTTTCCTCCACCTTGTTGAATCTGAAAGCATATTGATGATTGCTGTTTTAATGGCCTGGTTTGTATGTTAATTCCATCATCTCCATTACATATGTGTTTGCATCCATAATTAATTTTTCTCCTAGTTTTTAATATTACTTCTCTGCTTCTTTTCATGATTGGTAAATTTTGATTGGGTAGCAGATGTTATGAAATTTATATCACTGTTTGCTGTATTTTGTTGTTTCTCTTTAAAGAGCATTTTTCTGGCATGCAGTCGAGATACTGGAAATTGGCTGAATACTTTCTCATCTTGCTTTTAAGCTTTGTTAGGCCATGTCTGTAGCCCTTTAGTGTAGGGCTGATTTAGCCCCACGACTAAGGCAATACCCTTCAAGGACTCTACGCAAGGCTCTGATTACTACAAGATCATTCTACTCTAACTGGTAAAAACCAGAGATGCTTCCAGCCCTTTGTGAGCTCAGGGAGCTGTTTAGCTTACTGCTTTCTAGAGATTCTTTCCCTGGCCTTGTTTTCCTGTAATAATTGTGTAAACTCAGCCCAAGACTTCAGGGGACCCCTCTATAGATCTCCAGAGAGTTCGCTCACTCTCTCCATCTCTCTCTCTCCCCCTTTCAATTTCTCTCTTCCTCTCTCTCTCTGTGCATTTCTTTCCTCTGGCACTGTCCCATGAATTTTAATTTCTTGGCTTTACTAAACTCTGATCTCTCTATCTCAACTCAGTGAAACCAATGTGCTTTGTACATTTCACACTGTCCTGTGCTGTGGCCTATGAACTACCTCCAGGGAATAAGCGCCCCACTTTGTTGCCCTTCTCTGAGATAATGATCCCATAACTTTTGTTTTCCAAGGTCTTAAAATTATTGTTTCACATATTTTGTTAGATTTTCTGATTGTTTAAGAAAAAGGGATTTATCTGGTTCCTGTTTCTCCGTTATGGCCAGAAACACAAGTCTGTTATTGTCTTCTCACAATTGAAACCAGCATAAAAGATTTAGTGAGTGGATAGATGCTACATGCAGAGAATGACTGGAGTTTCCTTCTTCAGCTGTGCTTGGCCAGAACCCGAAACTTCCTCGTTATCAGCCACTCAGAGCCATGCCCTCACTTATACCATGTCCTGGGCTCACACTGCCACAAAGACCCCAGCAGACCAATACCAGGTGGCTGCCACATCTTCTCACGTACCTGGCATGATGACCACATCCTCCTTGCAGGTGCCCCAAAACCTCTACCAGGACTGCAGTACCGAAAATGTAGACGAATTTGCTTCAGGGTATCAATAAAGCCAACCCTAATGATGAGAAAGCAGGCTGACTGCAATGGGATGTGTGCAACACCTAATTAATGTGTGAATCTGTTACTGCTGCAATCGTAAAACTATCAACTGATAGTTTGTTTGACTTTCTGGAGACCCATTATCTAAATAAGCATATAAAATCCATTTTAAAAATGGATGACTGTGTCATGAACTTCTGCAACACAGAGGTTCAAAATCTGGTATTACCATATGTCTTTGGCAAGCACACACTGGGAGGCAGCAACATTCAAAGTAAAGCATCCAGCAGGCCTCCTCAGAGGCCATGGGAAGAACTCCCCACTGTGAGTAATGCAGCATATTCACACGTGCTACCTGCATGCTTTCTGTGAGCTTCACCAAAACATCCACTTCTGCTTTCTTCCTACGTTTCCACCATTCGGTTCAATAAACTATTTTGGTATTAAAAAGTAAAAGGTACTCAGGGTCCCTGGGTGGCTCAGTCATTAAGCCACCTGATTGGCTCAGGTCATGATCTCATAGTTTGTGAGTTCGAGTCCCCTTTTGGGTCAGCTCAGGCCTTGCTTTGAGTGAGCATGAGCCCCACTCCAGGTAAACTTCAAGCCCCACTTCAGGTGATCTTGAACTCCGCTTTGGGTGAGTTCCACTTCTCTCTCTCCCTCTCTCTCTCTCTCCCTCTCTCTCTCTCTCCCTCTCTCTCTCTCTCCCTCTCTCTCTCTCCCTCTCTCTCTCTCCCTCTCTCTCTCTCTTTTCCTCTTCCACTCTGCCCCTCCTGGGATTCTGTCTCTCATTCTCTGCCCCTTACTCACTTGTACCTCCTCCCTCTCAAAATAAATAAATAATTTAAAAAAGATACTAACTTATCTATTAAAAATGTTAAATTAGTAGCAAAGGTTAAAAACTTCTATATAAGTAGTTGGTTATTGGCAGGGAAAAATTTCATCTGTATATCCTGATTTCTAACCTGACTTTCTTTTCTCAATAAAATAAGTTATTTCAGAATTTCCCTGATGGTAAAACCCTTTGAAGTCAATGTTAAGGGCTAGGTTTTGAGCGCCTGGATGGTTCAGTTGATTTACCATCCAACTTGTGCTTAGGTAATGATGTCACGGTTTGTGGGTCAGAGTCTCATGTCAATCTTTGTGCTGACAGCACAGAGCCTGCCTCAGATTCTCTGTCTCCCTCTCTCTGCCCCTCTCCCCTCACAAAAATAAATAAAAACATTTAAAAATTATTTTAAAAAGAAATAGGTTTTGTGTCTTTAGTATAAAATTATAAGCCATTTCTGGATATTTTAGACTTTTGTTAAATACAAATGATTTTTCTCCGGTACATTTTCTTTGTGTTTCTTATTAGATTCTTCCCTGTTTTATTTTATTATCATGAATGTTTAAGCTACTAAATTCATGTACTCAGTGATAATTTGCTTTCTAAGAACTTACTAGATAGGCAAGAAGCCTTTGAGCCTAATAATAGGTCATTCTTGGAAACAGGAAGCAAAACTGTGCCAAAATAAAACAGTCCCAAACACCAAAGGTTGAAGGTCGGTTTGAAACAGAAACCACAAATTTTGATTGAATCTAAACTTGGCAGTGTTAGACTCACATGGATTGTTTCTGGTATTGTATGGAGGAGATACACACACAGTCTAACAAAGGGAGACATGAAAACCAGTTTAAACTAGCAGAACATCCAGGAAAGGATTAAAAACTCAGATCTGGTGTAGTGAACATGGATCTGGAGCCCCCGAGTCTCATGCTCTGTCACTAACACACCTGGCGTAAGTTAACAGAGGATAAATGCTTTTGGAGAAATTGACTAACTTTTCTGAATGAATGGCAGATAACACTATGCCAGGAACACATTTATCAGAGAGAAAGTCCAAACCTAAGAAATGAGAGTTCAAGAGATAGAGTTTCAACATGAAAACATTAATTTCAGAATTCCCATTTTCTTAATTTATATGATATGGTTAACTGGGCTCACCGGGGTGTCAGGAGTCTAGGAAAAGCAAAAATATATTTGGGAAGTGTTTTCAAGTCACTAAAAAGACAGTGGAAACACACATTAAAATATTTTACTTTTAAAATGCAACTAAAAAAGAAATTATTACATAGTTAAAAACTAGGTTCTCATTGCCAGTGAATCCCATGGAATACTGCTATTGAGTTTGCTAGCCCTTCACTGAGTTTCTTGAAGGACCTCACAGATTTAAAAACACAGATCATAACATTTTTTAAACCTTTTTTTGTACTGTGAAATGCAGTGAAGTATAAAACATAAACCTAATGAATGATTATAAAGCAAAATATGATAGAACCATCATGTATCAGTAAAGAAATAGAAATGTCAGCAACCCATAAGCTCTCCCCAATATGCATAACATATTGAGCTGTTCCTTAAAATAATCCCAGGGCCACCTGGGTGGCTCATTTGGTTAAATGTCCAATTCTTGATCTCAGCTCAGGTCATGATCTCACAGTTTGTGAGTTTGAGCCCTGCATCAAGCTCTGCACTGATGACATGGAGCCTGCTTAGGATTCTGTCTCTCCTCTCTGCCCCTCCCCCATTTGTGTTCTCACTCTCAAAATCAATAAATAAACATAATAATAAATAATAATAACAAACTAACCCCATAGTGTTTTTGGAAGATAAGAACATTGTAAATCATATCTTCAAAAATTAATATCCCAAGTAAGTGGCATATTCTAGACAAATTAGAACTGTCCTGGTAAATTCAATCCAACAACCAGCCAAGATTTATATTTGGTTTGAGTGAAACATTTCGAGACAAAAGTTAGAGATAATGAATCTAGTCAGCATCCAACAGAAAACTCTGCTTCACCTTAGTGGTGCCTTGCTTTACCATGTTTACACTGTTTAGATCTGAGACTCACTTAGGGGCATCTCTTTGGAGTCTGAAAAGCTCGTTCCCTGAAAGAGAAAACAGGCAAATACTGCAGCATCTACAGGCACATGTGTGCAGGAGTGGGTTACTGTTGGCCTGACCTGGTATTCATTTTCTGAGTAAAGGAAGAACTTGTTTTCCTCACACACAGTTTACTTAATGTTTTTGCTTCTGTCTTTCCCAGGACCCAGTGCTTCCTCTCAATTGGAAACTGTTTCTGGCCGCATGTATGTGGTAAGTCTTACACAGCTAGAGACTCTTCACAAATTGATTCCAAGACTTTTCAAAAGGGGCCATGTACCTACTCTAATACCTTCCCTCCTCCCCTATTCATCAGCCTTCCTAAATATGTTTTGAGATGAGCATGGGTTTTTGAGATTTTGCATACTGGTTCCATTAAGCATTCAATGAGAATAATGCCATGGCTGGATGCACTTGCCAGGTGAGTAAACACAGTCTCTCTCTGTAGAACTTTATCAAGAGAAACAGAAAGAATGAGTGGAGTTCTCTACTTGTGTGCATTTGCCAACAGGTTCTGCACTGCTTATGTCTTGGAACTATTTCTTGTCCCAGCACAATGAGTATTGGAAGTTTCTTGACTAGTACAAAATTGACTTGCACACCAGATTCTTGTATCCTTACTCTGTTACCTGATTAACTGCTGTTCACCTTCCTTGACAAGGTGTTCTCCTCACCACCTTGCCTGGCCCGCTGGCTTACTGCATCCTCCCCATCTTCTGGTCTGTACCCACTTGCCAGGGCTTGTGATTTGTGAGGCATCCTGACTGCAACGTGGGTCCTGGAGGTAGGGGTACGGCACTGCCTACTGTTAACCGCTGGCATTCTGTGTCTAATTTCTATAATCAAACTGCCGGCTGATGACACCTAGCCTTTGCCTCAATTAGAGTCCGCAGCCAGCTTCTGAAGTCACCTCCTCTCCCACACACTCAGCATTGCCTCACTTTTCTGAGGGCCTGTGTGTCTTTGTCATATGACACATTCTGCTCTGGTGCTCATTCAGCACCAGGCAGACACCATCACCAGCCTTTATTTAATGCACTCTGCATTGCTGTTGCCTATTCAAGTATCTATTTCTCCAACCATTCTATAAGGGCTGGTTCAAGATGGATGCTATGTTTGCACCACCAGAATGTAGGACTGAGCCCAGACTCTAACAGGCATATAAGCACATTTAATGACAAAGCCTTTTAACCTGGAGCAGGATGACTTATGTGATATAGAGTCTAATTCTTGTTCTCTTACTGTCTAATACTGAAATCTTCGGCAAATGATTTGCTATTTTTGGTCCTCAGTGTTTTCATTTACAAAACAAGGATGATTGTTGGGATGACTTCTAAGATTGCTTTCAGCTTCAAAGTTCTTCAACTCTGCGTAATACTCAGAGCCTTGATTATGAAATCTTCCAAAATGATAGGACTCAATTTTCACCCTAAAAGGGGTATCTGGATTGTTTTCACCATTATTCAAAACTGATTTTCAGAGAAAAGTTATTTTTAAAAGCAAATGATCCATGTTTTCCTTTCTTATGCCCGTTATAATGCTTAGCAGATCAGGCCTTCAGTTTTAGGATGAATGTAAGAGATGAATCGCCACCTAGTGGACATGTCCCTAGGCAGGGCCCTTCCCTCCGGAACAAGAAGGAGCTTTGTTCTCTCTCTGTAGCCCATGGGTCTCACCCATAGTTTCTCCTTCATCCAGCTGACACACATCTCAACTGTGTCATTGCCTTTGCTTCTAAAAAATCACAGTAATGTTCATTTTGGTAAGAGAAAACATGTTTATTTTGACCACGTTTGATTTCATTGTTACCTATTTGTGTTTCACATTCACAGTGCAGTAGGCACTTTAAGGAGAAAAAGATAAGGTCCAGCAAACTTAGACTGGGTCTTTTTAGCCTCTTATCAATCTGGTTTGAAAACAATCCTTGAGTATTCAGAGACGCCTTGGCTAGACAGACAGAAAAGGGATAGTAGAGTTCACATGTCTCCCAAGCACAGCTGTCTAGAGAGCCCAGCCTTTCATCCAGTTCCTCACCAAATGTTCAAAGTTTTACAGTTTTCCTTGTTTAAAGGAAAACCATTTAGGCACTAATCTAGGACTTTGGATTAGTAGTTATTTCAGTGTAAAGTGGAATCTTCGCCTGGATAATGTTTTCACTGAGCTTAAGGAAATCTAAGTGACCTCTACTTAAAATGAACAAAAGGATATGATTGTACTAGGTTTTCTTTTTCCACCATGGAAAAAAATGTCCATAAGTTTTGTCAATGGAGGTTCAAAGAGGCTTAGGAGAAGATATTCTGGGTTAATTAATGAAATATAAAGAGGATTGCTGCAAATCTTCAGCCCAATTTCTGATGCCTCTAAGGTATTTTATTATTTTAGTGCAAGACTTTATTCATTTAAACAGCACTAATGATTCCTTCCAGCAACCTCAGATTGGCCAGCTATTCCTTTTGTAACTGCAACACTGAGACGCTATATTTCTCCAGCCTTCTCCACAAACACCTCTAGCCAGCTCATGACATTCTATTTTAATTTCTGTTTCCTACCCCTCCAACCCAGTGCAAAATTTCTTCACTTCTCTACAGAATTTTAATTACTCTTTCTCTGAAATCTCTTACTATGCCTCAAAAAACTTTTGAAATTCTCTGAACCTAAAAATAACTCTTCTATTGATCCTAATATCTATTCAAACAAGTTCTCCCCAACCCTCTCTCCTTCCTCCCTTCCTCTCTTCCTTCCTTCCAAGAAAGTTGTTCAGAACAGTTCCAACTAAAGGATTAATATGCCCTCTCTGAGTTCTATAGACATATTTCCCAGTGGCAATTCTGTGGAGCCTCAGTCCTAACTAAATCACTCAAAGGATTCTGTCAAGATTTCTAGGCCATTCTCTTGTATCTCTGCTCTTGAACACACTTTATAGGCTTGCTCTTCTTACCTGTACCTTCTGGAAGCTGGTATGTAAGTCAATACAAACAGCCAAATAAGAAGGACCCAGTGGGGGAGGAAAACAAAGAAATTATACGCCTAGAGCTAGCCTTGGTCATGCTTCCCCTTGCCCCCGAAGGAAAATATTCTGTGATACAAAAGCTATCCTTGTTCCTCCAGTACATTCATAACCTTAGCAAAATCTCTACAGAGACCACAGACAAAGACTAATTTCAAATGAATGTACTAATCAATAAGCATGTAATAAATATCTATCTATATACATTAGACTATCTTCATTGTTGAGTAGAAAATAGAAATAAATATAAGACACATTTATTGTATTCTCAGAGCTTACATTGTTTCGCAAAGCTTAGTTTTAAGTATTTACAGAAAATAGATAAGCAGGTGTGTTATAAATCACATCTAATTTCCCTATAGCAATAATGGCAGAATTACAGCTTATGCTGCTGACCAAGGGCTTGGTGCTAAATCCTTTATAGAATTAATCATGAGCATTCCATTGAATTAAGTATAAATAGTACTTCTACATGGTATAAATGTTTCTAAAAGCTTCATCAAAGGCTCAAGCATAGTAGAGTCAGTCAAAATGGTGGACAGACAAAAATATATCCATATCTTAACCTCTGGAACCTGTGAATGTGACCTTATTTAGAAAAAAAAGAGTCTTGGCACATGTAATTAAGTTAACAGTTTTAAAATGAGATTATCCTGGTTTACCCTGATAATCTTATGACAAGTATCCTTATAAGAGACAGAAAAGGAGACACAGACACAAAAGAAAAGGTCATGTGAAGAGAGAAGCAGATATTTGGATTTGGCAGCCACAAACCAAGGAACCCCTAGAATCACAAGAATTTGGGGGAACCAAGGGATGTTCTCCACTAGAGCTTTTAGAGAGAGAGTGGCCATGCCAACACCTTGACTTCTGGGTGCAGACTTCTAGTCCATAACTATGAAAAGATAAGTTTCTGTTGTCTTAAATTACTTTGTATTAACTGGTCATTGCAGCCACTAGATACAAATACACATGGTGATCAGTTACATGAGACCTTTTTGATGATCTCATCTTATTTACCATACTTTCCTGCCTTACCTTTACTGTAATAAATCAGAAATTAAAAGTAGAACCATATAGGATTAATGAAATTCAGTAGGGTTTCTACAGAGAGTGTGATAACAATTTTGAAGAGATGTCTGGAGTTGAAAATAAGATTTAGAGACATTTATCCATGTGTACCTGCTTTGCACTCACCTTTTCATTTATTCAGAGTTGTAGGTAACACATAAAGGAGTTAGGGAATAAGCTTTGGTTCATTTCTTATCTTCAAAGTCTGTCTGGTTTCTTGAGGCAAACCCAGTTAAAAACTTGTATTGTTTTTCTTACATGTAACACAGTTGAGAAAACAAAATCACAGATCCTTAGTATATGCAAACCAATCCTTTGGGGCACCTTGATCTACTCCAGTGTTACTTCATCATTTTGAAATCCTTAAAGCTATGCAAATCATTGTCAAAACTTGATCCTGAATATGCATAATCAAAAGTGTTTGTATCTTAGCCATAAGACTGACTTGTTACTAGATTGTAATTGTTTGTAATCATTAGTCATCTCAGAGGAAACCTAAGGTATGACTTTGAATTAGTGAGATTAATTCCTAAACAATGCCAGGTATGCAAGAGGCACTCAATAAATATTTGTTCAATGAATGAAATCATTCATCTAAGAAAGAATGTGTCTTCAGGTAGCCTTCTGATCAGGATATGGGTAATTAAAATAAATTAAATAAATTAAAGCTGAAGATATCTATAGAAAGTCAGAGACAGGCATAAAATAAAGCCCATTGTATTTCTTTATGCAGAAGAAACAGCTCCAAGTCCCTGGAGAGGTTGGAAGAGTAATGCTACCTGGAGTTAAACCAGAGACTGGGACTGGGGTGTACTGGAGGGTGCACACTCTGTCTTGAGGGACCAGCCACTACTCAGCTCCAGCAAATTGTCACCATGCAGAAATTTGAGACTAGTTTGCCATTCATTTCATATTTTCAAGAGAAGCCAGAAATATAGATGAGAACACTTGCCATTTTAAAAGTTGGCAATGAACTCACTCTTTTAAAAAACGCTCTGTGGTGGCCAAACAAAACACATCTGCTGGCCAGATAGGCCTACACTCCTCCAGTCTGGGTCTGTACTTCTTAGTATCTTTTCCTTTCTTTATTTCCCCTGGACTTCTCTCTACTTCCTCTTTCTTCCTCTCCTTTCAGCCCCTTGAATCACTGATTGTCTAGAAGCTGGTGTCTGGGGTAAAAGTTATGAAGCGCAGAAAGACTAGAGAATTGTATGTATTCTGAATATCAGAGCAAGGCTTACTTCGAGCAAGTCAGAAAACAGACTGGAAGGAAAGTAAACGGGCTTTGGATGTCATAGATGCTGGGTTTAGTCCATAATCTAACAAATATCTAATTACTGAAACATTACTTAACTTCTTTGGTTCTTAGCTGCAGCATCTACAAAATGGGAATAATTGCACCAATATTTACTGTGCCATTATGAGACAATAGTTTTAAATGAACCTTATTGATATAAAGGGCCATAAAGTTATTACTTGTGCAGTAGTTGTTAATAAGAGGTTTATTGGTGTGCTGCATGCTTGTTATCATATGAGAGTTATAATTCATAGAGCACCAGAAATGTGCATAGCCAGAAGTTAAATAGCCATAAATCAAACATGCCATAGTGAATTCTACAAGATAGTGTACAAATTATGTGGTAAAGACTAAAAGTGCTATAAAATTTCAGAGAAGATTGATGACAACTGGAGTAATAAGGGAAAGACTCTTAGAAGTAGTGAGACTTACCCACCCTAAAGGCTGCAAAGGATAGTAATAGTGTTACTGGGTCTTTGGAATTATGTTTTTTATGATATCTGGCCTATCAAAGCACCAAACCAGTTGTCAGTTTAGCTGTTGGTTTCCCAAACTTCATTCATTCATTCATTCCCCTGATCCTGACTGACATCTCTGTGTTGTCAGGTACTTTCCTAGGTGCTAGAGATACATGGTCTATGACCTCAGGGAGCTTACCATCAAGATGTTCAGTTCATCTTGAACATTAACTTAATGCTAGGTTAATGAAGATAAAACCTTCTTGGGTAGGGCTATTGTATGTAGCTGTTTGTGTATGTATGTGCACTTAGGAAAGGATTTTCAGATCATTCAATATCCTTAAGTTGGAGATATAGAGAGAATAGTATATTGAGTGTTCTTTTACAGATTAGCAAAAGGACCTATTTAAATTTAGAGATACTGTACCTGAAAAATTGTCTAGAGGTTGAGGATCAAATATTACACATTTCAATTGAAAATTTGAATATTGACTGTTAAAACAAAAATTTCTCTTACGTTTTCTGACTTTGTCAGACACCGTACATAATACTTGTAGCCAATTTGTGGATTACAGAGATATTTGACAGGATCTATGGGCTCATGTAGTATCGGTAGTTAATAGGGCTTGTACAGATATATGACCATTGTGATTAAGAAAATACAAAAAACCATTTGAAGCTGTTCAGTCATGTTGTTATTACATACTTTATCAATGTCTGTCATTTATAGAATGTCTATCATGTAGTTGTGTTCATTTTTTTTTTTTACTTTAGGAAAGGATTCTCTGATATATGTTATAATACCCACTTAGCTTTAAATTTTGTATGTCATCACTGTTTTGCTCTATTGTTTTCTCATTAAACTGGAACTTCTTCAAAGCTAAGAAAACAATTCTATTTACAATAGCATTAGAAAGAGGAAAATACTTAGGAATTAATGTAGCCAAGAAGGTGAAGGACTTGCACAATAAAAATTACAAAACAGTGCTGAAATAATTAAGACATAGAAGATTTAATATTGTTACAATGGTCATGCTACCCTAAGTGATCTAATGCAAGTAGATTTAATGCAATTTCTCTCAAAATCCCAATGAAGTATCTTGCAGAAAGAGGAAAATCTCAAGGAACCTAGAATAGCCAAAAAATACTGAAAAAGATAAACAAAGCTGGAGGACTCATACTTTCTGATTTCAAATCTTACCACAAGGCTACAGTAATCAAAACAGTGTGGTACTAACATAAAGACAGACATTTCCCTCTGTGAGGTGCATGGAATAGTCAAAACTATAGAGACAGAAAATAAAATATTGGTTGCCAGGGGCTGGGGGACAGGGGGATGAGGAGTTAGTATTTAATGGGTACTGAATTTTACTTTTCCAATATGAAAAGAGCTCTGGAGATGGGTGGTGGTGATGTTTTCAGAACACTATGAGTGTACTGAATATCACTGAACTGTACACTCAAATGTGGTTATTTAAAATGGTGTACTTTATATTATCTGTATTTTGCCACAATCCAAAAATTGGGGGGAGAAAGGTAAAAATGATGTTTCGATAATTATGGTAGGACCTTGACTTTGTAGTTTTTAAAGACTTCAGCCTATACCACTTAAGCTTTCTGTTCTTTCTCACCTTTTACTCTTTACCATTGTTTTTGTTTTGCCTCACTTCAGGGCTGCTGGCACCAAAAAAGTTAATGTTTGAAGCTCTTGAAAAGAGGGTGCATTTATTTACAGGTCTTTTATACATAGTGACAGTATTTTACTTCTGCAGTTCCATCCCCAGTCTGAACCTGCACTGGAGGGATTTATTACAAATGAACACCTTGTCATCATGGCCTCCTTTTTGCCTTGGGATACTTGCCACCTGTGAGAGCTCCCCCAGAGATTGCTCAACCTTCTGGGAACCATTTCACTTCTCCTGAAGGTTTGTCACTGTCCACTCCCACGCCTCAGTATATATGTGTCAGTTATTTCACATGGAGTCTACAGTGGTTTTCTCATCTAAATTGGATTCGATTCTAAACAAAGCAAAGATGGAAGGATTACATGGGGGCACTAGATCCTAAAATGTGCATTAATTAGAACACTTCATATCCAGAAGCTCACAACCTCTCCTCTTTCTCACTTCCCCTGAAATGATAGCCAGTGACTCAGATCAGACTGTCTCAGGGGCTGANCTCTCTCTCTCCCTCTCTCTCTCTCCCTCTCTCTCTCTCTTTTCCTCTTCCACTCTGCCCCTCCTGGGATTCTGTCTCTCATTCTCTGCCCCTTACTCACTTGTACCTCCTCCCTCTCAAAATAAATAAATAATTTAAAAAAGATACTAACTTATCTATTAAAAATGTTAAATTAGTAGCAAAGGTTAAAAACTTCTATATAAGTAGTTGGTTATTGGCAGGGAAAAATTTCATCTGTATATCCTGATTTCTAACCTGACTTTCTTTTCTCAATAAAATAAGTTATTTCAGAATTTCCCTGATGGTAAAACCCTTTGAAGTCAATGTTAAGGGCTAGGTTTTGAGCGCCTGGATGGTTCAGTTGATTTACCATCCAACTTGTGCTTAGGTAATGATGTCACGGTTTGTGGGTCAGAGTCTCATGTCAATCTTTGTGCTGACAGCACAGAGCCTGCCTCAGATTCTCTGTCTCCCTCTCTCTGCCCCTCTCCCCTCACAAAAATAAATAAAAACATTTAAAAATTATTTTAAAAAGAAATAGGTTTTGTGTCTTTAGTATAAAATTATAAGCCATTTCTGGATATTTTAGACTTTTGTTAAATACAAATGATTTTTCTCCGGTACATTTTCTTTGTGTTTCTTATTAGATTCTTCCCTGTTTTATTTTATTATCATGAATGTTTAAGCTACTAAATTCATGTACTCAGTGATAATTTGCTTTCTAAGAACTTACTAGATAGGCAAGAAGCCTTTGAGCCTAATAATAGGTCATTCTTGGAAACAGGAAGCAAAACTGTGCCAAAATAAAACAGTCCCAAACACCAAAGGTTGAAGGTCGGTTTGAAACAGAAACCACAAATTTTGATTGAATCTAAACTTGGCAGTGTTAGACTCACATGGATTGTTTCTGGTATTGTATGGAGGAGATACACACACAGTCTAACAAAGGGAGACATGAAAACCAGTTTAAACTAGCAGAACATCCAGGAAAGGATTAAAAACTCAGATCTGGTGTAGTGAACATGGATCTGGAGCCCCCGAGTCTCATGCTCTGTCACTAACACACCTGGCGTAAGTTAACAGAGGATAAATGCTTTTGGAGAAATTGACTAACTTTTCTGAATGAATGGCAGATAACACTATGCCAGGAACACATTTATCAGAGAGAAAGTCCAAACCTAAGAAATGAGAGTTCAAGAGATAGAGTTTCAACATGAAAACATTAATTTCAGAATTCCCATTTTCTTAATTTATATGATATGGTTAACTGGGCTCACCGGGGTGTCAGGAGTCTAGGAAAAGCAAAAATATATTTGGGAAGTGTTTTCAAGTCACTAAAAAGACAGTGGAAACACACATTAAAATATTTTACTTTTAAAATGCAACTAAAAAAGAAATTATTACATAGTTAAAAACTAGGTTCTCATTGCCAGTGAATCCCATGGAATACTGCTATTGAGTTTGCTAGCCCTTCACTGAGTTTCTTGAAGGACCTCACAGATTTAAAAACACAGATCATAACATTTTTTAAACCTTTTTTTGTACTGTGAAATGCAGTGAAGTATAAAACATAAACCTAATGAATGATTATAAAGCAAAATATGATAGAACCATCATGTATCAGTAAAGAAATAGAAATGTCAGCAACCCATAAGCTCTCCCCAATATGCATAACATATTGAGCTGTTCCTTAAAATAATCCCAGGGCCACCTGGGTGGCTCATTTGGTTAAATGTCCAATTCTTGATCTCAGCTCAGGTCATGATCTCACAGTTTGTGAGTTTGAGCCCTGCATCAAGCTCTGCACTGATGACATGGAGCCTGCTTAGGATTCTGTCTCTCCTCTCTGCCCCTCCCCCATTTGTGTTCTCACTCTCAAAATCAATAAATAAACATAATAATAAATAATAATAACAAACTAACCCCATAGTGTTTTTGGAAGATAAGAACATTGTAAATCATATCTTCAAAAATTAATATCCCAAGTAAGTGGCATATTCTAGACAAATTAGAACTGTCCTGGTAAATTCAATCCAACAACCAGCCAAGATTTATATTTGGTTTGAGTGAAACATTTCGAGACAAAAGTTAGAGATAATGAATCTAGTCAGCATCCAACAGAAAACTCTGCTTCACCTTAGTGGTGCCTTGCTTTACCATGTTTACACTGTTTAGATCTGAGACTCACTTAGGGGCATCTCTTTGGAGTCTGAAAAGCTCGTTCCCTGAAAGAGAAAACAGGCAAATACTGCAGCATCTACAGGCACATGTGTGCAGGAGTGGGTTACTGTTGGCCTGACCTGGTATTCATTTTCTGAGTAAAGGAAGAACTTGTTTTCCTCACACACAGTTTACTTAATGTTTTTGCTTCTGTCTTTCCCAGGACCCAGTGCTTCCTCTCAATTGGAAACTGTTTCTGGCCGCATGTATGTGGTAAGTCTTACACAGCTAGAGACTCTTCACAAATTGATTCCAAGACTTTTCAAAAGGGGCCATGTACCTACTCTAATACCTTCCCTCCTCCCCTATTCATCAGCCTTCCTAAATATGTTTTGAGATGAGCATGGGTTTTTGAGATTTTGCATACTGGTTCCATTAAGCATTCAATGAGAATAATGCCATGGCTGGATGCACTTGCCAGGTGAGTAAACACAGTCTCTCTCTGTAGAACTTTATCAAGAGAAACAGAAAGAATGAGTGGAGTTCTCTACTTGTGTGCATTTGCCAACAGGTTCTGCACTGCTTATGTCTTGGAACTATTTCTTGTCCCAGCACAATGAGTATTGGAAGTTTCTTGACTAGTACAAAATTGACTTGCACACCAGATTCTTGTATCCTTACTCTGTTACCTGATTAACTGCTGTTCACCTTCCTTGACAAGGTGTTCTCCTCACCACCTTGCCTGGCCCGCTGGCTTACTGCATCCTCCCCATCTTCTGGTCTGTACCCACTTGCCAGGGCTTGTGATTTGTGAGGCATCCTGACTGCAACGTGGGTCCTGGAGGTAGGGGTACGGCACTGCCTACTGTTAACCGCTGGCATTCTGTGTCTAATTTCTATAATCAAACTGCCGGCTGATGACACCTAGCCTTTGCCTCAATTAGAGTCCGCAGCCAGCTTCTGAAGTCACCTCCTCTCCCACACACTCAGCATTGCCTCACTTTTCTGAGGGCCTGTGTGTCTTTGTCATATGACACATTCTGCTCTGGTGCTCATTCAGCACCAGGCAGACACCATCACCAGCCTTTATTTAATGCACTCTGCATTGCTGTTGCCTATTCAAGTATCTATTTCTCCAACCATTCTATAAGGGCTGGTTCAAGATGGATGCTATGTTTGCACCACCAGAATGTAGGACTGAGCCCAGACTCTAACAGGCATATAAGCACATTTAATGACAAAGCCTTTTAACCTGGAGCAGGATGACTTATGTGATATAGAGTCTAATTCTTGTTCTCTTACTGTCTAATACTGAAATCTTCGGCAAATGATTTGCTATTTTTGGTCCTCAGTGTTTTCATTTACAAAACAAGGATGATTGTTGGGATGACTTCTAAGATTGCTTTCAGCTTCAAAGTTCTTCAACTCTGCGTAATACTCAGAGCCTTGATTATGAAATCTTCCAAAATGATAGGACTCAATTTTCACCCTAAAAGGGGTATCTGGATTGTTTTCACCATTATTCAAAACTGATTTTCAGAGAAAAGTTATTTTTAAAAGCAAATGATCCATGTTTTCCTTTCTTATGCCCGTTATAATGCTTAGCAGATCAGGCCTTCAGTTTTAGGATGAATGTAAGAGATGAATCGCCACCTAGTGGACATGTCCCTAGGCAGGGCCCTTCCCTCCGGAACAAGAAGGAGCTTTGTTCTCTCTCTGTAGCCCATGGGTCTCACCCATAGTTTCTCCTTCATCCAGCTGACACACATCTCAACTGTGTCATTGCCTTTGCTTCTAAAAAATCACAGTAATGTTCATTTTGGTAAGAGAAAACATGTTTATTTTGACCACGTTTGATTTCATTGTTACCTATTTGTGTTTCACATTCACAGTGCAGTAGGCACTTTAAGGAGAAAAAGATAAGGTCCAGCAAACTTAGACTGGGTCTTTTTAGCCTCTTATCAATCTGGTTTGAAAACAATCCTTGAGTATTCAGAGACGCCTTGGCTAGACAGACAGAAAAGGGATAGTAGAGTTCACATGTCTCCCAAGCACAGCTGTCTAGAGAGCCCAGCCTTTCATCCAGTTCCTCACCAAATGTTCAAAGTTTTACAGTTTTCCTTGTTTAAAGGAAAACCATTTAGGCACTAATCTAGGACTTTGGATTAGTAGTTATTTCAGTGTAAAGTGGAATCTTCGCCTGGATAATGTTTTCACTGAGCTTAAGGAAATCTAAGTGACCTCTACTTAAAATGAACAAAAGGATATGATTGTACTAGGTTTTCTTTTTCCACCATGGAAAAAAATGTCCATAAGTTTTGTCAATGGAGGTTCAAAGAGGCTTAGGAGAAGATATTCTGGGTTAATTAATGAAATATAAAGAGGATTGCTGCAAATCTTCAGCCCAATTTCTGATGCCTCTAAGGTATTTTATTATTTTAGTGCAAGACTTTATTCATTTAAACAGCACTAATGATTCCTTCCAGCAACCTCAGATTGGCCAGCTATTCCTTTTGTAACTGCAACACTGAGACGCTATATTTCTCCAGCCTTCTCCACAAACACCTCTAGCCAGCTCATGACATTCTATTTTAATTTCTGTTTCCTACCCCTCCAACCCAGTGCAAAATTTCTTCACTTCTCTACAGAATTTTAATTACTCTTTCTCTGAAATCTCTTACTATGCCTCAAAAAACTTTTGAAATTCTCTGAACCTAAAAATAACTCTTCTATTGATCCTAATATCTATTCAAACAAGTTCTCCCCAACCCTCTCTCCTTCCTCCCTTCCTCTCTTCCTTCCTTCCAAGAAAGTTGTTCAGAACAGTTCCAACTAAAGGATTAATATGCCCTCTCTGAGTTCTATAGACATATTTCCCAGTGGCAATTCTGTGGAGCCTCAGTCCTAACTAAATCACTCAAAGGATTCTGTCAAGATTTCTAGGCCATTCTCTTGTATCTCTGCTCTTGAACACACTTTATAGGCTTGCTCTTCTTACCTGTACCTTCTGGAAGCTGGTATGTAAGTCAATACAAACAGCCAAATAAGAAGGACCCAGTGGGGGAGGAAAACAAAGAAATTATACGCCTAGAGCTAGCCTTGGTCATGCTTCCCCTTGCCCCCGAAGGAAAATATTCTGTGATACAAAAGCTATCCTTGTTCCTCCAGTACATTCATAACCTTAGCAAAATCTCTACAGAGACCACAGACAAAGACTAATTTCAAATGAATGTACTAATCAATAAGCATGTAATAAATATCTATCTATATACATTAGACTATCTTCATTGTTGAGTAGAAAATAGAAATAAATATAAGACACATTTATTGTATTCTCAGAGCTTACATTGTTTCGCAAAGCTTAGTTTTAAGTATTTACAGAAAATAGATAAGCAGGTGTGTTATAAATCACATCTAATTTCCCTATAGCAATAATGGCAGAATTACAGCTTATGCTGCTGACCAAGGGCTTGGTGCTAAATCCTTTATAGAATTAATCATGAGCATTCCATTGAATTAAGTATAAATAGTACTTCTACATGGTATAAATGTTTCTAAAAGCTTCATCAAAGGCTCAAGCATAGTAGAGTCAGTCAAAATGGTGGACAGACAAAAATATATCCATATCTTAACCTCTGGAACCTGTGAATGTGACCTTATTTAGAAAAAAAAGAGTCTTGGCACATGTAATTAAGTTAACAGTTTTAAAATGAGATTATCCTGGTTTACCCTGATAATCTTATGACAAGTATCCTTATAAGAGACAGAAAAGGAGACACAGACACAAAAGAAAAGGTCATGTGAAGAGAGAAGCAGATATTTGGATTTGGCAGCCACAAACCAAGGAACCCCTAGAATCACAAGAATTTGGGGGAACCAAGGGATGTTCTCCACTAGAGCTTTTAGAGAGAGAGTGGCCATGCCAACACCTTGACTTCTGGGTGCAGACTTCTAGTCCATAACTATGAAAAGATAAGTTTCTGTTGTCTTAAATTACTTTGTATTAACTGGTCATTGCAGCCACTAGATACAAATACACATGGTGATCAGTTACATGAGACCTTTTTGATGATCTCATCTTATTTACCATACTTTCCTGCCTTACCTTTACTGTAATAAATCAGAAATTAAAAGTAGAACCATATAGGATTAATGAAATTCAGTAGGGTTTCTACAGAGAGTGTGATAACAATTTTGAAGAGATGTCTGGAGTTGAAAATAAGATTTAGAGACATTTATCCATGTGTACCTGCTTTGCACTCACCTTTTCATTTATTCAGAGTTGTAGGTAACACATAAAGGAGTTAGGGAATAAGCTTTGGTTCATTTCTTATCTTCAAAGTCTGTCTGGTTTCTTGAGGCAAACCCAGTTAAAAACTTGTATTGTTTTTCTTACATGTAACACAGTTGAGAAAACAAAATCACAGATCCTTAGTATATGCAAACCAATCCTTTGGGGCACCTTGATCTACTCCAGTGTTACTTCATCATTTTGAAATCCTTAAAGCTATGCAAATCATTGTCAAAACTTGATCCTGAATATGCATAATCAAAAGTGTTTGTATCTTAGCCATAAGACTGACTTGTTACTAGATTGTAATTGTTTGTAATCATTAGTCATCTCAGAGGAAACCTAAGGTATGACTTTGAATTAGTGAGATTAATTCCTAAACAATGCCAGGTATGCAAGAGGCACTCAATAAATATTTGTTCAATGAATGAAATCATTCATCTAAGAAAGAATGTGTCTTCAGGTAGCCTTCTGATCAGGATATGGGTAATTAAAATAAATTAAATAAATTAAAGCTGAAGATATCTATAGAAAGTCAGAGACAGGCATAAAATAAAGCCCATTGTATTTCTTTATGCAGAAGAAACAGCTCCAAGTCCCTGGAGAGGTTGGAAGAGTAATGCTACCTGGAGTTAAACCAGAGACTGGGACTGGGGTGTACTGGAGGGTGCACACTCTGTCTTGAGGGACCAGCCACTACTCAGCTCCAGCAAATTGTCACCATGCAGAAATTTGAGACTAGTTTGCCATTCATTTCATATTTTCAAGAGAAGCCAGAAATATAGATGAGAACACTTGCCATTTTAAAAGTTGGCAATGAACTCACTCTTTTAAAAAACGCTCTGTGGTGGCCAAACAAAACACATCTGCTGGCCAGATAGGCCTACACTCCTCCAGTCTGGGTCTGTACTTCTTAGTATCTTTTCCTTTCTTTATTTCCCCTGGACTTCTCTCTACTTCCTCTTTCTTCCTCTCCTTTCAGCCCCTTGAATCACTGATTGTCTAGAAGCTGGTGTCTGGGGTAAAAGTTATGAAGCGCAGAAAGACTAGAGAATTGTATGTATTCTGAATATCAGAGCAAGGCTTACTTCGAGCAAGTCAGAAAACAGACTGGAAGGAAAGTAAACGGGCTTTGGATGTCATAGATGCTGGGTTTAGTCCATAATCTAACAAATATCTAATTACTGAAACATTACTTAACTTCTTTGGTTCTTAGCTGCAGCATCTACAAAATGGGAATAATTGCACCAATATTTACTGTGCCATTATGAGACAATAGTTTTAAATGAACCTTATTGATATAAAGGGCCATAAAGTTATTACTTGTGCAGTAGTTGTTAATAAGAGGTTTATTGGTGTGCTGCATGCTTGTTATCATATGAGAGTTATAATTCATAGAGCACCAGAAATGTGCATAGCCAGAAGTTAAATAGCCATAAATCAAACATGCCATAGTGAATTCTACAAGATAGTGTACAAATTATGTGGTAAAGACTAAAAGTGCTATAAAATTTCAGAGAAGATTGATGACAACTGGAGTAATAAGGGAAAGACTCTTAGAAGTAGTGAGACTTACCCACCCTAAAGGCTGCAAAGGATAGTAATAGTGTTACTGGGTCTTTGGAATTATGTTTTTTATGATATCTGGCCTATCAAAGCACCAAACCAGTTGTCAGTTTAGCTGTTGGTTTCCCAAACTTCATTCATTCATTCATTCCCCTGATCCTGACTGACATCTCTGTGTTGTCAGGTACTTTCCTAGGTGCTAGAGATACATGGTCTATGACCTCAGGGAGCTTACCATCAAGATGTTCAGTTCATCTTGAACATTAACTTAATGCTAGGTTAATGAAGATAAAACCTTCTTGGGTAGGGCTATTGTATGTAGGTGTTTGTGTATGTATGTGCACTTAGGAAAGGATTTTCAGATCATTCAATATCCTTAAGTTGGAGATATAGAGAGAATAGTATATTGAGTGTTCTTTTACAGATTAGCAAAAGGACCTATTTAAATTTAGAGATACTGTACCTGAAAAATTGTCTAGAGGTTGAGGATCAAATATTACACATTTCAATTGAAAATTTGAATATTGACTGTTAAAACAAAAATTTCTCTTACGTTTTCTGACTTTGTCAGACACCGTACATAATACTTGTAGCCAATTTGTGGATTACAGAGATATTTGACAGGATCTATGGGCTCATGTAGTATCGGTAGTTAATAGGGCTTGTACAGATATATGACCATTGTGATTAAGAAAATACAAAAAACCATTTGAAGCTGTTCAGTCATGTTGTTATTACATACTTTATCAATGTCTGTCATTTATAGAATGTCTATCATGTAGTTGTGTTCATTTTTTTTTTTTACTTTAGGAAAGGATTCTCTGATATATGTTATAATACCCACTTAGCTTTAAATTTTGTATGTCATCACTGTTTTGCTCTATTGTTTTCTCATTAAACTGGAACTTCTTCAAAGCTAAGAAAACAATTCTATTTACAATAGCATTAGAAAGAGGAAAATACTTAGGAATTAATGTAGCCAAGAAGGTGAAGGACTTGCACAATAAAAATTACAAAACAGTGCTGAAATAATTAAGACATAGAAGATTTAATATTGTTACAATGGTCATGCTACCCTAAGTGATCTAATGCAAGTAGATTTAATGCAATTTCTCTCAAAATCCCAATGAAGTATCTTGCAGAAAGAGGAAAATCTCAAGGAACCTAGAATAGCCAAAAAATACTGAAAAAGATAAACAAAGCTGGAGGACTCATACTTTCTGATTTCAAATCTTACCACAAGGCTACAGTAATCAAAACAGTGTGGTACTAACATAAAGACAGACATTTCCCTCTGTGAGGTGCATGGAATAGTCAAAACTATAGAGACAGAAAATAAAATATTGGTTGCCAGGGGCTGGGGGACAGGGGGATGAGGAGTTAGTATTTAATGGGTACTGAATTTTACTTTTCCAATATGAAAAGAGCTCTGGAGATGGGTGGTGGTGATGTTTTCAGAACACTATGAGTGTACTGAATATCACTGAACTGTACACTCAAATGTGGTTATTTAAAATGGTGTACTTTATATTATCTGTATTTTGCCACAATCCAAAAATTGGGGGGAGAAAGGTAAAAATGATGTTTCGATAATTATGGTAGGACCTTGACTTTGTAGTTTTTAAAGACTTCAGCCTATACCACTTAAGCTTTCTGTTCTTTCTCACCTTTTACTCTTTACCATTGTTTTTGTTTTGCCTCACTTCAGGGCTGCTGGCACCAAAAAAGTTAATGTTTGAAGCTCTTGAAAAGAGGGTGCATTTATTTACAGGTCTTTTATACATAGTGACAGTATTTTACTTCTGCAGTTCCATCCCCAGTCTGAACCTGCACTGGAGGGATTTATTACAAATGAACACCTTGTCATCATGGCCTCCTTTTTGCCTTGGGATACTTGCCACCTGTGAGAGCTCCCCCAGAGATTGCTCAACCTTCTGGGAACCATTTCACTTCTCCTGAAGGTTTGTCACTGTCCACTCCCACGCCTCAGTATATATGTGTCAGTTATTTCACATGGAGTCTACAGTGGTTTTCTCATCTAAATTGGATTCGATTCTAAACAAAGCAAAGATGGAAGGATTACATGGGGGCACTAGATCCTAAAATGTGCATTAATTAGAACACTTCATATCCAGAAGCTCACAACCTCTCCTCTTTCTCACTTCCCCTGAAATGATAGCCAGTGACTCAGATCAGACTGTCTCAGGGGCTGATGTTCCTTTTGGTTTGTTAGAGGGCTGCATTTAGCTTAAACTAACTCCCCAAAGCCAGGAATCTTCTCTTAACAGGTGAAGTGTCCTGTTGACACCAGAAAAAAATGCAAGCATAATGTTGTATCTATTCATCTGCCACCAGGGCACTGAAGGCACTTGGGTCCTTTACAAACCCTACTTCATGAGACTTGCTTGATCAGTCATGAGAGAGATAAAGTAGGATAAGTGAAAATTCCTTGGAAGTATCTCTTGCAGTTCAGCTGATGTATAATTGTGTTTCTGAGCTACCCAAGACCCATCAACAACCATCTTCATTTATGACATTCTTACAGTTGATCAGGTTCAGAACTGAGCAGCTCCATAGTCCTTTTTCTTTTCTAATGCGAATATGAAGTAGTATAAAAATAACTAACTGGCCAAGACAGAGCGATTTATCCCTTTTGCTTCTCTTCTCCCTAGATAAAATGGTAAGAAATTGAATTTTCTTATGTTCAACCTACTTCAAAATAAAGACCCAACATCCAAATGTCACACAATATAAATAATAGACTAATTCTTTGGCATCCACTATAAACTGAAATATTACAAAGCATGAGATATGACTGTCATTTCATTTAATGGTCACTTCTTTCTTGGTTTAGTTGGTAATTTAAACTGTTAGCATCATAAGCATGAAAGCATGCAAGACCAAGGTGCCTTGTGACCAAGGTAGAATAACAGGGTCTAGGTCTATTCCTTTACCAGAAATCACTGGAAAATTGGACAAAATGTATTAAGCAATGGCTTTAAAGTAACTGGAAGTCAGGCGAGAAAATATAAGAGATACCTGAAAGGAAATAAACAAGGTGATCCCCACCATTGTCCCAATTTGCTGCCTACACAATTTCCAGGCCATAGTGCCATATGTCCAAGCCATGAAGGAACTGAAACTGTCAGGTCACTGCTGGTGGTCATACAAAGGGCTCAGTGACTTTGGACAATTTAACAGTTTCTGTAGAAAGTTAAACGTACACATCTCATGAGATCCAGTCCTTTTACTCTTAGTTATTTACCCAATAGAATGAAAGGATATGTCCTTAGATTTGCATGTGACTATTCATAGCATCTTTATTTGCAATGGCTAAAAAACTGGAAACAAACCAAATGTCCATCAAGAGGTGAATGGATAAACACACTGGTAAAATACATATAACAGAATTCTGCCCAACAATGAAAAAGAATGAGCTGTTGATATTTAACAACAGCATGGATAAATCCCAAAGAAAGAAGCCAGACTAAATAGAACACATACTTACTCCACTTATATAAAATTCGGGAAAATATGTTTTTTAATTCAATTTTTTAAATGTTTGTTTGTTTTTGAGAGAAGTACAGAGAGAGAGACACACACAGAATCTGAAGCAGACTTCAGGCTCTGAGCTGTCAGCACAGAGCCCAACTCAGGGTTCGAATCCACAAACCACTAGATCATGACCTGAGCCAAAGTCAGATGCTGAACCAACTGAGCCACCCAGGCTCCTTGAAAATATATATTAATCTATAAAAACAGAAAGAATATCAGTGGTTGGCTGTGAGTGGGGCCAGAGGTGAAGGAAGGGCAGATTACACGGAGACACAATGAATATTTTGGAAATGATAAATATGTTCATTGTTTTTACTGGGGCAATGGTGTCACAGGTATACACATATATCAAAAGCTGTAGGGGCGCCTGGGTGGCTCAGTCGGCTGAGCGTCCGACTTCAGCCCAGGTCACGATCTCACAGTTCGTGAGTTTGAGCCCCACATCAGGCTCACTGCTGTCATCCTGTCAGCCTGGAGCCTGCTTCAGATCCTCTGTCCCCTTTCAGTGCCCCTCCCCTGATTGTGCTCACCCAAAAATAAATAAATAGTAAGAAAATAGATTATGAGACACTAGCCTAATTGTTTGTCATTTATAAGAGCTGATTGCATGGGGAGGGGAGCTCTTGGGCAAAGCCTCCTGTGTACCTTACATCCTCCATTCCACACAAGAACCCGTAGGTGTAAATAATGTTACAATACCTATTTTACACATGAATAGACTCAAGAATTCTTTGGGGGTAAAGGATAGAATGAAGTTACTTTTCGAAGTTTATTTAGCCAGGAAAATGGTGAAGCCACGCTTCAAACCCAGGCTTTTAACCCAGTTAAAACCCTTGCTGTTTTAACTCTCCTATGTCCATGAATAATTTTTCAATGATATCAAAATAGGTGCACTAATGATTTTACTTAATTGTACTAATGATTTTACTTAATTGTGAGCACTGATAAGGAAACAAAAGTGTCTGTGAAGTTGAAACCAGACATGTTCTTTCTTATCATTCATTTGCACCAAATAATTTCAGGATATCTAGGTGTCAAGCACTGCTCTAGTACAAACGAAACAAAACATGGCCCCTGTAAAGTCTCATGTAATCCATGAATTGTAGCAATTCTGGGATACATGTAACAGTGCAAAGGCACACACCATTTATAGTAGCTATTCTTACAGGCAGCAGGAGTGGAGGTTTGGGTCTAAGGGGAATCACTTCAAAACCTCTTCATGGACAACTGTACATTTAATCTAGATCTTGAAATGTCAGTCCATTTTTTCTAGATAAACAAAGGTGGGAGGCAGGGAAAGAAGTTCGCAAGTTATAGAAATGAACATTTAAAGGCAAGAGGATGTTCTAAAGAGCACATGTTTTCAAAGGTAGAAGCCACAGGGGAATTAACTTTTAAGTTGATTTGTTGTATGGAAAATCATCAGTATTTGAGTTGGAAACTTCTGGAATGTGCAAAGTATTCATTAGGGGCTCATCAGGCTGTTGTAATTCTAGAAATAATTAAAACTGAAATGCGGTGTGCTTTGTGGCCAAGAGGTAACAAAAATAGATGAACTTGAGGAGGTTCACTGTGATATACACTTCAGGTCACAATGTGTGACCTAGGATTGCTAAGTGCATGGTATCTCTAAGTGGTATATCAGTAAGATGAAAATGCTTAGAGTCAGGACTAAACTTTGCCTGGTAAGCTAAGCTTTACGTGGCAAAAAGACTGCCCCAAACTATTTTAACAAATGAACTGATGTTTATTAAACATGCTTTACAAACTTTACACTTTCATAAAAATGCCACAAAACTTGTTTTCAAAATCCCATTCTCTCTTTATTCAAGGACATGGAGCTTTTGTACTGATCAGTTTCCCCTTCCTGAGTCTTATTCTTATGAAACCACTGCCTTGTTTTTGTTGGATTTTCTCTATAGTTTTTAGTACCATATAAACATGGGTTTCTTAGTTATCTTCTTAAATAACTGCTGTTTTTTAATACGTTATTGACCCTGGTAAACATTACATTAACTTTAGAGAGACCTCCAAAGACGGTTTTTTTTTTTTTAAGGCCAGAATTTCCTCAAGATTTTGAGGTTTCAGTCTTGTTTATTATGACTACCTCCAAGACTGATAGGAGTCTGAGAACATGGGTAACGTTATTACAAAAAGTCCAACTGAACTTATTTCAAGAACATTACTATCTGTGAGGACTAATACCCAAGGCTGATGCT
>NW_027529433.1:397890-398070 GCF_008692635.1 Crocuta crocuta | reverse complement strand
TAAAAGGATGCATTTAATGGAATAAAAGCAATGAAACAAAACGCCAATTGATCTCTCCCTGTTCTTGCATAAAACAGAATGTGAAGACAAATTATCAAAATAAAAATAATATGTCCCCAGAACTGAATTTATCAGAATGTCCAGGATGGTAAGGATTTACAGAGCACTTTGCTAAGTGCA
>NW_027529433.1:380388-397879 GCF_008692635.1 Crocuta crocuta | reverse complement strand
TTTTTTTTTTTTTTTTTTTTTTAAGGAGGGAGAAAGCAAGGCAGTTCTTGTTCTCTTCAGCTTCAGTTTAGTAAAGAAGAAGAAAGAAAATAGTAGTAAAAAGTGGGCCCCTATCTAAACAGTAACAACTTCCTGGGAAAGTTACAGTATTATTTGGAAATTCAGTTGCAACCTGAATAACATGGGAGTGTATGAATACATGGAGACATAGACGGTATGTGGTACCCAGAAGTAGCAGTGGCGGAATCGGTTATATTTTGGCTGCTTGAGGTGCTGTCCTTCCCTCTGAACTTTACTTTTCTTTTCTGTAAAACTAGAATAATAATACCTACTTTTCAAGATTATCATGAAGATATGCTTGGCCTACATTAGGTTCTCAATGATTGGTGGCTATTATGACTATTACTTTTGTTACTGCCATTATTATTTTTATTACTAGTATAATCATATTTGGAGAGTGAAATAGAGAAATTTAGAATTCATCTGAGATTATGGTATCTTTTGGACGAACACTACCCTGGAAGCAAAATATTTTGGTTTCCATAACAGGGAGATAGTATAATGATTAGATTTGTCACCAAAATAGAAGTTAGAAATTAATGCCAACCTTGTGAATTTACTTTAACCAATGACAACATCCTTTTTAAAACCTAGTGGTGGTTGTCCTATTCAATTTAAAAATTACTATTGGCTACAAACTTTTTGAATGTAAGTTTACCCAGCATTTTAGGTTAAAACTGTTCCAAAATTATGATTTCAAGATGGCTACCAGCACTGCCTCATGCGAGCCACCAGCAGCCAACTGAGTTCAGCACCCCCAGGGACCTTCACCTTAGGCCACAAGTCCTCCTGCCTTTTAATAATTACAACTTGGGATATAGTAAAGTAATGTTTTGTTTATATTAATTAATACAACAGTAGGTATGGGTAGGGAAACTTCTAAATCAGTAAAGAATAGGTGAGCCTGGGTGGCTCAGTTGGTTAAGCCTCTGTCTTCGGCTCAGGTCATGATCTCATGGTTCGTGGGTTTGAGCCCTGTGTCGGGCTCTGTGCTGCCAGCTAGCTTAGAGCCTAGAGCCTGTTTCAGATTCTGTATCTCCCTCTCTCTCTGACCCTCCCCTGCTAACACTGCCTCTTTTTCTCTAAGAAATAAAATAAATTTTTTTTAAATTTTAATAAAAAAAATAAATGAGTAAAGAATATTTGCTTTAAGAGTATTTCATTTCTGGGGCACCTGGATGGCTAAGTCAGTTAAATGTCTGACTTCAGCTCAGATCTCACAGTTTATGAGTTCAAGCCCCACATGGGATTCTGTGGTAACAGCTCAGAGCCTGGAGCCTGCTTTGGACTCTGTGTCTCCTGTTCTCTCTGCTCCTCCCCGACCTCTCTTTCTCCCCTACTCTCTCTCTCTCTCTATCTCTCTCTGTTAAAAATAAATAAAACATTAAAAATATTAAAATAAGAAGACTATTCCATTTCCTATAGAACATACTTGCACAAAAGGAGAAAAAATTATTTTTCAAGGAAGTGGAAAACTTTTGAGAATACTAAACTGTAAATCCCCGGGTGTTTTTAGAAAAGTATCTCCTAAGTCTGTGGAGGCAAAATTCAGTTTTGCAATCGCTAGTATTATGACGTGTGTTTTAGAACAACTGGCAGATAATTGCAGGACGTTTTTGCAAGGCATTTAAATATAAAATATTGACACTATTTTTCTTAAAGCTGAAGAGCTGATACGATATAGTCTATGGATATAGTATTACTTGCTGATTGTTTTCTTGTTACAGATTAATTATTTCAATCATCACTTAACTATATCTCCTGATTAAAGTGCAATTTTATTTGAAGTGGACCCTGCAAATAAGTGAATCCCCAAATGTCAAATGTTTTAAATAAACTAATTTGAATCCTATATCTAAATCTTTCTTTCATAAAAAAAAAAAAAGTTTCTCGTCATTTATGTCAAAATTGGACCTCCCAAATGGAGTTACTTTGTAACTATTTCCACCCTTAAACTACAGATTTGGTTCACAAATCAAGTAATTATGTGTACAAAGGGATCTGGGAAGTGCAATCACTTCACTGGCACATGTAAGTAAAATATGGATGCTCAATTTCCATCGTAATGCATGCAAATGATAGACCCACACATACAGGCTTTACAACTGGCCCTACATACAGCCTGTCACTTTGGCTTTTGAATTTAAAGAGATATCCTATTCTTCTGAAAATGTTGAACAACATTTAGCAAGAGAATTGTCTCCAATTGTAATTTTGTTTAAATCTCTTAACATTCATTTCTAAGTAAGTAAATATTGAATTTTGGTACTTAACTTTTTTTTTATCTTTTGTCTGAGAACATTGATTTATTATTGTATTTTATTTCCTAGTGAAACTGGTATATTATCTCCCTTTCTCCCTTAGGTTCTTTAATCCTTGTAGGGCTTCAGATTTACTATGATTTACTAAAAGTATGGCCTAACCTTCTTGACACTCCCTGTCCTATCTGAGAAATGGGACTATATTCATGACTGCCATGTACAGAACAGAGGCTATCATCCAGTGTGCAGTGTCAGAGATGCTTGCACAACTCTACACAGTAGCTCAGCTATATCAGTTAAGATATAGGTCTTATCTTTGTATCAGAGGCTCAAAATTAAGAGTGGCTTAACAAGCTGTAAGTTTATTTCTCTGTCATGGAACAATCTGATTAAATGTAAGCAGATCAACACTGGCATGGCAAACATACAGGGCCAGTGAGTGCTCCCTCTCTCTTGCTTTTCTACCATCCTAGGCTATTGTCCTTATTCACATGATCCAAGAAAGCCAACTGCCGCATCAACATTTCAGGGACCAGGATAAAGAAAGAAGGGAAGAGGGACCACGTTGCCATCCTTGAAGGACATATCCTAGAAGTTGTTCACATCATTTCCTCCCCTGTCATATTGGCCAGAATCGAACCATGTGGTCCTTCCTGGCTGCAGGAGAATCTGAGAAATGTTTTTATTTTCCCAGTAGTGATGATTCAAGCATGCTATGAAACAGAAGTGATGTATTGAACAGATATGTAGTTGGGGGGAGTATATTGATTATATTTCCTTATTTTATATATTCCTGATGCTCTGGCATTTGGAGCTTTAACTGTGGAGAGACTACCCTTCCTGGAGCTAGCTAATTCCTAGAGATGGCAAACAACTCTCCTAGAAGTGTGCTGTCAATATACAAACCAACCAATCCAGAGTCCACACCTCCAACCAACTCCTTTATCAGGCTCAAACACCAAGCCAACACCTGCCCTAGAACTCCCCAGGGCCAGGTACCAGACCACTAGAGACCATCTCTGTAGCCCAGAGACTGCCAAAAGTATTCAGACTATCCCATCCTAAAGTTTTCAGTATAGCTACCCTGTCTTGCCCATTACTTGCCACACATAAAATAAAATAAAATAAATAAAATAAAATAAAATAAAATAAAATAGAAACTAATAATTTATTATTAGCATGACTTTGGGCCGTGCTCTGCTTTCACTCCTCTTCTGGCTCCTGACCATCCCTGTCCTTCTCCAAGTGGCCCTTTGCATGCAGTGCATCTATTCTTAGAGATCTGTGAGTGCAGACTTCTTCCTTTGTAATGATCGTTTCAATATCTGATATCTTACCATGTCTAATGAAAACACATCCTGGGTACATTTCCAACTTAGGGAATAACTAGAAGCCTCTGCCAGAATGCCCATTATAATCTTCCACATATACTGCGGTGATTGTTCAAGGGTTAAGCGTCTGGTGAATCCTACCTTTGTAACTTTGTAAATACCAACATTCTTTACAAATACAAAGACAGTTATTCAATCCAAGAGTAAAAATTACCTTAATAAGAAAATTTTAAATCTTTAACATTAATTCTGTCATGCAGTTGAAACTAATAACCTTCATCTCAAACTTTTATTCTGACTTAGTAAACACTGTCAAAGGAATGGCCAGAGTTGGACTTATGAGTGATGAAATCTCATCACAATGGTTGGTGGTAAAAAGACAAATAGAAACGAGATCCCTCAAGTTTTAGAAACGTTCTAGTCTTCTTGTCTTTATTTGGTTGATGGTAATGATGGTGGAAATTTCTACCATGAATTACTGAAATTTTACTTAGTTTTCATTTTCACTACCTTTAATTTTTATCATTGAGCACCAAGGGAGAAAACTAAAAAGATAGACTCTTCCATTGTTGCCTTTAACTAGTCACACTGAAAAGAGAGATTTTTTTTATCCAAACTATTTCTCAGCTGTTGAGTTTCAAATGCCACACTTATTACAAGGAAAAATCTCCCAGCAAAATCTGTAACAAAAAATATGATACAATTACTTCATATGACAAACTGGTCGTGTGGTCGATAAACTTACTGCATGTGAGAATGGCCAGTGTACTTTTTATATTACACATTCCTGGGTTTCACTCATAGAGATATTTTAGTAAGTCTGGGGAGGGTCTTGGGCATCTGCATTTACAAGCATCACCAGTAAGTCTCTTAAATATACATTTACATTTCTTTGGAGACACCTTTGAGATATAATTTGCATACCATACCATTCACCCATTTAAATTAAATGTTTTTTATTATATTCACAGAGTTATGCATGCACCAGCAGGAACATAATCCAGACCATTTTCTTTACCACAGAAAGAAATACCACAGCCTTTAGCAGTCAACCCCATTTGCCCATACTCCTAGGCCATACCCATAGCCCTAGGCAGGCCTATTAATCTACCTTCCATCTCTATAGATTTGCCTTTTCTGGACATTTCATATAAGTGGAATCATACAATATGTGATTTTTTGTATCCTAACTTTTTTCTCTTAGCATTATGTTTCCAAGGTTCATCAATGTTGTAGCATGTCTCAGTATTTTAGTCCTTTATATTGCTGAATAATATTCCCTGTATGGATACCATAATTAACTTATTCATCCATCAGTTAATAGACCTAGAAGTTGTTCCCATTTTTGGAACAATGCTACCATGAACATCTGTATGCAAGTTTTTATGTTGACATATGTCTTCATTTCTCTCAGACATATATCCAAAGGTGGAATTGCTAGGGCAAGTGGGTAACTTTGAGAAACTACCAGACCATTTTCCAAAGTGGCTGCACCATCTAACATTCCCAGTGTTAGAGACAGTGTATAGGTCTCTAAATTCTGCATATTCTCACTTAAGTTTGTTATTATCTGAAATTTTGATTCCAGCCATCATAGTGGGTGTGAAGTAGCATCTACCTCATCATGGTTTTGAGTTGTATTTTCCAAGTGGCCAATGACATTGAGCATCTTTCATGTGTTTAGTGGTTATTTGTATATCTTCTTTGGAGAAATGTGCATTTATACACTTTGTTCATTTTTAAAAATTAGGTTGTCCTTTCGTTATTGAATTGTAACAGTTGTTTAACTCTTCTAGATAGAACTTTCTTCTCAGATACATGATTTGGAAAAAAATGTGTCCTATATTATGTGGGTTTTCTTTTCACCTTCTTGATGCTGTCCTTTGACACCATGGAAGTTTTTAGTTGTGATGAAGTCCCATTTTTAAATTCTTTCATCTATTGCTTGCAACTTTACTGTCAGAGCTATAAAATACAAATTCTTTTCTTCAGTGGCACAAGGTATACATTGGAAAATACTGATCGAGTGGCAAATGGTCCTTGACTTGAACCAGTTCATTCATTTGGAGTCCGCTCTTGTAGATTTATTGAGAGCCTTCCTCTGCAGAAAGAGTAGCCTAAGCCATGCCCCAGTAACAAGATGCTGCCTTCCATTTATTTATTCATCTAGTGGCTATCCAAGCATTACAGGCATTGTGAAAAGTAGAAAGAGGTGCCAGCTATGGAAAGATAGAGTCCCTTGATAGAAGTCTTGGTAGGTTGTGTCAGAGGTGGAAGAAAACTTGCCCCTTGCTCCTGTCTATTATAGACCTGTGCTGGGTCAGTGGCTTAACTAGCAGAGCTCGGATGCTCTTTCAACCCCTTGCTCATTTGCTTGGCTGGACACTTGTAAGTTCAAAGACTGCACAGCCATACATGGTGGCCATGGCCACTTTCTTAGGTGCTTTATTTTGTTATCTCATCAGATCTTGCTGTTAACTCTGTTGCACAGATATTGTTATTACTCTTTTACCAGTGAGGAAACTCAGGCAGGTCAGTTGGCTCGCTCAAAGTCACAAAACTAGTAAGTAGCAGAACTGAGATTTACACCCCCATCCTATGACTTCAGTTCTAAAAGGCTTTCCACTCGGCCATTTTTTTGTATTCTGTTTGTCACTCAGGTTTTAAGACCTTAAAGCTTATTAAATTCCTCCAAGTGAAACCAGATCAGGAACTGCCAGACATGTCAGGAACCTATTTACCTTGCCAGAGTCTGTACGTACATTACTACTTCCTTCCTGTTGCTTTCCTATATCAAACACCTGGCCTTTCAATTTAGAACTTTTGGAGGCTTGGCAGTGGCTTTTTTTTTCCCCCTTATTGCTGAACCACAGCCAGATCTCCTCTACCGTCATGCAGTTGCCAGAATGCTATGAATCAGAAGAAATCTTGGAATTTGGTATGGAATTGCCTTATCACTGGAATGCCTGGAAGCATTTTATTCAAATGAGAAATAAAGGTCTAGGGTATGAAGCACACATACAATCACATAAGGGTGTAGATAGAAAGCCAAGGGACAATGGTGGAGGAGACTGGAGGAAAGTCTTTTGTAATTTCTTTTTCACTAGTCAAACCTGTTTTCGCTAGCAAGATACATATTGCTGCATTTTTAGACAGCCCGATAGCCGATTTTTCTCCTCACCAGCATCTCTCACACTGCCTTCCACCAAACTATATGCCACTATTTTTTGTGAAGAGTACTGCCTATTTCCTCTTCTCCTCAAGGGAGAGGTAAAGGGGAGACTCTAAGAGAAGAAGTCACAGAAATTGAAGATGTTTTTAAGAAGTGGAGCTCAGTATATCCAGTCAGTAAGGAAATCTGTTGGATCAGCCTTGTGCCTACCCTAGAGGAGCCAAAGTATTTGGTGAGAAGTAATTGGAAGAAGAGAGGGCCTAGGTAGCCTAACTTCCCACTGTTTGGTCCGGCAAAGACCAGGATTTGGGGATTTTTTGTTTGCTTGCTTTTTTTTTTTTTTTTATGAGCTAAATGATAGAGCAGGAAGAAGTTGCACTAAAGCTGCCTTGCTGGTGTCCCCAAGAGTAGCCTGTCAGACTAGAGAACCACAGCAGTGGGCGATATGGAGCCTATCGACTGAGATTGAGTTGAGGTGAGTGAAAGAAGAAGCACATTCACACCTCAGAGGGCAGGGAGTTTCCCCGGGAGAATGTCCTTTAAAGACTCCTGGAGAGTGCCCTCGTGTCCCCTGGGTGGCCAGCACTGGGACACCTGACACACAAGAGCAGCAGCTGTCAGTCCCTGTTAGCCAGGGAAGCTTTAATGATCCCAAAAAGGGTTATAACAGCGGCCTGTGAGTAAGAGGGTCTTGTCCCTTTCCTTCAGCCTTGCTTCTGTCTCTTCATAGCAGAAATGCTAAAATCTAGAAAAGAGCAAGGATGAGATCCCAGAGCAGCCTGCACAGCCTTGCCTCATGTCCCTGTCAGGCAGGATCAGGAAGAGTAAAAACTCGGACATCCGCCCTCTCTAGTTCATGTCCCTTGAGCTGTAGGCATAGAAACTTTGGTGGAAGGAAAGCCTTAATTACTATATGATATTAGCATTTTGAACTATGTAAAAAAAATTTTACATTAATGGAAAGTGTGCAGATAGTTACAGAAATTTACTCTCCATGGGAAGGGGACATGTGACATAGCAGTGTGGGCAATGGATGGAAACAGAAACAGTCGCATTCCGGTTTTTACTTTTTGGCCTGGAATCTGCCAAATAACCTGGTTTCAAGTAACCTGATTTTTCATTCACCTTTGTTTTTCACTACTCCTGCTCCCACTGTTTTCTAAACATCAGCCATTCATCTGTTCCCAGATTAACACTGTCCTCTCTCAGGTTCTTCTGGTGGCCATCTGTAACTACCATCTCTGTTAGGCATATCTGGGCCATTTTAGGAAATGATTCCCAATTATAATCCAGTTTCCAGCTTATTCCTCAAGTGTGAGCACTCTCTTGAAATCTGCTTCCCCACTTCTTCACCCTCCAAAATGCAATTGTCTTTATCACAGTAGGTATTCTTTCCTATTTTATTGATAGCCTCATATCCTATATGCCTCTCTTTATGAATAGGGTAAAATTGTGCCTTTAGACCTCAGAATACATTGCCTCAAAGGTACGACCAAGACTATGCATTGAAGAGTACAGAATTAACAGTATTCTTGTTTAAGATTCCCTTAGGAAATTGCTTTATTGCCACTTGGGTTGCTAGGTAGTTGCATCCCCCCACAAGAAGAAAAGGAATTTTCTTGGTCCCTAGAAAAGGAGCTCAGGGGAAGTCATGGGTGTTGACCATACAGAGTGAGGCCAGAAGGCCCAAAGAGAAGCATCTGAGTGAGAGGGGGCATCTTCTCTGCCAGCCACATTTTGGTTTCAGGCTTCCTTGTTTCTTCAGAATACCTTGTGTATTGATTTCCTTCCTTCCTTGGAATCTCTCTGCCATTGCTTCTTCCCCTTCCTAAGCCACTGTAGAACACACTGGCCTCTTGGGGATTCATAAGGGTGTTTACTATAGGGGAGGGAGTAATCAGAGAAAGAAAAGGAGGAGTAGATAGAGGGAATAAAATGAGTCCTACCATCTGCCAGCTTTCCATCAGCCTTTCCTCTGATCATTTAAACTTATTGGGGGCCTGGGTGGCTCAGTCAGTAAAGCATCTGACTTTGCCTCACGTCATGATCTTGTGGTTCATGAGTTCAAGCCCTGCATCAGGCTCTATACTGACAGCTTAGAGCCTGGAGACTACTTGGGATTCTGTGTCTCCCATTCTCTCTGCCCCTCCCCGACCGCCCCCCCCCCAAAAAAGAAACATTAAAAAATAAGTAAAATAAAATACTTGTGGTCACAATCTTAGGATCCTTCAGGTGGGAATCAGTCCAGAGACCAATTTCTTTGGGCCTTTCTAGTGCTTAAAGATCCGGAAGCAGTGAACCAACAGTCCTACATTCGGATTGGCTGCAACTAGGTAGGAATAGGCTCTCTTGATTCCATATTGCTCACCATTTGCTATTGTTCACTTCTCTGCCAATTTCATTCGTTTGTGGTGTCCTCATGACCCTGGTAAAGAATTTGAGTTCTCAGTGTTTCTTGAGGCAGGGAGTATGTTTTATTCCTATTTTCATTTCTATTCTCTAATGATTGTTCTTAGGACATAGAACATTCTCAACAGATGTATTCATTCCACATCTATTTAACATATATATATGGAGTTCATACTATGGGCCAGGAATGGTGGAAAGGAACTGTATATAATGTGAACCTGACATACAATGACCCTACTCTCAACAGGGCTTTCACCAGTGATTACATGTTAAAGTAGGAAGATTTTTCATTAGCTGAATACACATTAGACCTCTGAGAGGGAGAAGAGGCACTAAGATTCAGATGAGGGATCCCGCTAATGAGGCAGTACTGGATGTAAGAAGGTAGCCATGATGGAATCCTGCCATGAGGGAAGATGGCTAAAAGGAAGGAGCCGTGAATGCCTTCACAGGCCTCCCTGGTATCCTAAAACTTACAGCTTCATCTTGTCCCAACCATGACACGAAACCGGTGTTGCCAGTTCCTCAACTCTTGCCAGCCAAGTGGTGATAAGAATATTGAGAATTCTTGGAAATGTGATCAGTACCCCTTCTGTATTCCTCACCTTTATCATTTCCATGCAGACTGGCCCAATTTCTCATCACAGTCCCTAGATCTTTTAGCCCTAAGAGACTTCTCTGCGGGTGCCTGAGCAGTTCAGTCAGTTAAGTGTCTGATTCTTTTGGTTTTGACTCAGGTCAGAATCTCACAGTTCATGACAGCACAGAGCCTACTTGGGATTCTCTCTCTCTACCTCTCTCTCTGCCCCTCCCCCACTCACACATGCTCTTTCTCTCTCTCTCTCTCTCTCAATATAAATAAATAAACTTTAAAACAAAACAAAACAAAAAGAGCCTTTTCTGGCCACCACAGCCCAGTCTGCCTGCACTCTCACAGAAGTGGCAAGGGATTAACACTTTTTGGGAAAGCCTTCAACCAGTAAGTGTATAAATCCCCCAGAAGGCGGCTGCACATGTTCTCTACTGTTTTTCAGCATTCTCCAGTGAGAATCAGCTCCAGTTCCCTATAGTAACAGCCTGCTTGAAATGCCTCCAGTAGCTCCTTTCCTTCCTTGTCTCATTCTGTCTTCTCTGTAGGTATTTCTTGGTCTTGCCTCCTAAGTGAACTACTTGCATTTGTTTGTTTGTTTTTAATCTTTTTTAAAACATTTATTTATCTTTGAGAGACAGAGAGACAGATCATGAGCAGGGGAGGAGCAGAGAGAGAGGGAGAACAGAATCCGAAGCAGGCTCCAAGCTATGAGCTATCAGCCCAGAGCCCGATGTGGGGCTCAAACCCATGAACTGTGAGATCATGACCTGAGCTGAAGTCGGACGTTCAACCAACTGAGCCACCCAGGCACCCCAAACTGTTTGCATTTGAATTCTTGTCTCAGGGCTTGCCTCTGTGGGAATGCAAACTAAGCTATTTTCCTAACTTTGTTTTTCCTTTTAAGTTTCTGTAAAAAGTGCCATTGGAATTTTGATAAGAACTGCATAGAATCTATAGATAGCATTGGATAATATGTACATTTTTACAATATAAACTTTTCCAAGATATCTTTCCATTTATTTGGGTCTTCAGTTTTTTTTCCCTCAAGGCTTTATAGTCTTCAGTGCATAGATCGTTCACATCTTTGGTTAAATTTATACATAAGTATGTTATTGATTTTGATACCATTGTACATAGGACTGTTTTCTTTATTTCTTTTTCAGGTAGTTGTTACTACACAGAAATCCAACTGATTTTTTATGTTGACTTTTACTGAAACTTTATTGAATTAGTCTATTAGATCTGAGAGATTTTTGGTGATATTTTTAGGATTTTCTATATACAAGATTGTTTCATCAACAGGGACAATTTTATTTCTTCCTTTCTGATTTAGATGCCTTTTATTTCTTTTTCTTGGCTAATTGGTCTAGTGAGGACATCCAGTACTGGGTTGATCAACAGTGATGAGAATGAACACCTTTATCTTGCTCCTAACCTTAGAGAAAAAGCTTTCAACCTTTCATGTAAAGTATGATCTTAGCTATGGGCTTGTCATATATGGCTGGCCTTTTTACCATATTGAGAGTAGAATGGTAGTTGCCTGGGGACTAAGGGTTGGAGGAAATGGGGAGATGTTGGTCAAAGGGTACAAACTTTCAGTTTTAAGATGAATAAGTTCTGGGGATCTAATGTACAACATAGTGACTGTAGTTAACAATACTGTAGTGTATATTTAAAAGTCACTATGAGAGTAGAACTGTAATGTTCTCACCATAACAACAACAACAAAATGGTAATTAGAAGATAAAAGAAGTGTTAACCAACTGTATTGGGGTAAATATTTCGCAGTATATAAATGTATCAAGTCACCGCATTATACACCTTGAACATACATAAAGCTGTATGTTCATTATATCTTAGTAAAATAGGAGAGGGGAGAGAGAGAGATTATATGAGATGATATGGATAGAGGAGTCAGTCACAGGTAGCTACTACCAGAGAGAAAAAGAGACAAAAGTTTCCAAAAGAGTTGCAGAAATATGGGGGATGGGAAGGGCTGTTACACATACTGAACTGCATTTTTTTAATGTTTTTGTTTTTTTTTTTTTTTTGAGGGAGAAAGAGAGAGACAGAGTGTGAGAGAGGGAGGGCCAGAGACAGAGGGAGGCATTGAATCTGAAGCAGGCCACAGGCTCCAAGCTGTCAGCACAGAGCCTGATGCAGGGATCAAACCCATGAACTGTGAGATCATGACATGAGCCGAAGTCAGATGCTCAACTGACTGAGCCACCCAGACGCCCCTGAACTGAATTTTTGAGGAAGTCTGTAAATTCAATGCAATATTTAAAATCAAATTATTTCAGCTTTGTGGTGACTAAGAAAAAGAGTTTTTAGTGCCTTGTTCTTTTCTCTTGTTCTCTAATGCTTCCATTAGATGCTGATGTCCAGCAGCCAGAGACCCTTGTATCCTTGCAGTGATCAATTTCTCTGAACTTCCTGTTTTGTTAGGATGGCATTTAATGCTTTCCTTCCACCATTCAACTTTGGTTTGAATTATTAATTCTAGAACACCTTTAGAAACTTTGGGAAGCCTCAGTGGCTCAGTTGGTTAAGTGTCTGACTTCAGCTCAGGTCATGATCTCATGGTTTGTGAGTTTGAGCCCCACATCAGGCTCTGTGCTGACAGCTCAGAACCTGGAGCCTGCTTTGGATTCTGTCTCCCTCTCTCTTTCTGCCTCTCTCCTGCTGTCACTTTGTCTCTTTCTCTCTCTCAAAAATAAACAAACATTAAAAAAAAAAAAAACTTAAAATGCCCCCTGAGTTCATGACCTCTAATGTACCATTTTTTATCATGGAAAAATAAGAAATAGAAATTTCTCTGCATACAACAAGATTACCTTGAATACCTGGGATTCAATGTCTATAGAATATGTGCATGCAAGTGATTTTCCAGTAAAGGAAATTTGTTGAGCTATCATTCTTCCCCAATCCATTTGTAGTCAGTGACATGTTTTTAAAAGATGGCTGATTGGACCAGCCAATGGACACACACACACACCCCAATATTTTTTTTTCCCCTTTAACTTCATTAGTCATTACATAGATAAATAGCCTGGGCTACTCTAATAAATTCATTTTTTCTATAGAGATTACAAACTTTTTTAGGCTGAGAAGCAATTCTTACCTTTTGAGTAATGCCTGAATGCCTAAGGTCTAAAACAGTACACATTAACACGCTTGGTAAATGCTTGTCGCATTGAACAAAGAAAATAGAAACTAAATTGAGAGCAGTCTGTTTGTGATAAGTATTTGCTGACTCTTACAGATATTCTTTTCTAATTTTTTCTTGATGCATTATAGCAAATATTTGATGTCCTTTGAATTGCAAAGTTAAATGGGATCATTCATATTTTTTGACAAAAGCCTAAACCCTCTGGAATTCAACTCGTCTTGCAATTCTTTTCACTGAAAAAAACTAAAATGGAATGCCTGCTTGTTACTTTTGTGTCTTGTTCTGATACCTATACTGGAGTTCTCCAAACACTCTTCTCACTACTTAGAACTTCTTTTGTTTCCTGTCACGCTTTCCACCTTTGCTCATCAGAGACAGTAAGGCTGCCATGGTGGCTTTTGGCTCCATCCATCGTACTTTCATTAAACTTCTTGTCTCTGGGTCCCATTGTACTCTAATTAAATAAATGGAATCTGGTATTCCCTGAAAATCAATAGCAACTACTAAAGTTTTGCCTCTTCAGAAAACCTCCGCGTTGTTCTCTGCCCTGCCACATAGTTTGTAAGATCTCTACCGCTTCCTTGTGTTCAGAAACCTAATTCTTCAGTTCATCTCTGTTCAGTGAGACAAAACGCTTAGTAAAAAAATGACCTATATTTCTCAGGCTGTGGAAAGGAAAGAAAAGAGTTTGAGAAAGTGACTACGGAGGGGAGTAAGGGTGATACTATCTTTGATTCAGTTTAGTTAGACTGCTTTATTTATGCCTTAATCTTTTCTTTATAAAAACGATGACATGTTTGATACTCAGCTCCAGAGCCTCCCAGGGACGAGTGCACATGTGCTGAGCCATTTGGCCGCCTTGTGGACCGACTCAGAGAGCCTCTCTTCTCCCTAATGAAGTCATCTCCTCTGGAAAGCCCAGCCTTTCCCATCACTCCATGTTGGGACTTGGCTTTGGCTTGCATAGTTCCATCGTGATGTAGATGGTCTTCCAGTTAACTTCTGGAATAATCTGCCCAACCATGAACAGGACATTTACAGCAAAGAAAAAAAAACTTTTATTGAAAGCAACACTTTACTGTAACATTTTGATTTGGGGGTTGGGGAGCAAAGTCTCACTCTGGGAAAAATCAAATTTTTCATGGCTTTCTAAAGATATTTGTCTGTGTTTACTTTCTCTAAGTAATTTATATACTTCAGGCTAAAGAGTAATAAGAATGTCCCCATCGCTTAGCATTTTGTAGAGTTTCTTTTATTTTTTAAAAGGCAGCAAAGACCTCATATTACTTCTGCATTTCCTAGAAAACCAAAAAGCATTTAAAGTGTTGAATAAAATATCTGTCCCTAAATTATACAAAAATTAAAAAATAATGAAGTAATTTTAGAGGTTGGTTTCCTTTTTCCAGGCACTGTGGAATTCATTAAAGGTGCGTTTTTTAATGTCACATTTTTTCACCACCCAGAGAGGATATTTGCTCCATTGTGCCTAGGATCAGCCAGATCAGGGACTTGAAATGTGAGCCCGTTTTCTGAATGTAAGTGGGACTGGAACCTTGTCATTCCCAATGAAGCAAAAGATGATACCATGTCTAAGAACACTTCACCTGATCAATAAAAAAGGAGAAGACTGAAATGTGATCCTAAAGCTCACGAGGAGGTTTAGATGAAGATAATGAAATTCCCTGGAGACCTACCTGCCAGCTGCACCTTTCTTGCCCAAGTCATTGGCTGGATGCCCCTGACCTCTGCCAAGTTCCTGAAGACAAGATCAAGGCAACGAAGCAAGGCATGTAGCCTCTGGCTTCTGGTTTCTTGTAGACATCAATGCTAGCAATGAAGATCTTGCTTTATCTATCCCTGACACCATGGAATTTACATACTGAGCATCCCCAGTACAAGAACATGATTTAAAGGGGGATACACAGAATGAGATTTTAATTACTGTTTGATTCAGACTTAAGTATAATGGACAGATTAGTTTTACATTACAAATTAGTGTAGTGGACAAATAAAAGTTACAAAAATATACTTTCCTATTCAAAAACTTGTGATAATTTTTCAGACCTGGGAGAATCAGAAATAACTGCTCTGTCATTCTCTTTGTCTTCCTGAAGAGAGAGACAGGGAGAAAGAGGGAAAGAGGCGGGGAGAGGGGGGAGAGAGAGAGAAGTCCTCAGGGACAGGTAAATAGAAATAATACAGGTGTAGACTCTATTCTGAATGTAACTTGTATGTTCTCCTTTTTATTCTCTCTCCATTATAGGTAGCTAAAGGGGAAAATCTGCTTTGGAGAAATCAAGCTGATATTCAAGTGTGTCATTTCATTTCAGTTATTTGACAGCCTGAAGAAGTATTTAATTTTCTAAATGAAGTTTCAAGCCAGAGTAAAGAAAAGGCATGTGGTATAAAGCTTTTCAACATTGTCCATCTTCTGATGGGTGAAGTCTTCTTGAGAAAGTGCCTTTGCCCAGTAGAACTGCTCAGCCAAGAGTTGTAATGTCCATGGACATTATACGGAACTATAAATGTTAGAGGGCTAGAGAAATACATTTGGCAAGATAAAGGAAAATACTTCAGGATGTAAGTAGTTTCTGACCCTTAATTTTTCATCATGTTTCATCATGTAAAGATGGCATTACTTTTAGTGACTATTGAGTATTAACATTTCCTTGAAAATCTGCAATTGGTTGCTCTCTTCTGCTTTAGGTTTCCTTTGTAGAAGTGTTTTACTTAACTGATGAAGGGAGAGCAGGGTAATAGAGAGATAATAAGCTTTTCAGATGGGCAGATCTTCCACTTAGAAGTACCCTTGGGCAAGACATTTAAACTCTTTGAAACTCAACTAGGTTTACTCAAATTTAAGAATGAGAACAATAGTACATACTTCAAAATGTTTTAGAGAAAGGTCTGTCTTTCTCTAAAGATAAATAGATTCTCTGAAGTATAAATTCCAATAAAGATTCTTTTATTTCATTTTTCTCCCTTTTTGAATGAAGTGATCTTGATTATAAAGTTGCTGTATAAAGCTCTGAAAAAGACCACCGTACCCAGTGTCAAGAATTATGTTCTGGTAACAGCTCTGCTTTCATTTGGGTGACTTTAGGAAATGTCACTTTCTGAGCTTTTTAGTTTGGTTATCTGTTAAATCTAAAGGTTGAAATCCGATTCTGTTCTGTCACTCTGTTATTCTAAATATTTAATGAAATAGAATTTCAATGTTAAGAATAGTAGTATGATAACTATACTAAGAACAAATAGATCATTGTCAAACAAAAAAAAATTATTCCTAAATCCTATAATTAATAGTTACGTTATTTACGGTAGTGAGCTGATAAAGAAATAAATAAAAAGAAATGGATAACTCACATTTTGAGAACTGAAATTCCAACAAAACATGCACTTGTTTATCACTTAAAATCTAGCATCATGCAGAATGCATACAGCCTGCAAAAGAAACTTAGAAAAGAAACCTGGTAGATGTGCATGTACAGAAGTCTAGGCTTCTCCATGTTTTAAAGTGTGAGTGTAAGGCCCACCTACTCAAAGAAACTCAGAGGGAAACTGGACTTTTTTGCTTTAATCCTCACTATTGTGTTTGATATAATTTTGTAAGTTGAGATGTCAGTGAGAAGAATGATGAGGATGCTTCCATGTTTGTGTAGAAAGAAAAGTTTGCTATCCATCCCAGCATCCCCAGTATTAAACTGATGTGCACCTTGGACTTATTTTGTTCCTATTGTATGAACTCACACTTGACTTCAAAGCAAGGGAAAATACAAAGTCCCTCTTTTCTAAGGGGCAGAAATCCTTTGTGTCAACTGGTTGACCCTTTGCTCTCTAAGGTCCTATAGGAAATCTTTTGTAACACAATGCAGAGTACTCTTCCTTGTGTTGATGTTGTTTACATAGTTGGTGGGCCTGGCTGAAAACAAAAATCAAACTCATGAAAGATTAGGGTCCCATTTCCTGACCACAAGGAAGGGGATTGGGACATCCAAGCAGTCTATTACTCAGAAAAATTATTAAATATTCTACCAGGAGGGGCACTTTGTAAAATTGAGAGAAAGGAAGAAGGAAGAAAGCAAAATCGAGACTTATGTACATTTGTGGCAGAGTAAGAGACTGTTTCAATCCAACAAGGGATTTGCTTCGGGGAATTTCCTGTCCAGCCCTTTATTATTACCAGGATTTTTGTAAATTGGGCAAAGACTCCTCTTTGGGCAGTTCCCGGGAAAGGCAGTGCTTACACTTTCCCTCTAGGTCTTAGAAGGATCTCTTTTTCTCTCCGTCTCTTTCAGGTTTGGCAGAAGGCGCAAGCCTGACACTTCCCTCAGATGGGACGGGCAGGCTTTGTGGCCGCTGTAACCAAGTTCTTTGCTGATTTTACAGAGTTTCCCAAGAAGAACTGAGGGTGCTCAATTGTCTAGTGCTGGCCTGCCCCGCAAGAGCCTGAGGGCTCCTCTCCCCTAACCCAGAACTGGCAGCGCAGGGGGC
>NW_027529433.1:376958-380347 GCF_008692635.1 Crocuta crocuta | reverse complement strand
CAGTGGTTTCCGTGCGCACAGCGCGATGTTACTTAGTGAGTCGCTGAATGGGGAGCGTTGCTGTCCCCAAGCCGATTGGTACTTCTTGTCAGGAAGAAACGCCGAGAGGTGGGAGTGCCTGGGGAGGGAGGCAGGCGGTCCCTACCGCAGGCGCGGGGAGCTGCCTTTCCGCCCCTCTGCCTGCTTTCCAAGCCTGGGCTCTTAGGAGTGGCTGAAGCTCTGGAGCGCTTCAGGAGCCTGTGAATGAACCCTCCTCCTCTTCCTCCTCCTCCTCCTCGCTGAGTCTCCTCCTCGGTGCTGACGGTACAGTGATATAATGATGATGGGTGTCACAACCCGCATTTGAACTTGCAGGCGAGCTGCCCCAAGCCTTTCTGGGGAAGATCTCCAGGCGGGCGGGAGCAACAGCCGCGAACATTAGGTGCTGTGGACAGGCGCTGGGACCGGGATCTGCGGCCAGCCCCGCATCCTCCTGCATCCTTGAGCACCGTCCCGCACCCTCCGCACCCTTCCCCAGGCCAACGCGCTTCCTATGTGACCCGCCCCGGCTACACCGAGCCCACTCGCGCAGCGCTGCGGTGATTTTTCCCCCCAAACTGCAATAAGCCGCCTTTCAAGGTAATCACGTTTCTTTTGTTCCCCTTAGAAGGAAAGAAAAGGGGGGGGGGGAACGAGCGAGCTTAGATAAACGAAGTACATTGTAATTGGTAGAAGGCTTTAATTAAAGCAAAGAGAACTAGCTGTAAGGCGAAGTTAAGAAAATATATGCACTTTAAAAATGTCAGGTAACTTTCAGAAGGACGTTTTGGAGAGAGCAATACCGAAGGGACCTTGGTGCTGAAAAAGATGCAGACAAAAGAAGTCCGGAATCGGGTGGGGGTCGAAGGACTAACGGAATTGGGGGAAGGGAGGGAAGAGAATTGTAGCGAACCTTTAGAAAAGTCGTGGGGAGCAGGAGGGACCGACGGCACCTTGAGGGGTTTTTTTCCCTTCTTTTTTCTTTCTTTCTTTTTCTTTTCCCCCCTTTTTTTCTTTCTTCTTCTCTTTCCTTTTTTTTTTTCTTTTGGTAACCTGTTCGAGGCAAAAGTTTGAATGGGGACTCCCGAGACTTGTCCACATGCAAGTCCCCGAAGCCGCCTTGGTGCGGGCCACCTGGCTCCCGGGCCCCTAGTGTGTGGTCAGTGCGCGGCGTTCCTGGAATGCTGCTCCAGGGCAGCTCCTGACAGGAAGGTCCTGCGCCCCAGCAGCCCGGGACCTGGGCGGACGTGACCCCTTCTGCTAGCAAGCAGTCTGGGAAGAGGTCCGGCCGGGAGATGGGCAGGGTCCCGGGGCCGCGTCTCTTTGGCGACTTGGGGGCTGTCAAGGCCCTCCTCGGTGCCTCTGGGTTCTTTTGTCCTGCGCGCGGAGCGCCGAGGACGGCCGGGAGGGAGCAGGGGATGGGGGTGGGGTTGTTGGAGTGCCGCGGAGGTCTGGGAAGCGCCTGGGCGGGAAAAGCTTGCCTTGAATCATCAGGGATGTGCAAGAATTTTATCTCACCCAGAAGAGCGAAGTGGAGGCTTCCACTCTGGTCTCAACGAACAAACCCAGTGCTCAGAGCTCTCTCCAGACAAAGGTGGCGCGGGGACCCGAATCCGGGGCCTCTAGGACCAGCCCTCTCGCCCCTAGTACAGCAGTTCTTTTCCTACCGTCTCCCCACCCCCTCCCAGCTCTTGGCCCTAGTTGAGCAACTTTATAGGCTAGTCCAGCGGCCGGGGAGAGCGTGTGCCGGGAGCCCCTGGGGACGTCCTAGGCTGGAGCGTCCCACCACCCTGCAGAGGTGTGGGCGCCTCCTGACGGCATCCCTAGTGCGCGCGGATATGGGGGCATCTGGGTTGTCCCGGCTCGCAGTCTGTGTCACTGGGTGTGGAGCGACCACTGTGTGAGGCAGCGGAGAGCGAGGTAGAAAAATAGTGTCATAGCTGAAACTATTTGCTCTCCGATCCAGCTGTGCCCCAGCAAGTCCTGCTTGTCCCCGGGAGATGCAGTGGGAGGGAGGAGAAATCTACGCAACGGCTGGAGAGCTGTCCCACCATGCGCGCACACAGAGACTTAGACAGTGTTGCTCTCTGTGTCCCGTGTCTCATCTTTGTCTCTTCCTCTTCTGTCTCCATCTTCTCTGCCTCCCTTCCCCTCTCCCAGCCTCTGCTCAGTCTCTTTCGCTCCTGCGTCCCCTCCCCCACGACTGACAAATGAATGGCTAGTGTGAAATCCCTGCCTCCCCGGTCGGCAGAGGCTAGCAGGGAGGGAGGAGCGAGAGAGGCAGTGAGCTCCCTCGGATCTGCCCCCAGTTGGCGTGCTAAGGGCTTGCAGAACCCAGATGTCTAGGAATAGGGTGTTTTGTGGCGGATGTGGGCGCCCCCTGATGGAGAAGTTCAGCACAGGTGGAGGAAACCGAGGCCCCCCACCAAAAAACCCAAGCAAGCCACTTTTACAACCATACATTCAAGGATGAAGAACGTATAATCGTTAGTTTTATATTTAAGAATATGCGCCATAAATCTAAGGGTTTGAAGGACCAGAACGGACCCCTTGCCTTTGCGAAGTACAGAAGCGCGCCTGCTCCTGAGTCAGCGGGGATGTGTGCACTGCTCTGGGCCAAGTCTGCAGCTTGGTGGACGAGAACACATGGCGTGGGGCGGATCCAAGTTTTGGAGGGCTTGATGTTCAATCGTAAGCATTACTGTAAGAAATATAGTAGAGAATGCTTACTTTTGGAAACTTTACAAAGGCCCTTGACCATTTGAACCCAATGCAAGGGCCCTGCCCCAGGATATTGCAAAGGAAAGGCCCCTAATCCAAAGTTTAAACTTGCTCAATTTCAAAACACAGTCGAACGTGGAATTTTGGAGGAAGGAGTGCGCCGGGAGGAAAAAGGAGGGAAGGGAAGAGTAAAGAAGGGGACAGTGGAAGAAGTGGGAGAAAGCAAGGAACAGAGATGGGGATGATGCATGCAAACAGCCGGCACAAGGCCAGGAGGGTACGTTTCGAGGTTTGAGGCTGAATTTCGCGTCTCCTCTTAAGATATATTTTACATCCCCTAAGAGGCAACAAACGCGACTGAAGAGGCATGCCAGGATGGAAGGGTGGAGGAGAAACTAGCCCTTTAGAGCGGCAGGGGCCGCTGGCGGACCCCCACTTGCTCAGCGGGCGTGGACTTAGGAACAGCGCCGGGCGCACCTCGATGCGCCGGAGTTCACCAGCCGCCGCCACGTGGGCTGGGACTTCAGCTCTCGGCCCGAGACGGGTGTGACTTGGGCTCAGAGACAACTGCTGCGCGGAACCGGCTGTCCGCCCAGCCAGAGGCTGGCGGGGAGCCTCGGGTCCCCGCCCAAAGCCCAATAGGGGCTGGA
>NW_027529433.1:350059-376943 GCF_008692635.1 Crocuta crocuta | reverse complement strand
GCCGGGGGCTGAGGCTGCCCGGCTGCTGCTAGAGGCTACCTGATTTCTGTCCACAAGGTGCTAAATGCTCTTACTAACAGTTTTTAAAAAATACTTTCTCGCTTCTTGGGAGTAGTAGGAGGAGTTTTTGCCTTGCGACAGGGAGGAAGTAAATATATACTACAAGCAAACTTTTTGTTTGGGGCAGAAAAAGGAAATGAGTTTTTTCTGTGTTCTGTATATTCAGTTTTTAAATATGTTCATGTCAATTTGAAGACTAGTTTTAGTCAATTGCAGGACTGATAGAATTCCAATGACGGCAAACATTAAGAGGCTGTGAGTGTAACTTAGGTCCCTCTGCATCAGGAGCCTTAGCTGGGGTCCTACTCACAGTGGGAACCCAGCACACATTTATGAAACAACTGAGCAAGTTCCCCCCCCCGGGGGAACGTGGCATAGTCTAGACGCGGCCGCTTACACGCTGCATTTTAAACTCGCCTGCTTCCTCGCTTTCCGTCAAAAGAATGGGGCTTTAAGTCTGAGAGCTCAAATTTTCGTATCTAAATTGATTCACGTTCCCTTTCTTTTTGACTCCTAAAAGCTGTGACCTAAATTATTTTAAGTACTGCTTGTCAGCTCTGCCAAACCTGTCATGAAAATATTCATGTAAAGTCCTAAAATAGGATGTTGTGAGTTTAATATAAAAACAGGAAGCCATCAATAGAAGCAACCACTAGTTTTCTGAGATAAAATCTGTTCCCGGTTTGGAGAATATGTAGCTTGGAGGTAAGAGCATATCAAGCAGAAGGTCTCAGGGACTGACTTGTTGTGCTGCTTCTTCAATAAAGAAAGGAATATTTCACAATTCTATATGCCTGTCCCAACTAATACTGAAAAGGGTTCCAATGGATTCCAAAGTGATTGAGCAATTGCTTCCTTCAGCAGGAAGTCCACAGTCCTTAATCTTACCATTGGTGGGAAGAGGGATGAGATTAAGACAATCTAAGGATATATGTCAGAACTCAAACTTTTGTTTTGTTTTTCCTAGAAGATAAATTAAAAGTTATTCCTAAATTGTGTTTCCTGCTTTTTTAAAAAAAATGAAGTTTGAAAAGAATCCCTCTAGATTTATATATTTACACACGTAGGTTTCCTCTAATTCTCTGTGATTACAAACTGGAGGGGAATGTCTCTGATATTCTAAGATATCTATATCTGCATGCTTGTAAATTCTGTTTGAAAGGACCTAAAAAGCTAACTTAAGGCTGAATATGATTAATGTTTAAAAAAATACAGTCTTTGTTCTCTCTTTCCTCATCTTATTATTATGTGTAAGTACTTTGTGGTTGATAATCGGTCACTAATTGAGCTCAAGAGCACAAAGATCCCCCAGGGCTGTCTCCCAGTAGTCATGTAACCAAGCTCTTCTTTCCTAGTGCAGTTTAAACCTTTTTGTTGCATTTATTCATAGACAAACATCACTGGAAACTGTATTTAAAATGGGATATTGCCCTGTGACTGAGGCCAACTTCTCAAGACACATGGTTCTTTTGAGGGGAAGAATAAATCGCTGTAGTTAAGCGATTATTTCACCACCCACCTAGAGAAACCAGTTAGAGCTCACAAACACTCATTGTTGGGAGTGGGCTGTTCTAGTCTGAGAAAACATTCTGATTGTTCTATAGGTCTATACTTTACCAGAAGACACAAGGCTGGTACTCCCTCTGACTGAGAATCAGTACAAGGGAAAGTAGAGATAGTTAATTTTTCCCAGTTTCCTCTGACAGCCTAAGTTTAGTAAATTACACATACGTACACGTAAATATACATTTATGCATTTACATTATATTTATATGTATTTTCTGGGGCTTTTTGACTCTGCTGTCTTCTTATCCCTGAATGTGTCAGGGTGGTTGGATTTCATTGGTCAATGCAAAGTATCTTTGTTGAATGTGTTTGCCTGTTATGTTTCCTGAAACTCCTCTGGATAGATCTGTCATCTATAAAAGGGCATAAATGCAGATCTATGTTTAAATTTACCTGATTTCTGTCTCTCTATATATATCCTGCTTTGTTCTTCTAAGAATTTTAAGAGGTATTTATTTCTATAAAAGTGAGATTACATGGCTTATAATAAACACATATATAATATGTAAGCTGTAATCTTTTTATTATTAAATTACTGAGTTGCTATCACCTGCGGTGTGGTAGAATGAACACTTGACTTGGAATCACAAAGCTTCATGTCAAAACCTATTAAATGGACATATAGTTATACACATCAAAATAGTTAATATCTGTGGGAAAGCTTTGGCAAATGAAAAACTACAAATAAGTGGTATTAATATATTACATCCATGGAATTCATACTAATTCCATAATCTTAATAAAAACACTGTTACCCAAATCATGTATTTCCTACAAAATCTATAAAGTGAGTTAGATAGGAGAATTTTGCTTTAAGAATTGTCTGGTTTCACTGGACAGGAGACAGAGTCCAGAAATATACTAAAATGGACATGGAAAATCAAGGGAAAAGAATAATTATTCAACAAATGGTTTGGAGACAACTGATTGGTCTTCTCAGAGTAAGAGTCAATCTCTACCTCATTTCTTATCCTCAAATAAAATTAAGATAGAGCAAATATGAAATGTAGAGAATGACATCTAAAAAATAACTAGAGGAAATTATAGGATTTTTAAAATAATAAAATAGAAGTAGAGGAACCTGTTTAAAGCAAAAGATAAAATCCAGAAGTCATACTATAAAGGCTGATAAGTATGAATAAGTAAATTATTTACACAAAAACAAATAACACATTTGGAAAACATTGGCAACATAAGATAGACAAAGAGCTAATAACTCTTTGGCTATAACAAGAACTTTTACAAATAAGTGAAAGACCACAGTCTATCCAAAAACTGTCACACGTAGACATTTGGCAGAAGAAGAAATGTGTTTTTAGTCATATGAGAAATTGCTCATCCTCATCCATAATTAAAGAAATAGTAATTAAAAAATGATATCCTGCACTATTTTTTCATCAACCACAGCAGTAGAGATTTAAAAGGTTTTATAAAAGTTTGTTTTGGCCAGGTTGTGGGGAAATTGGACCTCTCACATATTACTGTGGCAATATAAATAGGTCCATCTTCTTTACAAAATAATTTGGTCATAGCTATCAGAAAATTTAAAAATGCATAGACTTTTTTACCCAGCAATTATTCTAGATATTGTCATATAGCTATTGCTACAAATATCACCCAAGACGAATGGACAAGGACACCCTTTGCATCAGCGTTTCTAATAGCAAAACTTTGGAAACACCTTAAAGGCTCATCATAAGAACTGGTGAAATAAAAGGTGCTGTGTTCATCAAATGAAGCTGTTAAAAACAACAGAGAAAAACTATATTTGCTGATTTGGAACATTTTTTAAGAGACATTGTATTTTAAATGAAGAAAGTAATGTACCAAATAAAGTTTATAATATGCATCTTATTATGTAAAAAAAAATGAGAACATTAATTCAACACACATTTACTGAGTGTGATAGGCACTGTTGATACAGCAATGAACAAAACATCAAAGACAGCTCTCCCAGAGCTTATCTGATGGTGAGGAGAGAAAGACAGTTCCCAAATACATATATAAAATGATATGTGCTATGTGCTGGGAGAGGGAACGGAGAGTGCAGTGTTTTAGATAGAGTCATGAGGAAGGAGTTAGGAAGGAGGAGAAAAGAGCACCACTCAGGGGAAATGACATGAAAAAGCTTAGTTAAGTCCATTTTCAGGAATCCAGTCGAAGGTTAGTGCTAAATTCACATGGGGCCATTACTCCTGTGAAGTGAATTCATAAGATTTCCTGTTTAACCATGTGATTTTTCTCTGGATTACAATGATTCCTCCTGCAAAAAAGCACCCAGGAGCAATATGATAGGCAGTACTCATTATATTCACTTTGTGGTTGAGATGTCCTGGACAATTGGTTGTCCAGGTTAACTAATTTGAAGACTAGAAGACAAGAATTCTTGTCTGTGTCCCTAAGTCATCCTTTGCTCACTGGATCTTCCACAAGATTACAGGAGGATATTAAATGTCTGTTTACTAGAACCTTGGCTCTCTTTCTTCAAGGCAGCCCATCCTTGACATGACTTTTACCCTCTCTGCAGACATTTCTCATGGATAGGAGTCCTGTTGACCTTGTCTCTTATGTCTCCCAGGCAGTTAAAGAGCCTCAGTCACCTGTGTCTTGATTGTTCGATGGCTCTCCTCTTCTCATTGACTATACTGGAGTGAAGGCTAAATATAGGCACGGCTTTCATATCTCCTAGGTCTTTCTATCCAGACAGACTTGTTATCACTAGCAGATTATGCTTACAAGACATACACAGAAGAGCAAGAGAATAGAAGTGGGTGTTGGAATGGTGCTAAGAAAATAAAAAAGACAGAGGTTGTAAAAGTTTGTCTTATTTAGTAATATCAAATGCAGAAGATAAACAGTGTGCCTTAACAAACATGAGCATGGACATAGCCTTAAGAAAATTAGAGAAATGGAATGAATGCCCATAGAGTCCAAGGAAGAGGCCACAGAAATGTAGTCCTAAGGCAATTAAGGTCAGTAAAAGTACTCTGAGATATTTACTAAGGAGATAAATGGCCATTTTTAAATCAAGTATTGCAAGCTCAGGTGCCTAAAAGGAACAGACATGGAGTAGAAATGGATGAGAAACCAAGTGGAGCCAGTGATAAACTTGAGTTCACGGAACCAAGGGGAGAGGCTCCTCCTTGCCTAGTGCTGATGCTTGGCCCATAAGAATATGCACCTAGAGTTGTTTGATCTGATTTTTCAAAAAAAGATTTAACACTTACTGTGAAAACTCCAATTTTTAAATGTTGTGAATTTATTCAAACATATTTATACAAATATATTTAAAACATGACTGATCTCTCCCTTGTATTTTTAATGCACTGGCTTCCTTCCCTAGATTTGTCTTAGGGCATTCTTAAGACAAGTGAATCTGTAGATGAAAGACCATTTTCCTCCCTCCTTTAAAAAAAAAAAAGGCACTTTTATAAGGATGAAGAGTGGCACAAAAAGTTAGACTTTGAGTATTGGTCTTAGATAGAAAATTAGGATGCAAAAGACCCATACTTGGGTCAAGGTCATGCCTTGTCTGATTTTGTTATGACACCTGACACTCCAAATATTGACAAACATCAGATATTATTGTGTCATGGTAAACATTCAACTAGACTGGTTTAAATGTATTTCAGCTGTTAATTAGCCTACATGCTCACATTTGTAAGAGATTGTTGGGACTTCAAAGTGTGTTTCAGAATAGGAAACAGAGGCACTGGTTCTGCATTTGGTCCAAAACCTTTGTCAGGAGTCTATTCCGAATCTGGCACTGTGGAATATTGTGGTAATTAGCAAGTTGAATGTGATGCTAGGTCTGTTCTACAAAGACAACTTTTCTACAGAGGAGATGTTTAGAAGTAATGACTCAAAGCATATAGCAATAAGTTATAGGGCAATTTATTGTAAGCATAAAGTTATACACTACTTCTATAATAGTAACCTAGGTTATAATTTTCAAATCCAACAGGTTCAAATACTTTTCTTTTTGCTATTAGTGATATGAACACAGAAAGAGAACATCTGTAGAAAACCTAAATTAATAATTTTAATAAGAAATATTGAGTACTGAATACACTATCACTGAGCTGTATTTCACACGCATTATTTTGTCAATCCTCATGTTCATGCCAACAATTTGTACTACTTTTCACAATTAAGAAGCTACTGATAATAAGGGAGTTAGCAATTTGCCCTAAATCACAGAGTATTAGTAGAGGATTCAGAACTTGAAAGCAGGGCTATTTGACAATAGAGACCAGACTTTTAACGTTATGCTTATAAAATAAAAATGTCCTGAAAAAAAGAAAAATGAGAACAATTTTTTCTTTCATCATGATAAAAATTATTTATATTCACAAAAGTGTTTCTTAATTAAATTCAGTTGATGTGCATGGAATGTACTTTCTTTAATAGATTTTAATGATACAATCTAAAATTTAACTTTAGCAACTTTAAACATAGACTACGTGGACATTCTTATTTGTTTCTGAAATACTGTAATAGCATTAAAACACAAGTGTATACTTTCTGCTTGCTATGGTAGGTTATAGGAAATATGGAAATGTAGATACTAAATTTTTCAGTTTGTGTTTAATAGTGTCCACTACATATCCAGTAATTTAATGATAAATAATAAACTTAATTATCAAGGTTAAACATCTGTATCAAGGATTATCACCTGTGTGCTTTTCATTGTGAGTTTTCAAATAGCCTATATAGATGTGAAATATATATATGTAGTATGTATATATGTATATATGTATGTATATATATATTATAGGTTTAAATATATATATATATATAGGTTTAAAAGATGCTCTCTAGGATTTTGTTTTAGCAAAGTTTCAATGCTTATTTCACAATATAATAAGCAATCAAATGGAAAAGAATAGCGAGGAAAAAGGAGTAGCTGTCATAATTATGAAATTGAACTTGAACCCAAATTGGACTTGGATTCTTACAGCATTTACTTCTTTTCAATCTAGGTTTCCTAAGTCATATAGAATTTATATATTATCTAAGGAAGATATTAGGAAGTTATTTAGGACACTATATCAAATGTGTCAGTTATGATGCCTTCAGCTACAAGTAACCAAAATCCCTGATATTATTGGGTTTATGTAATAAAGGAATTTTTTTCATTTAAAAAGAAGTTCAAAGAGACAGCTTACTCTAGCCTAGTATTTAAGCCCTAACTGTCCTGATTCTTTCTCAGCTTTGTCCCCAAAGGTTATTGCATACACTCATGGATACAAGACGGCTTCAACAGTTCGAGAAAAAATAACCTATTGTGACAGTATTCATTGAAGAAAAACAACCACCTCTTCCTTTTCCTCTATTCTTAAGATGAATATACTCTTCCCAGGAGCATCCCATCTATCCTGCCGAGATCCCCTCACACCTCATTAGTTAAAAACTGTATCTTGTACTCATTCCAAAACCAATCATTGGCAAAATGAACAGGAGTAGTGTCACTTAGGATAATCAGGATCATTCCCTTTGGCTGGGTTTGACCCAGTCTCCTCTAAAGTGTATGGTTGTGTCAAAGAGGGTAGATACTAGAATGGAATTAGAGTTTTGTTAGAAAGGAGAAAGAGGAGTGGCTACAATGCCTGTTATAGAATAGTTCTAAATGTAGCTGAAGAGGGATCAAGTAATCTGCAGTTCTTCTGAGATTGGCTCTTTGCTTTCCAGATGGTCCCCAACACTGGTACTTCATAATTACAGCTCCATGGCAATTCAAGCTGGAAGGGACCATTCTGAGACCCAGACTGTTAAATGTCTTCCCCAAAGCCTCACAATAAATTAATGGCAAAGCCAGGGCAGAGTTTCTTGACTCTCAGAACAGAGTGTTTTTCTTTCTTTTTTCACCCTTCAGACTTTAGAACTGTTGGAACTGCTTTAAAACTCATGGCAAGCACTGGTCTTTTTGCAATTAACAGCTCCTGATAATACCTTTGTTTTGTTTGTTCAGCCTCCTAGAAACTAAATTGAGTCTGTGTTTTTAAAAAGTCTGCTGAAGTCCTTATTCCCTATTTTGACAGCATGAGCATGAATCACCATGTTCTTTCCCACCTCATATTTGATATGAGTCCCTTTCTTTCAACATTTCTCCCTATTGGTTCCCCATCTTCTATTGCTCCATCTGTGACGAGCTTCCTGTTTCTAAATAGACATTGTGGTCACCTCTCCCTCTTTGTCCCCATTCCTAGCCACTAGTTACTTCGGCTGTGGTCTTTATTGCTCTTTCTACAGCCCACCAGGTTGTGGTTGTCCCACACATCCATATTGTTATATGTTCCCAAACTGGGTTCTGGGATTATTTTGGTAGCTAGTACATTGGGTGAGAGTCCAACTAATAATTAAAGTGTTGGGATCACTTTTCCTATTACAAGTTCTCTCTTGTGTTTACCATCTAAGAGGAGCTATTCCTGTACTCTTGTCATATACAATGCACAAAATAGCATGTTGATTTACAGCCCACCACAAACCTGAATGCTTATGATTTCCTTTGCGTTTTTTTTTTCATTTCCAGGACAAGATGTTGATCAATATAAAGAGCATCTTATGGATGTGCTCTACCTTAATAGCAACCCATGTACTGCATAAAGGTGAGTGTGGGTTAGCAATTTTTTGATGTTTAGTTAAATAAAAATTTAAGTACTAGAGCACGGAATGGCCATATGGAGTCAAGAGAATAAAGATTTAATTTTTGATCTATTTGGTGGTTTATAGTGCTGAACACTTTCAGCTGAAATAATATCATTTTTCTTTTATAAATGGTTTTAAATAAAATGAAATAATGAACAAGATGCTAAAGAAGCAAGTGGGTTTTCAGTAACTTCCCAGATCACTTTCAGACTGCAAAAGTGCTCATATATACATAATTTTTAAAATCTGTCTTCTTAAATATACTCAAAGACTTTCCTATAAAGAAAAGAAAGACTATCAAACCCTCAAGAGGTAGAGTGTGAAAAGAGTCAAAAAGATGAAGAGCAGGTTTTTACCTCCACCTATATTTACTTTTCCTTTCCTTTCCCTTCCTTTCCTTTCCTTTCCTTTCCTTTCCTTTCCTTTCCTTTCCTTTCCTCACCTTTCTTTTCCTTTCGTTCTTTCTCTATTTCATTAAACTTAATCTCCTAGTTAGACAGTATAGGCAACAAATAAACTCACAATCCAAGTATTTTCAGATTGATGAAAATAAAACTTAGTGATATGATAAAGAATGGCCTGAGTAAGGGGAAGGTGGGATGGCCTCTTTGAGAAAGTAACATTTAAACTGAGATATGAATGACCAAGATGTCTGTAAGAGTTTAGGCTCTACCAATCTGTAAGCAGCCCAAGCACTGTCTCCTTCAGTGTTTTCAGGCAAGAAAGGTGAAGGTCACAGGCAGGGAAGGGCGATAGCATCCTGTAACAAGGGAGAACACAAAAAGGAAATATAGAAAAGGGACTTGGTTTAGATGGTAGTAACAGAAGGGGAATAACAGAGACAATAATGGGAGAACCTTGAGGGACACTTAAAGCAGAGTTTAGACTTTCTGCCTAAAACAAAGAAAAAACTCACACAAACAACCAAAAGCACTTAGGATATAGCTCCTTGACAGTATTTTAAAATAGTAATAATAACTAGCAGTATTTAATAATTTCTACATGTCAGGTCTTCTTCTATACTTTGCATAGTTAATCTATTGAATCTTAACTCTCCAATGAGGAAGATGCTTCTTTTCTCCCAATTTAGCAGATGAAGAAACTGCACTATCAAAAGGTATGGGGGCCTAGCTAGTGTAGAAGATTATGTAGCAGTTTAGTTACAGAGCCTGGAGTTGAACCTGGGCGGTCGAGCTCCATAGTCCATACTTTTAACCACTATATTATACTTACTCAAAAAATCAAGTTCTTTGTAAATCTGTGATCATGATTAAGATATATAATTAGGTGGGGACTAATTTCAGAAGAATTTAGTTTTTTTCATATGAGGTGCAAAAGTCGAAAACATAAGATCCAAATAAAACAAATTTTCACAGTTCATAGTAGCATATACAACAGTAACTTGTTAGGAGTTAACACAAGTGTTTTCATCTTAAGCTTTTCTCTGTTTATTACTCGGCACTCAAAAGGTCAATAACTAACATTAATGAACACCTTGTCCACTGGTTATTGGCTTTATTTTAACGCATGAAGAGTTCTGTGCTTTGACAATACCTATTATATTGATTATTTAGTGCTGACCTAGTTTTTTGGATATTCCTCTACTATTAATAAATGAGCCATGCATAGTCATGAGTAAATGAATGAATAAGAGAGTGAAATTTATCACCCTAGAGAGTAATAAAGTCTCCTATTCTCAATCTGACGTTTATTTGGTTAAGGTGTATGTGTGTATGTGTATTTGTATGTACCTCTGTGAGTGTTTAAGTGTGTGTCTATGTTTGTATGTGGTCAGATTGTATGGATGGAATTTATGTCATTCTTCTTCACAGAGTTTACTGACAGAGAATGAGAGCTAAATGATCATTCATTATTTAGAAATTTCTCCCTTACTCTACTCATATAGATCACAAACCATCTAGTGGGAATAGTGAACTTTTTGTTAATCTTCATTTTTACTACTTGAATTGTTCACAGTTTTAGACAATTTCTTTCAGGTAGCCTTTTTTGAAAAACAAAAATATGTATAGTCTATAACATTATCCTCTGAACTACTTAGTTTCTTCCTTAAAATATTTAGATTTAGTGAACTTAGTTCTTGTGACCCAGTGCATTAAGACTCAAGATTTTGTACACAAAAGACTTGACCACACAGCTTTTTGTTAATCCTGTTGTTAAGACTAGATTCTACAAGAATATATATTTGTGTCCAACCAAAGCTTTCGATTGCCTTGTATCTATAAACATCTAGAACAATATATAATCCTTGGGTAATTTGCCTTTTGACATCATTTTGTTCCAATATATTTTTGCATAGCAGCACAGTTATTGAGCAATGCTTAGAGTTTCAGAAACCTCCCAACTGGATAGATTGGACTGTATCTCTTACCTGCCTCTACACATCTAAAATTGTGAAAAGAATGATAATTTAGTAATAAATACATGGAATTGTATGTCATTAAGGAGATGATAAAGAATCTCATAATTTATATCATAATTGAGGTTGATGTTAAAGCTGTTTTTCTCTGTTAAAAAATGAATACTTTGTGATAAAGTTAATCATCTACATAACTCTTCAGGAAGGAAGATGAGCTTTCCTAGAACATACAGTAAATGTAAATTAGGAGATTTTTAGATCATAAAATACCCTTTCCTTCTCAGAACCTCTATTCTTGGCAAAAACAAAAATCTTTGTGTTGTCATCATCTCCCTAATGGGGGCCAAATTAAGGGATTATGAATCAGATAGGGAGTCCTCTGTTGGCTTTACAGATTTATTTAAAAGATCATAAAAATTACTCACTGCTGTCAGTGCAGATAACAATTAAAGAAATAGGATGGGATGGAAACAAAATGAGTCTAGACTCTGCAAATGAACTAAAACTAATTTAGGGACAGAGGAAGAACCCAATAAGTACCAAAGTTGAAAGATTCCTTGATTAGTTGTAAGGAGACTTGTGGTCTGGCCCAGGTCTATCAGCTGCCAGCTAGGAGCTTAAATGTCACTTCCTGACACTGGAGCTTTCTTAGCAAGGGATTGGACTAATTTCACTGAGGGTGAGCTTTAAGTAAGATAATTTCTTTTATAAGCCAAGAATTTAATAGAATGGAATTATTCCCTTAATATTATATTTAAAGGTAATAATGATCTTAGTAACATTTAAAAGACTAACTTAATACAGTTAATAGTATACTTTATTTTTATTTAATTTTATTAAATGCCTTAAATCCTGTTTGGAACAAATTATATATAGATTAGTAAGATGATAAAGAAGTGTATGACAGCTCTGACCATGATAAATTAGAAATATATGACTGATTTCTATCATAAATACAGTAATTACAATACTGTCTTGGTTATCTTAGGTTTATTTGTATCATAAATGAGATTTCTTAGGCTAGACTTTATGAAGTTAAATTTCAATCTTTAACAATAGAGAGTATTTTCTTAAAACGCATAGTATTTCCATACCTTCCTGAAATTTTCAAAATGACTTATCCCCAACTGAATCCACAGTACTATGTTGACAGCTACATCACTTCTGATGCATGTCTATATTGAGATATATGTTCCTAATACCTTGACTACTAACACACTAAGTGTTACATACACATCATTCTGTTAATTAAGAATTATTATTTTACTCTAACTAGAGACTACTATTAGCTTGTTCATCATATTTTCATGAAGTAGGATTGTTTGTATCAACATAATTTCTATCGTTATTGTCAGCATATTGTCTAGCCAATTAGTAGGAACCGGAAAATGAGGAGAAGACATGGGAAAGAGTTAGGGATTCCTGTAAGAATAAAAGAACATTTCTTTTGCATGTGATAGTGTTAAATTGCAGTTAAGGTATTCTTTCTCCTGAAAAGTAAGTGTAAGGGCTCAAATAGAAAGACATTCTGCAGATTAATACTTTAGGTGGGTTAGGTGAACAGACCAAATCCCTCCCCTACCCCCAGGATATAATTGAGAGGTAATGTTTCACTGCAAAGTGGTTGCAGCTGGTTTTGTCATTATGATGAAAGCCTTGGGTTCAAACATTGAACTAAATGAGGGTCCTTCAAGTGTTAGACTTCCTCCTGCTCCAATCTACTGAAATATGTTTTTTAATTTTCACTTCCTCTTTGAATTTTATTTTCATTTCTTCTAAGGTAACGTGGCAGTTACCTTAAATGTTTTTCCTCTTCTGACCTGTAGACATAAATTCTTCTTTCAACTGCTCTTTCTAACATCGGTCCTATATCTTAAATCTGCATTACCAGTTCTAGCATCTTTTTGCTCTTGCTTGCTCACCTTGCTATACATGCCTTATTCTATTATTTTGTACATATTGAACTCTAAGTTACAAATACTTGAAAATGAATGTTATTTTCAGTACATAAAAATGAGCATTATTAATCCATATCTATGTTGTAAAATATTATTAAAACAGTATACTCTTATTTGTATATAAACTTATTCTAATTATCTCACCTTTTGAAAAAGTAACCAAATCATTGTAAGGGTTTCTTAGCCACTCACTTATTTAATATACCCAGTTGAGTTTTTCAGGGCTGTTAATTTTGTATTTTCTATTTCTCCTAGTCAAAGCGGAAAAAAGCCCACCTATTAAGGGCTCCCTCTCTGGAAAAGTCAACCTGCCTTGTCATTTTTCAACCATGCCCACGTTACCACCCAGTTACAACACCTCCAGCGAATTTCTCAGAATCAAATGGTCTAAGATTGAATTGGACAAAAGTGGAAAAGATTTGAAGGAGACGACTGTTCTTGTAGCCCAAAATGGGAATATCAAGATCGGTCAGGGCTATAAGGGGAGAGTGTCTGTGCCTACACATTCCGAGGTTGTGGGAGATGCCTCACTCACCTTGGTCAAACTGCGTGCGAGCGATGCGGGCCACTACCGGTGTGATGTTATGTATGGGATTGAAGACACACAAGACACAGTATCATTGGCGGTGGATGGTAAGGCCTCCCAAATCTGTAAGACATGATACCTGTTCAGAAGTGTTGTGAGACAGTGTTCAAAGCATATGGTATTTGGGGTTTGCACAAGTGGAAGAAACATCAGTCATTTCAACAGTTCATGCCTTTTACCAAAAATGAACTGTTATTTCTTCAAAGGTCAAGGAAGGTGACTTTTTGCACAGCAACTTCACAGAGTCAGTAAAGTGCAGTATAATGGAATTAATGAATACCTCAAGACATGATAAATAGTTCAAGAACCATTTACTTCACTATTGAGACCTACTTGTCAATGATTACTTTTGACCATCAAAACTGATCATTTTGTTTTAATTTTTACAATATGTGTGTATGCACACACACCCACACACGATCTTTTCTTCTTTTTCTTGCAGTCCTAGCATAATTATTAAAATCTTTTGAGTTTCTTTTTAAGAAATATGAATTCTACCTTAACTTACATTGAAGAAATAAGGCATTTAATAAATACCATGGTACATGTCACAATGCCTTAGAAAGGCCAGGAATTAAGAAACATTTGCATTGGATCAAAATAAAACTTGGTGATTTTTTTTTAAAAGGTCAATACACTAACTGTTATACATTAAGTCTTGCAATGAATGAGGCATTTTCATTTTAGCCCCCTTTCAGTGGTGGTTTATATGTCATTTGAATTTAAGTTAGGAGACAAAGCAAGGAAAAATTGCTTTAATTGGGTACACACATAATACCATAGCTCTTGGAAACAGAATATTTTGGCAAGTTATTAAGCAAAATCCTAATACCAGACATGATAGAACAGATTTTTCTTCCATCCCTCCATTTTCCTATAAAATATTTACCTTTCAGAAATATATACAAAGGGTTTTATTAAAACTTTCTTGTGCAGCCAAAAGGAAATACTTTGAATTTCAGATGCAGCAAATTAATTTTCTGTACATCCTTTCATGTTCAGATTCCATTACTGTCTCCTGTCAATATATTTTTATGTTGTGCAGCCACCCACTAAATATCCTGGGCTCTTCAGTCTTTTAACCTTTTTTATTATTTATTTTAGTTAGTCTAGGATTGTTTTGATATACTGATATTTTTTATCTCTGTGTTTGTGTTTGTGTGTGTATTATGTTTATATCTTATATAAATACATAGATTATTAAGTTGTAGATATATACAGTAGTGGTAGATGCACACTATGTATAAATTTATATGTATATATATATATGTTTTTAAAATCCCCAAAGGAATTTAACAACTTCTTACTATTTTCATCATTAAAGAATTAGCAATGGATTTGCCCCTTGCCCCTGTGAAACAATGAAAATCCTCCACTTAATCTCCTTAGCCCCATGAGGTCTTCAAATTATCCCAACAACTGCAGATACTTATACCAACTGATATTCCCTGCCCTGCTCTCGGAGGCCCCTTTGTGCCCTCTTACAATCTTCAGTACACATGGAAGATTTTTAATTACCAAGAGGACTGTTTGAAGCTTTGATCGACATAAGACTAATTTAAAGCCATTCAAATTCTTGCTTTAGCCTTAGAAATCATTATAAACCATCTCATACTACCCAGATAGTATGATATGTACCTCCTGGCGATTTTAGAGTAGTTCTATAAAGGTACACATTTTTGGAAAGACATTTGATGAATTTTTCATTGCACCATCAGAAACAGGAAAATGAATGTTGGTTGGCATTGCATCTACTTGGTGCCTGTGCAGGCCTTTTGTGCTGACACTTACCAGAGGTGCTCATCTATGACATGGCTAGTCTGTTCCCCAGTAGTTACTTTATTGGCACATAACCTGTCTTGGAAGAAGGAGACATTTTAAGGATGGGCCTATGGAAGACAGTCTTACAGCTAGAAGTCAGGCTGTGGCATATAGACAGCTCGAGAGCCACTAGACTATGTGACTCCTAACATACAGCAAAGTTGAGTTGGAGACAAATACCAAGATGCCTGGCTTCAACTCAGGGGAGTCTGGGGAACTTTATTCAGGCCTTCTTGGGGATAAAAATCATACATTTTATTTGTCATAGTGGAAACCATCAGTTATGCTAGTCAGATGATGAATATGATAAACCCTGGGTAGGAGTTAGTAGCCTATCCAACATTTTTAAAACTTTTGCCTAATTTGACTTTCATATCAGATAACATAAGAGATGTTAGGTACACTTTATTGTGGGGGTAGAGATTAACTCAATATATGAGCAAGGAACAAATTAGGGATTGGAAGAAGCCTTCTCACTCATACATAGTCCATAGTTTTATTTCATCTTAGTACATTCTTTCTGGAAGTAAATATCTCTAATTTCATCTTAGTACATTCTTTCTGGAAGTAAATATCTCTATGTTTTATGTTTGGAGGAAGTGGGGTTAGTGAATGTTCCATGTGCTTCTGTTGAGTTGACCCTGGGTAAAATAGGGCAAGTTGACCTCATGGCCCCCTTAACTCTTTGTATCTCCTGCAGCACTTACTCCTTTTAGTTGTCCAGTGTCCCCATGATAGTGTGAATACCACCTGTAATTAAAGCAGCTATCCACCACTCGGAATTTTAGTGGCCTAAATCTTTTTCTTAGATTGTTTACATGAGAGTAGAAAAATTCCAGGCTAGGAAACTTTCTAATGGAGCAGAATTGGACACCTGGGTGAACAGCATTTCTGGGGCTCCTCATATCACCATTACTTTGTGTAATGCTACATAAAGTGAAAATAAAATGTCACCATGGTGTTATTACCATGGGAGCAATTAATTTGATGTATTACGTCAGTGAGAACCTTTGCAATGTATGGTGGGATATTCGAACATGCCCATAATTGCTTGCGGCTCTCTTTGCAGGGGTTGTGTTTCACTACAGAGCGGCGACCAGCAGGTATACTCTGAACTTTGAAACTGCACAGAAGGCTTGTGTGGATATTGGGGCAGTCATAGCAACCCCAGAGCAGCTCCATGCCGCCTATGAAGATGGATTTGAACAGTGTGACGCAGGCTGGCTGGCTGATCAGACTGTCAGGTAAGAGGTCTGGAGGCCACAGGCTGTAACTCATTAATTTCACTGTAAGAATAAAGTGCTACTTACTCATCTTTTATTTCCCCAGGTATCCCATCCGGGCTCCCCGGGAAGGCTGTTATGGGGATATGATGGGGAAGGAAGGAGTCAGGACCTACGGATTCCGTTCGCCTCATGAAACTTATGACGTGTACTGCTACGTGGACCATCTGGATGGTATGATGTTTGAATTTCTAAAACTTCATTTGATCTAAGAAAATTGAAGAAGGACTGGGAGCACGTAGGAATAGAGCAAGTTTTCGTGCTTGTTTGGATTCCAAACAGCAGCATTTAGTTTACATGACCATGTGATTGTGGTAAAATTAGCTTAAATTAAAATGGAAAGAGAAGGAGGAGTGTGCAAATGATTATGCAGGTTAGACATTTCTTTAGTTAATGGCAGGTTTTCTTTCAGACATGCTGCTATTGGACTGTTTCCAATACATTTTTAGAGCCTTAAGAATAGAAAGCTGTAAGGGTGGTACCTATTCTTGTAAGAACTTCAGGTAAAATGCTGTGATGACAAACCACTATGAATCCAAGTGCTGATAAACACCCAAAGCTCAACAAAATAGTGTAAACTAACCCAGGAGGAATTCTCACGTTTTACTTCTTCTTGTGGTAACTTTACTACACTAATATTCAGAGCAATCAAGCATTCATTCAACCAATCAACACATTTAAAAAACCACCTACTGTATGATAGGTACTCTGTTAGTCATTAGGGATATGAAACCAGGTAAGATATAGATGGTGCTTCAAAGATGTGTTGAGTCTGATTGATGTTGGCACCATCATTTCTCATGAGGCATGAGTCTGTGGTTCTTACAGGCAAGTGCAGTTCAGTAGTGGTGAAACCACCAAAAGGGCACAATGCAGTTTTATTATAAGACTATAGAATAGAAATTTCTGTTAACTGAATTTTGAATTGAGTTGTACTTTTAATTTTGGGTGGGTGCATATAAAAAGGATAATCTCAATTTTCTTACATGTAGAATAAAGAGGTTAGACTAGGTAGTTTCCCTGGTCCCTTCCAACATTAAAATTCTATGATTCTGTGATTCTGCAAATTGAATAAACAACCTCAGAGACTGAAAACTAGAAACTAAGTAGCTTATATTTTCCTAATGCCCTGACTAAACTTGAATAAGAGGGCAGGCTTACTGGAAGGCTACTTAAGTATGATTTTCCAACATCTTAACATTCTTATTGTAACTATCATTTAAGACTGGTAAATGTATTTTCTAAATTAGAACTTTGGATACTAACAATTTCCATTTTTGTATAGGGACAAAGAGAAAATATATTATCTATATNAGGTTGGGTTTTTTTGGTATATGAATATTTCCCATATATATATATAATATACATATATATATTGAATTCTGATTAGAAAATATGTGTATATATGTGGAATTTGAATGTTTTTGTTTTAGCACATAAAAGTTGAAAAAGACAGAAGAATCAGTATAAATACTAATTCAAGCATTGCCTGAAATTTCTGTCAGCAGAGTAACAAGGCTTCTATTTGTTTAATAGAAAGAATTTGACAGTTCTGGAGGATATTCAGTGTATTTACAGAGACACTGTTCTGGAAATTTTTCTTCTTTATTTGTTGTCCCTTGGCATAATTAGCAAATCTTTACACACTGGTCTTTTCTCTCTTGCCCTGAAATTGAAGGAGGAGGTTAAGGAGGGCTCCTATGACTGAGGGTGTATGAGGAAGATCATAAGATCACTCTTTTAAAGGTCTCTCTCCTTCTTTTACTGAAGTATATGCCTCTCTTTGAAGTAAAGACCATTGGCTAAACTTTAAATTGATAAAAATTCTTATGGAAAGCTGACTATAAAGTTACATCTGATGTTTCAGTGGCCACATTGATAAAAGATTATTATTATTATTTGAAGGTGAGCCCTAATTCCTCAGAAGAGAGATTTATTATTATATCCATGGGTATCATAATTACTACCTATATTTTATTATATTTTTGACAGCCAAGTGTGTGTGCTAAAGAGAGTAAAAATTAAAGATATTGATGTTGATGTTCTCAGAATGCATGTGATGGAACATACATCCAGTTATGAACTAAGGTGCAATAGCTTTAGATCAGAAGCCAAATTATTCCAGATGACCTAATGAAATAGGCAATTAAATATAAAATGAAGCGTAGCTTAAGAAGATAATTTTGTTTTCATTTAGTCATTTAAAGTGAAAGATATTTAGTGGATGGAATGTCAACCCTCTTTTTTTTTCTTCTTATTTGTTTCTTCTTCTTTTCTTCTTTTTTCTTCCTGTTTCATAATGGCATATTCATTCTGATGTATGTGTGTCTTTATAAAATTCAAATAATTATACTCCATTCATTACAACTAGTTTAGGGGGAAAAAAACTAATCTGAGCCTTATTCTAAGATGGTGATTGTAGCATGCTTATACATAGGAATATAATATTCAATTCTATTTTTTAAAAAACCTAGTAAGTATAAAATAGCAATTATATTAGCTATATCCATGAGCAAGGATTCCAGTATTAGCTGTGTTCTTGGAAATGGTCTAGACATTGTGGTGGCTTATAAGCCATGATTTGGTAACAGAACACTGTTGCTAAGAAATTAATGGAATTAAAATTCTAAAGTAGGAAATCTGGAAATTAAGATCCACAAAATAATCCTAGTAGGAAGTTTAATCTGTCATTTCCTGGTGAAATAGATTTGGAAAACATTGAGAGGGTTCCTTATCATGAAGTTTAATTTGTGTTTCTTGGAAATGCAGCTTTGGAAAACTTTGAGAGGCTTTAGAATAGAGTTGTGATGATTATACAGTTCAAAAAATCAAATAAATTATTAGACTTATCTAGAATGTTGAGAGAGGAGTCTTAGGAGGTTGTTAAGGTCCTCATAAAAAAGAACAGGGGGCGCCTGGGTGGCTCAGTTAGTTAAGCGTCTGACTTAGGCTTAGGTCATGAACTCACAGTTCATGAGTTTGAGCCCCGAGTCAGGCTCTGCTAACAGCTCAGAGCCTGGAGCCTGCTTTGGATACTGTGTCTCCCTTTCTCTCTGTTCCTCCCCAACTTGTATTCTGTCTCTCTCTCTCAAAAATGAATAAAGATTTAAAAAATTAAAAAAGAAAAAGAACAAGAAGGACCTCCACTTCATCCCAGCTCTGTCACTTACTAGTTGTGAGATCCTGAGCAAGGCTTCACCTCTGTTTCAGTTTCTTCTTCTCTTACCTTTTAATCATGGTATGAAGATGAAGTGAGTTACTGTGTGAAGCTTTTATCACAGTGTGTGTCACAAAGTAAGTGCTCAATAAATAATAGTTTATGGGTGTACAAAATGTTCTTTATTTCCAGTGAATTCATCAAAAGAAGAAATAACTTTAAAATTGCAACTTTAGAGGCACCCAAATGGATCAGGAGGTTCAGCATCTGATTCTTTATTGTGACTCAAGGCATGATCCCAGGGTAGTGGGATCAAGCCCCATGCAGGGCTACACACTGACTGACAGCCTGCTTAAGATTCTCTCTCTCTTTCTCTCTCCTTCTGTCCCTCTCCCCTGCTCCTGTGCTCTTTCTCTAACATAAAAAAAATTAAAAGACTGCAACTCTGTGAGTTAGGTTTAATATAAGGAATTTTTTTTCTGACAATGAATACTGCTAAATATAGAATTAATCCTGACAGACTATAAAATTTCTTCTCTGGAAATTTCTTAAAACTAGAATTTTTCTGAGATGTTCTGAGTGCAATGCTCTGTCAAAGTCAGAGCCATGGTACTATGAGATGTATAGAAAATAACTGGAAATGGGTCAGTTTATGAAGAAGGGTGACTTTCATGTCAAGGCATTTTGAATATGATAAGTTGCTTGAACATGAGTGAAGAATTAAAATTAGTATGGTGGCAAAAAAGAATTCCTATGTTATCCCTCTTGAATTCTTTACAATCAGTATATTTTTCTGATTAGAACATTATCTTTTTAAGTCACAGTGTTCAAGAATTAATCTGGTATCTGATTTCCCACAGAAGGTCATGGGCACATAAACGTGTCTACTTTGCCAGTGGAAGATTTAAAGAATTCTGAAAGTGCTTTGTGAATTAGTGCATTTCTACGCTGAAAACTGTCCGTTTGATAGGAAGTATGTGTGTCATAGCAAAAACTAATTCCTAAATAAGTTAGATAAGATAATGTTGGAAAGAATGCAGTACAATGTAAATATCTCATCTAATAACCCCACTCAAGCCTTTAAGGAATCTTTGATTGTTTTTTAATAAAATTAATAGATTGTTTATTTGATTTCCTTATGGTAGCAAGTACTTGTAAGAAAACAGTTTCCTTTATAAAGGGGTTTAATTCTCCTTGCAGATAAATCATAGGGTGGTAGGTGAGGTCAAACTGCTTCCATTTTCATGATTGACCCCACATAGTTTCCTTGCAAATGAGCCAATACTTCTAGTCTCATCCATACACCAGACAAATGGTAGACCTAGGATCTCCTTGCCCTTCTGATATGGGCAAGCTTGGGGATTTACATTGTATCCCTCTCTGGCCTACACTTTCTATGTAATCCTATCATTTAGCTATTATTTTACCTGAAGTAACTATTACCCTACCATTCTCATTTCCTGGCTTCCACACAAGGTTCCCAGCACTTTGATGTATCTTTCACTTTTCACTTTCACTTTCATTTTTATGGACTTTCTCCTTCATCTCATATCTACTTCCCAAGGCCTAGTTGATTTTCATCACCCTTACATCTCTAAACCTTGAATGTATGACTATAAACACCCCCATCGCCACAAATGTTTGCTTATACCTCTTTCTCTCCTATAAGACTGTGAGTTCTGGGAGGAAAAGAGTGATGTTTATCCCCACTATGTCCTTGGCACATAGTAAGGACTCCACAGATAGGGTTGAATAAATGTATGAATTCTTGAATTAATTTCCAAACTAGAAGTGCCCACTTGATTCACCTTGTTTTGCACTTCCCCCTTGAATAACTTCATCACTCTCCCAGCTGTACGATTATTCTAAAAGGTTCCCAAATTTTCATTGCTTCAATTTTCTCACTAATTTATACTCATATTTGTTCTCTTGTAGGTAAAATGTAATGCCTTGTAGGATGAATGGGCACAAAAAACACCAAAATAACAAGTGAAAATGAAGATGTTAATTTCTAGTTTTGCATGTTTAGTCCTGAATTCCCTTCTGAATTCCATATCCGTGTTTCTAGTTTTTGAAATTATTTCTGTATCTCATTGGTTCTCACAAATAATCGCTATGCCTTTAGCAGAACTTCAAGGTGCCTTTTTTATTACCATGAAAGCACTCAAACACCATGGCCATGTTGTTCCTATGTTAATCTCCTACTCAGCATCGTGTAGTGAACTTTTAGTCATCTTCTTCCTGAAGCATAAACTCTGCATGATGTATGAAGCCCTCAAACTTAGCTAGAGAACAGCCAATCCAGATTCGTTTCCCTCTTTCCAACATGACCTATGCACTGGTCCTCCAGAGACCCTGTGCTTGCCCCTATCCACGGTTCTGCTTTGACCCTCTCAGAAAGCATAAGCCTCTAAGCTTTCTGACACTCTGCTCTTCTGCTCTTCCCCGTNAATCCAAAGCAGGCTTCAGGCTCTGAGATGTCAGCACAGAGCCCAACTTGAGGCTAGAACCCATGAACCGTGAGATCGTGACCTGTAGTTCCACACACTTGGTGTTTAATTGTTCTCTAGTTGCTTAAAGGTACCAAATACAGAATGTGACCTGTTAGTTTTGTTTTTGCAAAACTTATATAACTCCTGGTAGAGATAAGGCCATAAACATCTTCTATACCTCTCTCAATTGCAATGAAGAACCTATTCCAGTAACAGATACATAATAATTACTTAGAAGAAATAACTTGGTGGTAATTGCATTATTTCTTCTAATTTTGTCTCTTCTGAAATTCAATTAATACCACCCTTCCATTTCTGCATTTGAAAAAAATGCTTCACTTTGTTCACCAAATTTACTAAGAATATTTTTTTCAATCTTTATTGGATCCCCCCCATACTAATTGTTCTCTCTGAATTATTCCTCTCACTCTTCTCCATGGTATCTATTAGAAAGAATTCCTTCCTAGAAATACTTCTTTCTCTTCTTCAGCTTCTCACAGTAATTTCCCTTTCTTGCCACCGCAGCCAATCATCCTGTCTGGGATTGGTTCCTTTGTACCTATTCATTTTTAGACTGCTTCCTCATGTCAAAGTCCAGGATAGTTCTGGGGCACCTTGGTAGCTCCATCAGTTAAGCATCTAACTTCAGCTCAGGTTATGATCTTAGGGTTTGTGAATTCAAGTCCTGCATAGGGCTCTCAGCTGTCAGCACAGCCCACTTAGGATCCTCTGTCCCTTTCTCTCTCTGCCTCTCCCCTGCTCATGCTATCTCTCTGTCTCTCAAAAATAAACATTAAAATTTGTTTGTTTGTTTGTTTGTTTGTTTGTTTTAAATCCAGGATAGTTCTGTAACCTCCATGACTTGTTTAATACTTCTATGTCATCCTTGTGTCTGCCCTAGAACTAAAAAACAACCTTTTCTTTTTTATTATAATAAGATCTCCTTTAGATATGCAAAACTAAAAATTTAGGGAAAGAGTCAAATGTCATTAAACAGGTCTTAGAGCAGGGCTTAGTTCATACCTTTTTGAAGGCTTTGATTGGACAAAAATCAGATATCAAATCTTGATATTATGTGATTTCCTGCTGGTAGATTCTCAGATTGACTTTTAATTTTAATGGAATTTACATCATGTAGTCTACAAAATATGTCACCAGCAGGAGTTATCTAAGAATCGGAGATAATGCCCTTATTCAATTAAAAAGTCCCATGTCAGTGGGACACCTGGGTAGCCCAGTAGGTTGAACATCTGAATCTTGACTTTGGCTGAGGTCATGATCTCACAGTTTGTGAGATCGAGCCCTGCATCAGGCTCTGCATTAAGCCTGCTTGGGATTCTCTCTCTCTCCGCCTCTGCCCCTCCCCTGTTCATGTGCCTTCTCTCTCTCTCTCTCTCTCTCTCTCTCTCTCTCTCTCTCTCTCTCTCTCCTCTCTCTCTCTTTTTCTCAAAATAAGTAATTTCTTTTAAGTCCCATGTCAGCTAGAAGAGCTTCCTGAACACTGTGGTACAGTGGATGATTCAAATATTGATTCTGGATTACAGAACCTTTTCACTTTGGTTTACTTCAGTTTGGTGCTAGAAGATGCTGAAAACTTTTCATTTAGTCTCTGAAGAACTCACAGAATCATAGATCCTAGCTGTGGCTGTGGCTTCTGAGATAGGCTTTGGAAATTAAGATGCCTTGCTTAAGGGCCTGAAACTGAACTTGGAGTTGTTGCTGTTTAAGTGTTTGCATAGCATAGCCAAGAGAGAGTGAGAAAAGTGACCAAGCATGTTACACTGGCAGCACCTCTGGAAAATGATATCCCCATTCAGTACAACGATTTCAATGGATTGACTGTGAAATAACTCCATGGGTAGGGTAAGGAAGGAAACTGTTTATTGTATGGCTTATTATTAACATCATCCTTATGAAAACCTTGTCAGACATTTTTTTCTTTTAAACCCTGCTGCTTGCCATGAGGAAAGGTTACAGAATTGGATATGCCTTGTGTTCTGTTCCACTGTAGGAAACTCTTTTGGCCAACCACAGATTCCCCAGCACAGCAACAGGCAGTCTTAAAAGTAAAGAAGAGATAAGGTGCCCTCCTGGTTCGCGCAAATCTCTTGATTTCTCACTTAAGAACAGCTTAATTCTTATTTGAGTGATGATTTGTCTACTGATTGTGTTGTCATGAATAGAATTGCTTGGTTAAATGGTAACTCTACTTTTAACTTTTTGAGACACTGTTAGATCATTTTCCAACATGGCCAAACAGTTTTAAATTCTCACCAGTGCTGTATTAGGGTCCAGATTCTTTCACGTTCTTGCCAACACTCTTTTTTAAAAAAATTTTTTTTACATTTATTTATTTATTTTCTTTCATAGTTTATTGTCAAGTTGGTTTCCATATAACACCCAGTGCTCACCCCAACAAGCCCTCCTCCATGCCCATCACCCCCCTTCCCCTCTTAACATTTATTTATTTTTGAGACACAGAGTGAGACAGAGCGTGAGCAGGGCGGTGGGGGGGGGGCAGGGGCAGAGAGAGAAAGAGACAGAATCCAAAACAGCCTCCAGGCTCTGAGCAGGCCAGCACAGAGCCCGATGTGGGCTCAAACCCATGAACCGTGAGATTATGACCTGAGCCAAAGTCAGACGCTCAACTGACTGAGCCACTCAGTTGCCCCAACACACATTTTTATCTGAGATTTTGATTATAGCCATCCTAATGGGTATGCAATGATATCTCATTGTGGTTTTAATTTATATTTCCCTAAAGGCTAATGATATTAAGCAACTTTCATACACTTATTGACCATTTATATATTTTCTTAGATAAATGTCTATTCAGTTGGGCTGTAAAGTGAATGTCATGGGAGTATAATGCACAGCATGACAACCAGAATAAATAATATTATATTACATATATGAAGGTTGCTAAGAGAGTCAAGTTGCTAAGTTCTCATCACAAGAAAAATAATATCTGTAACTATATATGATGATGGATGTTACCTAGACTTATTGTGGTGATTATTTCACAAGATGTGCAAATAGAGAATCATTATTTTGTATACCTGAAATGAATATAATGATTGTCAGTTAAACCTCAATTTTTAAGAATGTCTATTCAGAAACTCTGCCATTTTTTTTAAATGTTTTTAAAGATTTTACTTATTTTTGAGAGAGAAAAAGAGAGACACAGACAGAGTATGAGTGGGGGACGGACAGAGAGAGATGGAGACACAGAATCTGAGGTGGGCTCCAGGCTCTATGCTGTCCAGAGCCTGACACAGGGCTCAAACTCATGAACCACAAGATCATGACCTGAGCCAAAGTCAGGTACTCAACCGACTAAGCCACCCAGGCACTACAACTTTTGCCCATTTTTAACTGGGAGTTCTTTTTGTTGTTGGGTTGAAGGAGTTCTTTATACACTCTAGATTCAAGTGTCTTTTCAGAAGATTTGCACATATTTTTCCCATTCCATGAGTTGTCTTTTTTACTTTCTCAGTAGAACCCTTTGACACACAATTTTTTTTAATTTTAATGAAGTCCAATTTATTTTTTCTTTGGTTGGTTGTGCTTTTGGTGTAATATCTAAGGATGATACTGACAAATCCCTAGTAATGTAGACTTGCTTCAGTGTTTTCTTCTAGGAGTTTTATACATTTTAAGTTTTACCCTTATTTTGATCTATTTTGATTTAATCTTTGTATGTGGTATGAGGTAAGTCCCCAAATTCATTCGTATGTTTGTGGATATCCAGTTGTCCCTGCATCATTTGTTGAAAAGACTATTCTTTCCACCATTTAATGACCTTGGCACCTTTTTGAAAATCAGTTGATCCTGATTTTCAAATATGGATTTGTTTCTGGACTTTCCGTTCTAGTGCATAGATTTATATGTCTGTAATCTATGTCAGTACCACATTGTCTTTTTACTGTTGCTTTATAGTAAAATTTGACATTGGAATTGTGGGACCTCTAGCTATGTTCTTTTTCAAAATTATTTTAGTTATTTTGGGTCCTTTGAATTCCCATCTGAATTTTAGGGTGAGCTTTTCAATTTCTACAAAGAAGCCAGCTGTGATTCTGATGGAGATTGCATTGAATCTCCAGATCAATTTGAGGTATATTGTCATCTTAACCATATTAAATTTTCTGATCAGTGAATATGAGATGATTTTCCATTTCTTAAGAACTTCTTTAACTGCTTTCAACAGCATTTTATAACTTGCAGAGTATAAGTTTTACAGTACTTTTGTCAAATTTACTCCGAAATATTTTATTCTTTTTGATGCAAATGAAAATGGAATTTTCTTTATTCCTCTTTCTGATTGTTTGTTGAAAGTCTATAGAAATGCAATTGATTTTTATATATTGGTCATGTATCTTATATCATGCCTCTTGGCTGAACTTGTTTCTCAGTTCTAATANGACCTAAGCGAAAGTCGGACGCTTAACCAACTAAGCCACCCAGGCGCCCCTAATAACTTTTTTAAATGTATATTTATTTTTGATGGAGAGAGAGAGAGAGAGAGAGAGAGCATGAGCGATGGAGGGGCAAAGAAAGGGAGACACAGAATCCAAAGCAGGCTCCAGGCCCGGAGCTGTCAGTACAGAGCCCCATGTGGGGCTTGAACCCACAAACAACATTGGGATCATGATGTGAGCCCAAGTCAGAGGCTTAACCGACTGAGCCACCCAGGCGCCCTAACTCTAATAACTTTTTAATGGAGTCCTTAGGATTTTCTATATATAGTCCCTTTCATTTATAATCTTACCATAAGAAAGTAGTCTTGTGGTTACATACACCCCTTGAAGCATGTGACAGTCATTTGCTGTAAGGTTTTGATGTCAAGATCTCTTGGAGTTCTGAATCAAAAGAACATCTTTGGAAATACAGTGCCCATTTACCTCTCAACTGTGAAGAGTTAAAAAAAAAAAAAAAA